>NC_079191.1:179066760-179388427 GCF_029499605.1 Hyla sarda
TGTTATATACCTGCGCGCAACTACCTCTGGAACTGAAGGAGCCCATATTGAACTAGGGCACTTTCCAGGTGAAGTCCCCCACACTAGAAAGAAGGGAAAAACCCAGAAAAGATGTTGTGTCTGTTCTAAAAAGGGGATAAGAAAGAGCACTAACACATAGTATGACAACGGTCCTGAACAACCAGGCCTCTTCATCAAAGAATGCTTGAAGGCATTCCATACGTCTGTGGAGAACTACATTTTTTATTTACCCCATTTTTATTTTACCCCAATGTAAAGTACATTGTATACAAGCTTCTGAGCCATTCAACATTGTATACAAAGCTTTTCCACTGCGCTGGCAACACAGGGACATTCCTTCAGTGCCTGGTTGTAATAATCAAGGCCTAAGAACATTGATCCAGAGATGTATGCTGATTACCATATTTTGAGTCTAGATGGAATATTTCCCCCTGGTGTAGGGCAATTGGCATCCGCCTCATAAGAGTTTTTTGCCTTTCTCTGAATCAACACAGTAGGATTATAGGGGGATATTTACTAACTCTGCCCAATTTAGGTATGCTAGAGGCGCACACTTCTTAGTAAACCCAACAGCTCCATGGCTTCCCTTGCGCCAGTCACAGAAATATGCACCCACACATGCAAGGCCCGCAGAGTCTCTGCAACTGTCATCCACCCCTGTGAAAGTTTTTTTTTTATTTTGGCTTCAAATGTGCATGGTGCTTTCTCACCTCTGAGCCTTGTCATATTTCCAGGCAACAGTTTAGGGTCACATATGAGTTATTTCCATAGTCAAGAGAAATTGTGTAACATTTTTTTTTTTAAACCCCTTAAGGATCCATGACGTATGCATACGTCATGGTCTTTTCCTGGTCTCCGCCGCTCACCCAGTGGAGATCAGAAGCGGATCCCTGCTGAAATCCTTCAATAGGGATCCAGGGCAAACGCCGCAAATCGCTAGGGAAATCGCCCCTGCGATCTGCGGCGACACCAGGCTGAACGGGTCTCTGGGACCCGACCGCCCGGTAATTTTGCATGATCCCGGCTGTCACAGACAGCCAGGACCATGCTAAAGTATAGGAGCGAGGTGACAAGCCTGCCTCCTAACCCCTGCGATTCTACGGTTAGCTAACCGACCAATCGCAGGGGGGGGGGGGCGGTTACTTCCTCCCGCCCTGCCCGGCCCCTGGAAGTCCGGAGAGGACGGGAGGAAGACCGGAGGACGCGGCGGGGGATGGGGGAGTGCTGGGGCCCGGGTACTTACCTCGTCCCTGAAGACCCGGATCCCGGCAATGAAGATGGCGGCAGCGGCGACAGGTGAGTGGATCTTCAGCCGCGGTCGGGCCGTTTACAGCAATGCACGTCGCCGTAAAGCGACACGCATTGCTGTAATGGGACCCTGTATACTACAACTCCCAGCATGCTCAGACAGCACTTGGCGTCTGGGCATGCTGGGATTTGCAGTTTGCAACATCTGGAGGTCTGCAATTTTGGGACCACTGTGCCCTTCCAGATGTTGCAAAACTACACATCCTCAGCATGCCCTTACTGTCCAGGCATGCTGGGAGTTGTAGTTCTGTAACATCTGGCCCTTCAGATGTTGCAGAACTACAACTCCCAGCATGCCTGGACAGTTTTGGTATCAGTTGTAGTTTTGCAACATCAGGAAGGGCACAGATTGGGAACCACTGTATTAGTGGTTGGTCTGCAAATTGTAGTCCTCCAGATGTTGCAAAACTACAACTCCAAGCATTGCTGGGAGTTGTAGTTCGGCAACATCTGGCTCTAAAGATGTTGCCGAACTACTACTTCCAGCATGCCTGAGAATGTTTGGGAGTTGTGGTTTTGCAACAACTGGAGGCACACTGGTTGAGAAACATTGTCTGTTTCCTAACTCAGCGTTTCCCAACCCGTGTGCCTCCAGCTGTTGCAAAACTATAACTACCAGCATGCACTGATAGACTGTGCATGCTGGGAGTTGTAGTTTTGCAACAGCTGGAGATCCCCCCCCCCCCTGTGAATGTACAGGGTACATTCACATGGGCAGGGGCTTACAGTGAGTATCAGGCTGCAAGCAGGCTCAAACTCGCAGCGGGAAACTCGCTGTAATCCCCCGCCCGTGTGACTGTACCCTAAAAACACTACACTAACACTAAATAAAATAAAAAGTAAAAAACACTACATATACACATACCCCTACACAGCCCCCCTCCCCTCCCCAATAAAAATGAAAAACGTCTGGTACGCCACTGTTTTCAAAATGGAGCCTCCAGCTGTTGCAAAACAACAACTCCCAGTATTGCCGGACAGCCGTTGACTGTCCAAGCATGCTGGGAGTTTTGCACCAGCTGGAGGCACCCTGTTTGGGAATCACTGGCGTATAATACCCCTATGTCCACCCCTATGCAAATCCCTAATTAAGGCCTCAAATGCACATGGCGCTCTCACTTTGGAGCCCTGTCGTATTTCAAGGCAACAGTTTAGGGCCACATATGGGGTATCGCTGTACTCGGGAGAAATTACCTAACAAATTTTGGGGGGCTTTTTCTCCTTTCACCCCTTATGAAAAGGTGAAATTGGGGTCTACACCAGCATGTTAGTGTAAAAAAATAAAAAAATTTACACTAACATGCTGGTGTTGCCCTATACTTTTCATTTTGACAAGAGGTAAAAGGGAAAAAAAGCCCCCCAAAATTTGTAATGCAATTTCTCCCGACTACGGAGATACCCCATATGTGGGCGCACAACAAGGCCCAGAAGGGAGAGTGCACCATGTACATTTGAGGTGATTTGCACAGGGGTGGCTGATTGTTACAGCGGTTTTGACAAACGCAAAAAAAAAAAAAAAACACACATGTGACCCCATTTCGGAAACTACACCCCTCACAGAATGTAATGAGGGGTGCAGACACCCCACTGGTGTCTGACAGATCTTTGGAACAGTGGGCTGTGCAAATTAAAAATTTTGTACAGCCCACTGTTTCAAAGATCTGACAGACACCAGTGGGGGGTAAATGCTCACTGTACCCCTTGTTATGTTCCTCAAGGGTATGCCATGTGGGGGTTATTTTGCTGTCCTGGCACCATAGGGGCTCCCTAAATGTGACATGCCCCTGTCACGATGCCGGCTGGCAGGTGGTGGATCCTCTGTGCCAGAGAGGGATTGGCGTGGACCGTGCTAGAGGATCGGTTCTAAGTCACTACTGGTTTTCACCAGAGCCCGCCGCAAAGCGGGATGGTCTTGCTGCGGCGGTAGTGACCAGGTCGTATCCCCTAGCAACGGCTCAACCTCTCTGGCTGCTGAAGAAAGGCGCGGTACAAGGGAGTAGACAGAAGCAAGGTCGGACGTAGCAGAAGGTCGGGGCAGGCAGCAAGGATCGTAGTCAGGGGCAACGGCAGAAGGTCTGGAATCACAGGCAAGGAACACACAAGGAACGCTTTCACTGGCACTAGGGCAACAAGATCCGGCGAGGGAGTGAAGGGGAAGTGAGGTGATATAGGGAAGTGCACAGGTGTAAACACTAATTGGAACCACTGCACCAATCAGCGGTGCAGTGGCCCTTTAAATCGCAAAGACCCGGCGCGCGCGCGCCCTAGGGAGCGGGGCCGCGCGCGCCGGGACAGAACTGACGGGGAGCGAGTCAGGTACGGGAGCCGGGGTGCGCATCGCGAGCGGGCGCTACCCGCATCGCGAATCGCATCCCGGCCGGAGGTGGTAACGCAGCGCCCCGGGTCCGTGGAACCGACCGGGGCGCTGCAGTGAGGGAAGTGTAGCGAGCGCTCCGGGGAGGAGCGGGGACCCGGAGCGCTCGGCGTAACAGTACCCCCCCCCCTTGGGTCTCCCCCTCTTCTTGGGGCCTGAGAACCTGAGGATCAGACTTTTGTCCAGGATATTGTCCTCAGGTTCCCAGGACCTCTCTTCTGGACCACAACCCTCCCAATCCACTAAAAAAAAAGTTTTTCCTCTGACCTTTTTTGAGGCTAAGATCTCTTTGACAGAGAAGATGTCCGAGGAGCCGGAAACAGGAGTGGGAGGAACAGATTTAGGAGAAAAACGGTTGAGGATGAGAGGTTTAAGAAGAGAGACGTGAAAGGCATTAGGGATACGAAGAGAAGGAGGAAGAAGAAGTTTGTAAGAGACAGGATTAATTTGACACAAAACTTTAAAAGGACCAAGATAGCGTGGTCCCAACTTATAGCTCGGGACACGGAAACGGACATATTTAGCGGAGAGCCATACCTTGTCTCCAGGGGAAAAAATGGGAGGAGCTCTTCTTTTCTTATCTGCGAATCTTTTCATGCGAGAAGAAGCCTGTAAGAGAGAATTTTGGGTCTCTTTCCATATGGTGGAAAGATCACGAGAAATTTCATCCACAGCGGGCAGACCAGAGGGCAAGGGGGTAGGGAGGGGGGGAAGAGGGTGACGGCCGTACACCACGAAAAACGGAGATTTGGAGGAAGATTCAGAGATTCTGAAATTATACGAGAATTCGGCCCAAGGTAGAAGATCTGCCCAGTCATCCTGGCGGGAGGAAACAAAATGTCGTAAATAGTCACCCAAGATCTGGTTAATTCTCTCTACTTGTCCATTGGATTGAGGATGGTATGCAGAAGAAAAATTTAATTTAATCTTGAGTTGTTTACAGAGAGCCCTCCAGAATTTAGACACAAATTGGACGCCTCTATCCGAGACGATCTGTGTAGGCAACCCGTGAAGACGAAAAATGTGTACAAAAAATTGTTTAGCCAACTGAGGCGCTGAAGGAAGACCAGGAAGAGGGATGAAATGTGCCATTTTGGAGAATCGATCAACGACCACCCAAATAACAGTGTTGCCATGGGATGGGGGTAAGTCAGTAATAAAATCCATACCAATCAGAGACCAAGGTTGTTCGGGGACAGGTAGAGGATGAAGAAAACCAGCGGGCTTCTGGCGAGGAGTCTTATCCCGGGCACAGATAGTGCAGGCTCGCACAAAGTCCACCACATCAGTCTCTAGAGTCGGCCACCAATAGAAGCGAGAGATGAGGTGCACAGATTTCTTAATGCCCGCATGACCTGCGAGATGGGAGGAGTGACCCCATTTGAGGATCCCAAGGCGTTGGCGTGGAGAAACAAAGGTCTTTCCTGGAGGAGTTTGCCTGATGGAGGCTGGAGAAGAGGAAATCAGGCAGTCAGGAGGAATGATGTGTTGAGGAGAGAGTTCAATTTCAGAGGCATCTGAGGAGCGAGAGAGAGCATCGGCCCTAATGTTCTTATCAGCAGGCCGAAAGTGAATTTCAAAATTAAATCGGGCAAAGAACAGAGACCACCTGGCCTGACGAGGATTCAGCCGTTGGGCAGACTGGAGGTAGGAGAGGTTCTTGTGATCGGTGTAAATAATAACTGGAAATCTTGATCCCTCCAGCAGATGCCTCCATTCCTCAAGTGCTAATTTAATGGCTAGAAGCTCTCGATCCCCGATGGAGTAGTTCCTCTCCGCCGGAGAGAAGGTCCTGGAAAAAAAACCACAAGTAACAGCATGCCCGGAAGAGTTTTTTTGTAGAAGGACAGCTCCAGCTCCCACTGAGGAGGCATCAACCTCCAATAGGAAGGGTTTAGATGGGTCAGGTCTGGAGAGCACGGGAGCCGAAGAAAAGGCAGACTTGAGTCGTTTAAAGGCGTCTTCCGCTTGAGGAGGCCAAGACTTGGGATCGGCATTTTTTTTTGTTAAAGCCACAATAGGAGCCACAATGGTAGAAAAATGTGGAATAAATTGCCTGTAATAATTGGCGAACCCCAAAAAACGTTGGATGGCACGGAGTCCGGAGGGGCGTGGCCAATCTAAGACGGCAGAGAGTTTATCTGGGTCCATTTGTAGTCCCTGGCCAGAGACCAAGTATCCTAGAAAAGGAAGAGATTGGCATTCAAACAGACATTTCTCTATTTTGGCATAGAGTTGATTATCACGAAGTCTCTGAAGAACCATACGGACATGCTGGCGGTGTTCTTCAAGATTGGCAGAAAAAATCAGGATATCGTCCAGATATACAACAACACAGGAGTATAGGAGATCACGAAAAATTTCATTAACAAAGTCTTGGAAGACGGCAGGGGCGTTGCATAGACCAAAGGGCATGACCAGATACTCAAAGTGTCCATCTCTGGTGTTAAATGCCGTTTTCCATTCATCCCCCTCTCTGATGCGGATGAGATTATAAGCACCTCTTAAGTCCAGTTTGGTAAAAATATGGGCACCTTGGAGACGATCAAAGAGTTCAGAGATGAGGGGTAGGGGGTAGCGGTTCTTAACCGTGATTTTATTGAGACCGCGGTAGTCAATGCAAGGACGTAGAGAGCCATCTTTTTTGGACACAAAGAAAAATCCGGCTCCGGCAGGAGAGGAGGATTTACGGATAAAGCCCTTTTTTAAATTTTCTTGGACGTATTCAGACATGGCAAGAGTCTCTGGGACGGACAGAGGATAGATTCTGCCCCGGGGTGGAGTAGTGCCCGGGAGGAGGTCAATGGGACAATCATAAGGCCTGTGAGGAGGTAGAGTCTCAGCTTGTTTTTTGCAAAAAACGTCCGCAAAGTCCATATAGGCCTTAGGGAGACCGGTTACATGAGGAAGCACAGGGACACGGCAAGGTTTACTGGGAACCGGTTTTAAGCAGTCCTTGGAACAAGAGGGCCCCCAACTCTTGATCTCCCCAGTGGACCAATCCAGGATTGGGGAATGGAGTTGAAGCCAGGGAAGTCCAAGAAGGATTTCAGAAGTGCAATTGGGGAGGACCAACAGTTCAATCCTCTCATGATGAGATCCGATGCACATTAGAAGGGGCTCCGTGCGGAAACGTATAGTACAGTCCAATCTTTCATTGTTTACACAATTGATGTAGAGGGGTCTGGCGAGACTGGTCACCGGGATGTTGAACCTGTTGACGAGAGAGGCCAAGATAAAATTTCCTGCAGATCCAGAGTCCAAGAAGGCCACAGCAGAGAAGGAGAAGGCAGAGGCAGACATCCGCACAGGCACAGTAAGACGTGGAGAAGCAGAGTAGACATCAAGGACTGTTTCACCTTTGTGCGGAGTCAGCGGACGTCTTTCCAGGCGGGGAGGACGGATAGGACAATCCCTCAGGAAGTGTTCGGTACTAGCACAGTACAGGCAGAGATTCTCCATGCGGCGTCGTGTCCTCTCTTGGGGTGTCAGGCGAGACCGGTCGACCTGCATAGCCTCCACGGCGGGAGGCACAGGAACAGGTTGCAGGGGACCAGAGGAGAGAGGAGCCGGGGAGAAGAAACGCCTCGTGCGAACAGAGTCCATATCCTGGCGGAGCTCCTGACGCCGTTCGGAAAAACGCATGTCAATGCGAGTGGCAAGATGGATGAGTTCATGTAGGTTAGCAGGGATTTCTCGTGCGGCCAGAACATCTTTAATGTTGCTGGATAGGCCTTTTTTAAAGGTCGCGCAGAGTGCCTCATTATTCCAGGATAATTCTGAAGCAAGGGTACGGAACTGTACGGCATACTCGCCAACGGAAGAATTACCCTGGACCAGGTTCAACAGGGCAGTCTCAGCAGAAGAGGCTCGGGCAGGTTCCTCAAAAACACTTCGAATTTCCGAGAAGAAGGAGTGTACAGAGGCAGTGACGGGGTCATTGCGGTCCCAGAGCGGTGTGGCCCAAGCCAGGGCTTTTCCAGACAGCAGGCTGACTACGAAAGCCACTTTAGACCTTTCGGTGGGGAACTGGTCCGACATCATCTCCAAGTGTAATGAACATTGGGAAAGAAAGCCACGGCAAAACTTAGAGTCCCCATCAAATTTATCCGGCAAGGATAGTCGTATTCCAGAAGCGGCCACTCGCTGCGGAGGAGGTACAGGAGCTGGCGGAGGAGATGATTGCTGGAGCTGTGGTAGTAACTGTTGTAGCATAACAGTCAGTTGAGACAGCTGTTGGCCTTGTTGCGCAATCTGTTGTGACTGCTGGGCGACCACCGTGGTGAGGTCAGCGACAACTGGCAGAGGAACTTCAGCGGGATCCATGGCCGGATCTACTGTCACGATGCCGGCTGGCAGGTGGTGGATCCTCTGTGCCAGAGAGGGATTGGCGTGGACCGTGCTAGAGGATCGGTTCTAAGTCACTACTGGTTTTCACCAGAGCCCGCCGCAAAGCGGGATGGTCTTGCTGCGGCGGTAGTGACCAGGTCGTATCCCCTAGCAACGGCTCAACCTCTCTGGCTGCTGAAGAAAGGCGCGGTACAAGGGAGTAGACAGAAGCAAGGTCGGACGTAGCAGAAGGTCGGGGCAGGCAGCAAGGATCGTAGTCAGGGGCAACGGCAGAAGGTCTGGAATCACAGGCAAGGAACACACAAGGAACGCTTTCACTGGCACTAGGGCAACAAGATCCGGCGAGGGAGTGAAGGGGAAGTGAGGTGATATAGGGAAGTGCACAGGTGTAAACACTAATTGGAACCACTGCACCAATCAGCGGTGCAGTGGCCCTTTAAATCGCAAAGACCCGGCGCGCGCGCGCCCTAGGGAGCGGGGCCGCGCGCGCCGGGACAGAACTGACGGGGAGCGAGTCAGGTACGGGAGCCGGGGTGCGCATCGCGAGCGGGCGCTACCCGCATCGCGAATCGCATCCCGGCCGGAGGTGGTAACGCAGCGCCCCGGGTCCGTGGAACCGACCGGGGCGCTGCAGTGAGGGAAGTGTAGCGAGCGCTCCGGGGAGGAGCGGGGACCCGGAGCGCTCGGCGTAACAGCCCCCCCGAGCAAAATTTGCTCTCAAAAAGCCAAATATGACTCCTTCTCTTCTGAGCATTGTAGTTTGCCCGTAGTGCGCTTCAGGTCAACTTATGGGGTACCTCCATACTCAGAAGAGATGGGGTTACAAATTTTGAGGGGTATTTTCTGCTAATAACCCTTGCAAAAATGTGAAATTTGGGGGGGAAGCACACATTTTAGTGAATTATTTTTTTTTTTATGTATGCAAAAGTCGTGAAACCCCTGTGGGGTATTAAGGCTCACTTTATTCCTTGTTATGTTCCTCAAGGGGTCTAGTTTCCTAAATGGTATGCCATGTGGGTATTTTTTGCTGTCCTGGCACCATAGGGGCTTCCTAAATGCGACATGCCCCCGAGCAAAATTTGCTCTCAAAAAGCCAAATATGACTCCTTCTCTTCTGAGCATTGTAGTTCGCCCGAAGTGCACTTCAGGTCAACTTATGGGGTACCTCCATACTCAGAAGAGATGGGGTTACAAATTTTGGGGGTTATTTTCTGCTATTAACCCTTGCAAAAATGTGAAATTTGGGGGGAAACATTTTAGTGAAATAAAAAAAAAAAATGTTTTACATATGCAAAAGTCGTGAAACACCTGTGGGGTTTTAAGGCTCACTTTATTCCTTGTTACGTTCCTCAAGGGGTCTAATTTCCAAAATGGTATGCAATGTGTTTTTTTCCCCTGTTCTGGCACCATAGGGGCTTCCTAAATGCAACATACCCCCCAAAAACCATTTCAGAAAAACGTACTCTACAAAATCCCCTTGTCGCTCCTTCGCTTCTGAGCCCTCTACTGCGCCCGCCGACCACTTTACATAGACATATGAGGTATGTGCTTACTCGAGAGAAATTGGGCTACAAATATAAGTATACATTCTCCTTTTACCCCTTGTAAAAATTCAAAAATTGGGTCTACAAGAACATGCGAGTGTAACAAATGAAGATTGTGAATTTTCTCCTTCACTTTGCTGCTATTCCTGTGAAACACCTAAAGGGTTAAAATGCTGACTGAATGTCATTTTGAATACTTTGGGGGGTGCAGTTTTTATAATGGTGTCATTTGTGGGGTATTTCTAAGATGAAGACCCTTCAAATCCACTTCAAACCTGAACTGGTCCCTGAAAAATTGTGAGTTTGGAAATTTTGTGAAAAATTGGAAAATTGCTGCTGAACTTTGAAGCTCTCTGGTGTCTTCCAAAAATAAAAACATGTCAATTTTATGATGCAAACATAAAGTGGACATATGTAGAGCTTCAAAGTTAGAAAAATGCAAAATTTTCTAATTTTTCATCAAATTTGGGGATTTTTCACCAACAAAGGATGCAAGTTAGCAAAAAATTTTACCACTATGTTAAAGTAGAATATGTCACGAAAAAACTATCTCGGAATCAGAATGATAAGTAAAAGCATTCCAGAGTTATTAATGTTTAAAATGACAGTGGTCAGATGTGCAAAAAATGTCCTAAGGGGTTAAAGAACTTAGTTTGAGTAACCAGGGTTTATTGTTCTCTGTTATCTGGATATTAATCTTGGCCCCTCTATTGCTCTCTGTTATTTTACTCTGTTACCTCTTGGCTTGGACCCAGCCTGTTTTGACTCTGACTTGACTGTGTGTTTGTCTAGTTTTATTTCTGCTAGTTTTGTGTGTCTCCAGCTGTTTCCCAACACAAGTAGGCAGGGACAGAGGGTGTGGATAAGTTTAGGTCTGCACTCTATCCCTGCCCAATGTGAAAAAAAGACCCCAAAACTTGTAACCCAGTACCCCATATGTGGACAGAAAGTGCTCTGCAGGTGCTCAATAGGGCTCAGGAGGGAGAGCACCATGTACATTGAGGCCTAAATTGGTGATTTGTACTGCAATTGCTGATAGTTGCAGACATTCTGACAAAAGATTTAAAAAACAAACACAAAAAAAAAACAACAACCATTTTGGAAACCCACCCCTGAAGTAATGTAAAAAGGAGTGCAGTGAGAATTTAGACCCAAAAGGTTTTCATATACACAAATATGCTGGTGTAGCCCTGACTTTTTCATTTTCACAAGGCATAAACCACAGAAATCCCAACCACAGAAATACCCCATTTGTAGCCCTAAACTGTAGCCTTGAAACACAATAGGGATCCAGAGGGAGAGAGCACCATGTGCAATTGAGGCTGATATTGGTGATTTGCACTGCAATGGTTAAAGAAATACTATTGTGCAGGAAATTTTACTATTGTGTAGGACAACTTATCCACTATTCAAAGGATCTCCTATCTCCTGCACGGTACCCCGACTCTCTCCAGGAAGGGAGCGTGTCGCCCCTTGCATAGAGCGGAGCTGACGCGCCCCCTCCATGTATCTCTATGGGAGAGCCGGAGATACCCAAACTCTCTCTATCCAGCTCTCTCATAGAGATATATGAAGGGGACATGTCAGAAGCCGCTTTGTGCCAGGGTGCCGTTCGTGCCATGCTCGTTCCTGGGGAAAGCCAGGGTGCCATGCAGGAGATTGGGGGTGTCCCAGTGGTCAGACACTTAGCCCCTATCCTTTGTATAGGAGGTAAATTGTCTTGCACGATAGTACGCCTTTAATAGTTGCAGAGGTTCTGACATAAAAGCTACAAAAAACAAAACACATGTTGCCTCATTTTGGAAACATTTTGAAACAGTGGGCTTCCATTTTTCATATTTACATCCCACTGTTCCAAAAATATGTGGTGAAAAACTTGTGGGGGTCTAAATGATCACTGCACCCCTTGAAACATTCCTTGAAAAGTGTAGTTTTCATATGGTCACATTTCTCATGTTTTAGCAGCCCAAAGTCCCTGAAAACATAAAATAGTACTGGAAATATACCAAAATCAAAAGAAGGGCTCAAAATCTATTAGATGATCCTTCATGTCTGAAGCCTATGATTGACTCAAAGAGCGCACTAGGGCCAAACATGGGATATTTAAAAAATAATAATAATAATATATATATATATATATATATATATATATATATATATATATATATATATATATATATTAAATTGGATAAAACTGGAATATCAGCAAAGAAAATAAAGATTTTACATTTTTTCTCCCACTTTGCTGCTATTCATATTCACTTGAAAACTGTACTGGTCCCTAACAAATGTGGAAAATTGCTGCTAAATTTTGAAGCCCTCTAATGTTATGATGTCTAATTTATTATTCCAACATAAAGTAGACATATTGGCCTTGATTTACAAAGAGTGGAGTGGAGTTTTTATTGTGGGTTTTAATTCTCTACAGTTTCCACGGTACTTAGTTAGGTTTCACTACATTTTGCACTTAATGCTACATATTTTTTTGTTTTTTTTTTGTTTACACATGCTCTGAGCTGTGGGGTTTTCTACAGCTCAAATCCACCACATTTTCTGTGGAAACCTTAGTAAATATGTTGGGATCTTTTGAAAATGTTGGGAACACGTCCCCTTTTTGCTGACAATGCCCTCTTTTCCCGGCAGTCACATCCCTTTTTTGGAGAGTTGGTTGGGTTTTTAAATTTTTTGGCACAAATTCTGTTGCAAATTCTGGTGTAGACACAATTTTTGGCGCAATGCAACACATCTTGGCGCGCAACCTGACAAAACAGGTTGGGTTTACACTAGTAAATTAAGACCACTGTATATTTAAATCAATATGTAATTTATTTTACATGATTATTTTCCTTACAAGCAGAGAGTTTCAAATTTAGAAACATGCTGTTACGCCGAGCGCTCCGGGTCCCCGCTCCTCCCCGGAGCGCTCGCTACACTCTCCTCACTGCAGCGCTCCGGTCAGATCCACTGACCCGGGGCGCTGCGATACCGCCTCCAGCCGGGATGCGATTCGCGATGCGGGTAGCGCCCGCTCGCGATGCGCACCCCGGCTCCCGTACCTGACTCGCTCTCCGTCGGTCCTGTCCCGGCGCGCGCGGCCCCGCTCCCTAGGGCGCGCGCGCGCCGGGTCTTTGCGATTTAAAGGGCCACTGCGCCGCTGATTGGCGCAGTGGTTCCAATTAGTGTGATCACCTGTGCACTTCCCTATATCACCTCACTTCCCCTGCACTTCCTTGCCGGATCTTGTTGCCATCGTGCCAGTGAAAGCGTTTCCTTGTGTGTTCCTAGCCTGTGTTCCAGACCTCCTGCCGTTGCCCCTGACTACGATCCTTGCTGCCTGCCCCGACCTTCTGCTACGTCCGACCTTGCTTCTGTCTACTCCCTTGTACCGCGCCTATCTTCAGCAGCCAGAGAGGTTGAGCCGTTGCTAGTGGATACGACCTGGTCACTACCGCCGCAGCAAGACCATCCCGCTTTGCGGCGGGCTCTGGTGAAAACCAGTAGTGACTTAGAACCGATCCACTAGCACGGTCCACGCCAATCCCTCTCTGGCACAGAGGATCCACTACCTGCCAGCCGGCATCGTGACAGTAGATCCGGCCATGGATCCCGCTGAAGTTCCTCTGCCAGTTGTCGCTGACCTCACCACGGTGGTCGCCCAGCAGTCACAACAGATAGCGCAACAAGGCCAACAGCTGTCTCAACTGACCGTTATGCTACAGCAGTTACTACCACAGCTTCAGCAATCATCTCCTCCGCCAGCTCCTGCACCTCCTCCGCAGCGAGTGGCCGCTTCTGGTCTACGACTATCCTTGCCGGATAAATTTGATGGGGACTCTAAGTTTTGCCGTGGCTTTCTTTCCCAATGTTCCCTGCACCTGGAGATGATGTCGGACCAGTTTCCCACTGAAAGGTCTAAGGTGGCTTTCGTAGTCAGCCTTCTGTCTGGAAAAGCCCTGTCTTGGGCCACACCGCTCTGGGACCGCAATGACCCCGTCACTGCCTCTGTACACTCCTTCTTCTCGGAAATTCGAAGTGTCTTTGAGGAACCTGCCCGAGCCTCTTCTGCTGAGACTGCCCTGTTGAACCTGGTCCAGGGTAATTCTTCCGTTGGCGAGTATGCCGTACAATTCCGTACTCTTGCTTCAGAATTATCCTGGAATAATGAGGCCCTCTGCGCGACCTTTAAAAAAGGCCTATCCAGCAACATTAAAGATGTTCTGGCCGCACGAGAAATCCCTGCTAATCTACATGAACTCATTCACCTAGCCACTCGCATTGACATGCGTTTTTCCGAAAGGCGTCAGGAGCTCCGCCAGGATTTGGACTCTGTTCGCACGAGGCGTTTCTTCTCCCCGGCTCCTCTCTCCTCTGGTCCCCTGCAATCTGTTCCTGTGCCTCCCGCCGTGGAGGCTATGCAGGTCGACCGGTCTCGCCTGACACCTCAAGAGAGGACACGACGCCGCATGGAGAATCTTTGCCTGTACTGTGCTAGTACCGAACACTTCCTGAAGGATTGTCCTATCCGTCCTCCTCGTCTGGAAAGATGTACGCTGACTCCGCACAATGGTGAGACAGTCCTTGATGTCTACTCTGCTTCTCCACGTCTTACTGTGCCTGTGCGGATATCTGCCTCTGCCTTCTCCTTCTCTACTATGGCCTTCTTGGACTCCGGATCTGCAGGAAATTTTATTTTGGCCTCTCTCGTCAACAGGTTCAACATCCCGGTGACCAGTCTCGCCAGACCCCTCTACATCAATTGTGTAAACAATGAAAGATTGGACTGTACCATACGTTTCCGCACGGAGCCCCTTCTAATGTGCATCGGATCTCATCACGAGAAGATTGAACTTTTGGTCCTCCCCAATTGCACTTCTGAAATTCTCCTTGGACTTCCCTGGCTTCAACTTCATTCCCCAACCCTGGATTGGTCCACTGGGGAGATCAAGAGTTGGGGGCCCTCTTGTTCCAAGGACTGCCTAAAACCGGTTCCCAGTAACCCTTGCCGTGACTCTGTGGTTCCTCCTGTAACCGGTCTCCCTAAGGCCTATATGGACTTTGCGGATGTTTTTTGCAAAAAACAAGCTGAGACTCTACCTCCTCACAGGCCTTATGATTGTCCTATCGACCTCCTCCCGGGTACTACTCCACCCCGGGGCAGAATTTATCCTCTGTCCGCCCCAGAGACTCTTGCCATGTCTGAATACGTCCAGGAAAATTTAAAAAAGGGCTTTATCCGTAAATCCTCCTCTCCTGCCGGAGCCGGATTTTTCTTTGTGTCCAAAAAAGATGGCTCTCTACGTCCTTGCATTGACTACCGCGGTTTTAATAAAATCACGGTTAAGAACCGCTACCCCCTACCCCTCATCTCTGAACTCTTTGATCGCCTCCAAGGTGCCCACATCTTTACCAAACTGGACTTAAGAGGTGCTTATAATCTCATCCGCATCAGAGAGGGGGATGAATGGAAAACGGCATTTAACACCAGAGATGGACACTTTGAGTATCTGGTCATGCCCTTTGGCCTGTGCAACGCCCCTGCCGTCTTCCAAGACTTTGTTAATGAAATTTTTCGTGATCTTTTATACTCCTGTGTTGTTGTATATCTGGACGATATCCTGATTTTTTCTGCCAATCTAGAAGAACACCGCCAGCATGTCCGTATGGTTCTTCAGAGACTTCGTGACAATCAACTCTATGCCAAAATAGAGAAATGTCTGTTTGAATGCCAATCTCTTCCTTTCCTAGGATACTTGGTCTCTGGCCAGGGACTACAAATGGATCCAGACAAACTCTCTGCCGTCTTAGATTGGCCACGCCCCTCCGGACTCCGTGCTATCCAACGTTTTTTGGGGTTCGCCAATTATTACAGGCAATTTATTCCACATTTTTCTACCGTTGTGGCTCCTATCGTGGCTTTAACCAAAAAAAATGCCGATCCCAAGTCTTGGCCTCCTCAAGCGGAAGACGCCTTTAAACGGCTCAAGTCTGCCTTTTCTTCGGCTCCCGTGCTCTCCAGACCTGACCCATCTAAACCCTTCCTATTGGAGGTTGATGCCTCCTCAGTGGGAGCTGGAGCTGTCCTTCTACAAAAAAATTCTTCCGGGCATGCTGTTACTTGTGGTTTTTTTTCTAGGACCTTCTCTCCGGCGGAGAGGAACTACTCCATCGGGGATCGAGAGCTTCTAGCCATTAAATTAGCACTTGAGGAATGGAGGCATCTGCTGGAGGGATCAAGATTTCCAGTTATTATTTACACCGATCACAAGAACCTCTCCTACCTCCAGTCTGCCCAACGGCTGAATCCTCGCCAGGCCAGGTGGTCTCTGTTCTTTGCCCGATTTAATTTTGAAATTCACTTTCGGCCTGCCGATAAGAACATTAGGGCCGATGCTCTCTCTCGTTCCTCGGATGCTTCTGAAGTTGAACTCTCTCCGCAACACATCATTCCTCCTGACTGCCTGATTTCCACTTCTCCAGCCTCCATCAGGCAAACTCCTCCAGGAAAGACCTTTGTTTCTCCACGCCAACGCCTCGGAATCCTCAAATGGGGTCACTCCTCTCATCTCGCAGGTCATGCGGGCATCAAGAAATCTGTGCAACTCATCTCTCGCTTCTATTGGTGGCCGACTCTGGAGACGGATGTTGTGGACTTTGTGCGAGCCTGCACTATCTGTGCCCGGGATAAGACTCCTCGCCAGAAGCCCGCTGGTTTTCTTCATCCTCTGCCTGTCCCCGAACAGCCTTGGTCTCTGATTGGTATGGATTTTATTACTGACTTACCCCCTTCCCGTGGCAACACTGTTATTTGGGTGGTCGTTGATCGATTCTCCAAAATGGCACATTTCATCCCTCTTCCTGGTCTTCCTTCAGCGCCTCAGTTGGCTAAACAATTTTTTGTACACATTTTTCGTCTTCACGGGTTGCCTACGCAGATCGTCTCGGATAGAGGCGTCCAATTCGTGTCTAAATTCTGGAGGGCTCTCTGTAAACAACTCAAGATTAAATTAAATTTTTCTTCTGCATATCATCCTCAATCCAATGGACAAGTAGAAAGAATTAACCAGGTCTTGGGTGATTATTTACGACATTTTGTTTCCTCCCGCCAGGATGACTGGGCAGATCTTCTACCATGGGCCGAATTCTCGTATAACTTCAGAGTCTCTGAATCTTCCTCCAAATCCCCATTTTTCGTGGTGTACGGCCGTCACCCTCTTCCCCCCCTCCCTACCCCCTTGCCCTCTGGTCTGCCCGCTGTGGATGAAATTTCTCGTGATCTTTCCATCATATGGAGAGAGACCCAAAATTCTCTCTTACAGGCTTCATCACGCATGAAGAAGTTCGCGGATAAGAAAAGAAGAGCTCCTCCCATTTTTTCCCCTGGAGACAAGGTATGGCTCTCCGCTAAATATGTCCGCTTCCGTGTCCCTAGCTACAAGTTGGGACCACGCTATCTTGGTCCTTTCAAAATTTTGTGCCAGATTAATCCTGTCTCTTACAAACTTCTTCTTCCTCCTTCTCTTCGTATTCCTAATGCCTTTCACGTTTCTCTTCTTAAACCACTTATCATCAACCGTTTCTCTCCCAAATCTGTTCCTCCCACTCCTGTTTCCGGCTCCTCGGACATCTTCTCCGTCAAAGAGATTCTGGCATCCAAAAAGGTCAGAGGGAAAACCTTTTTTTTAGTGTATTGGGCGGGTTGTGGTCCAGAAGAGAGATCCTGGGAACCTGAGGACAATATCCTAGACAAAAGTCTGCTCCTCAGGTTCTCAGGCTCTAAGAAGAGGGGGAGACCCAAGGGGGGGGGTACTGTTACGCCGAGCGCTCCGGGTCCCCGCTCCTCCCCGGAGCGCTCGCTACACTCTCCTCACTGCAGCGCTCCGGTCAGATCCACTGACCCGGGGCGCTGCGATACCGCCTCCAGCCGGGATGCGATTCGCGATGCGGGTAGCGCCCGCTCGCGATGCGCACCCCGGCTCCCGTACCTGACACGCTCTCCGTCGGTCCTGTCCCGGCGCGCGCGGCCCCGCTCCCTAGGGCGCGCGCGCGCCGGGTCTTTGCGATTTAAAGGGCCACTGCGCCGCTGATTGGCGCAGTGGTTCCAATTAGTGTGATCACCTGTGCACTTCCCTATATCACCTCACTTCCCCTGCACTTCCTTGCCGGATCTTGTTGCCATCGTGCCAGTGAAAGCGTTTCCTTGTGTGTTCCTAGCCTGTGTTCCAGACCTCCTGCCGTTGCCCCTGACTACGATCCTTGCTGCCTGCCCCGACCTTCTGCTACGTCCGACCTTGCTTCTGTCTACTCCCTTGTACCGCGCCTATCTTCAGCAGCCAGAGAGGTTGAGCCGTTGCTAGTGGATACGACCTGGTCACTACCGCCGCAGCAAGACCATCCCGCTTTGCGGCGGGCTCTGGTGAAAACCAGTAGTGACTTAGAACCGATCCACTAGCACGGTCCACGCCAATCCCTCTCTGGCACAGAGGATCCACTACCTGCCAGCCGGCATCGTGACACATGCTAAGTATTCCAATTTTTCATAATATTTTTTATTTTCACTAAGAAATTGACAAAAATGAATAAGATAACAGAGGTACACTCTCCTCAAGCCTGGGCTTAGGAGCATTCATCCGTTATTAAACATCCGTTTTCTGTTTTTCTGTGTAAAAACAGCTGTATAATAACGGATGAAATACTGGGTGCTAATGGCTGAATAATGTCCATCAAAATAACGTGCATATTCATCCGTTAAGACCCGTTATAACATCCCTCATGTATGGCCGTTTTAACACCTCTGCCTACAGACTCCCACAGCTGGGACTACTACTACTCCCATCATGGAACAGACTTGTTTCCATGATAGGAGTAGTAGTTCCCTGGCTGCGGGAGTCTGCCGGTGGCTGGGGAAGCTACATAAGTGCTTTTACTACAACCCTCATCATAGAACAGACTCTGTTCCAAGATAGGGGTTGTAGTACAGGGGCTGAGGGATTGATCGCACCAGGTTTCACTTCTGAAACAGGGGGGCAGGCGGCATGCTCCACTCCCCTGCGATGTACGATGTATTTACTTTCATTTTTAAATTCCCCGCCGGGAGCCCTGAATGGCCAGTACTGAGGAGCCATTCAGTGCTCCCGGCAGGGTTTTCAAATAGAAGCCCTGGGGTGAGGAAAGATATATAAAATCGCTGGGGGGGGGGGTAATATATCTGGCCCCCACAGCGCTTCTACACTGCTCAAAAAAATAAAGGGAACACTAAGATAACACATCCTAGATCTAAATAAATGAGCTAATCGTATGAAATACTTTTGTCTTTACATAGGTAAGTACGCTCACAACTAAATCACACAAAAATTATCAATGGAAATCACATTTATCAATCCATAGAGGTCTGGATATGGAGTCACACTCAAAATCAAAGTGGAAAACCACACTACAGGCTAATCCAACTTTGATGTAATGTCCTTAAAACAAGTCAAAATGAGGCTCAGTAGTGTGTGTGGCTTCCATGTGCCCGTATGACCTCCCTACAATGCCTGGGCATGCTCCTGATGAGGTGGTGGATGGTCTCCTGAGGGATGTCCTCCCAGACCTGGACTAAAGCATCCATCAACTCCTGGACAGTCTGTGGTGCCGCATGGCGTTGGTGGATGGATGATGTCCCAGATGTGCTCAATCTGATTCAGGTCTGGGGAACGGGCGGGCCAGTCCATAGCATCAATGCCTTCCTCTTGCAGTAACTGCTGACACACTCCAGCCACATGAGGTCTAGCATTGTCTTGCATTAGGAGGAACCCAGGGCCAACCGCACCAGCATATGGTCTCACAAGGGGTCTGAGGATCTCATCTCGGTACCTAATGGCAGTCAGGCTACCTCTGGCAAACACATAGAGGGCTGTGCGGCTCCCCAAAGAAATGCCACCCCACACCATTACTGACCCATTGACAAACCGGTCATGCTGGAGGATGTTGCAGGCAGCAGAATGTTCTCCACAGCGTCTCCAGACTCTGTCACGTCTGTCACATGTGCTCAGTGTAAACCTGCTTTCATCTGTGAAGAGCACAGTGCGCCAGTGGGGAATTTGCCAATCTTGGTGTTCTCTAGCAAATGCCAAACGTCATGCATGGTGTTGGGCTGTAAGCACAACCCCCACCTGTGGATGTTGGGCCCTCATACCACCCTCATGGAGTCTGTTTCTGACCGTTTGAGTGGACAAATGCACATTTGTGGCCTGCTGGAGGTCATTTTGCAGGGCTCTGGCAGTGCTCCTCCTTGCACAAAGGTTGAGGTAGCTGTCCTGATGCTGGGTTGTTGCCCTCCTACTGTCACCTCCACATCTTTTGATGTACTGGCCTGTCTCCTGGTAGCGCCTCCATGCTCTGGACACTATGCTGACAGACACAGCAAACCTTCTTGCTATGGCTCGCATTGATTTGCCATCCTGAATGAGCTGCACTACCTGAGCCACTTGTGTGGGTTGTAGGCTCTGTCTCATGCTACCCCTAGAGTGAAAGGACCGCCAGCATTGAAAAGTGACCAAAACATCAGCCAGGAACCAAAGGAACTGAGTGGTCGGTGGTCACCACCTGCAGAACAACTCCTTTATTGGGGGTGTCTTGCTAATTGCCTATAATTTCCACCTGTTGTCTGTTCCATTTGCACAGCAGCATGTGAAATTGATTGTCAATCAGTGTTGCTTCAGAGGTGTGATTGACTTGGAATTACATTGTGTTGTTTAAGTGTTCCCTTTATTTATTTGAGTAGTGTATATATGTTGCCCCCCGCAGCACATTTATATATGTTCCCACAGCAGCGCATTTATATATGTTCCCCCCGCAGCGCTATCATAAGCCCCCGGCAGCGCTATGAATGAAAAGTATTCTACAGTATATGTAAATCAATATGTAATTTATTTTACATGACTATTTTCCTTACAAGAAGAGTTTCAAATTTAGAAACATGCTAAGTATTCCAATTTTTCATAATATTTTTTATTTTTAAACGCTGCAAGACAAAAATGTACAACTTACATAACTTTGAATATTTCACAAATAAAACAATCTCAGAATTAGTACAATAAGTAAAAGCATCCTAAAACTATTAATACATATAGTCATGTGCATAAGTTTAGACCCCCCTGACAATTTCCATGATTTTTCATTTATAAATAATTAACTGTTTAGATCAGCAATTTAATTTTGAGCTATCAAAATATTTTATTTCAGTAGTGAAATTATTTTAATAAACTACCAAGCACTGATTAATTGGAACACACAATTGGTTTGGTGAGCTCATTAAAGGTGTACTCCGGTGGGGAAAAAAAAAATTTAAATCAGCTGGTGCTAGGAAGTTAAACAGATTTGTAAATTACTTCTATAAAAAAAAAAAAAATCTTAATCCTTCCAGTACTTATCCGCTGCTGTATGCTCCAGAGGAAGTTGTGTAGTTCTTTTCAGTCTGACCACAGTGCTCTCTGCTGACACCTCTGTCTGTGTCAGAAACTGTCCAGAGGAGGCGCAAATCCCCATAGCAAACCTTTCCTGCTCTGGACAGTTCTTGATACAGACAGAGGTGTCAGAAGAGAGCATTGTGGTCAGACAGAAGAGAACTTCTGCAATTGCAAGTTGTTGTTCTCTTTGACTCTTCCCTGAAGAGTGGCAACACGGGGGCCTTAAAACAACTCTCAAATGATCAGAACACAAAGTTTATTCACCATTATGGTTTACGGGAAGGCTGCATATGTGTGACTTATTAGCAAAGACGCGTTCTCTGTGAGCTCCGTGCCACCTGCCGGGATTTAGATACAGCTTATCTTAGCGGGCTGAACCTGTGGAGATGGAGAAGAGTCGGGCTGGGGTCTCTCAGCGCTCATTATCTCAGACTATACCCAAAATCTTCTGGACCAGCTCCAAATCCAACATGGCGCCGACTTCCTCATGCGGGTCTAGCCCTGCTGTCCCTGAGGAGGATGATAGTGCAGACGCCTCACCACTGCCTCTTCTGCCTGCTGACTCTATGAATCCATCGGTGCTTTACTGCTCCATGCAGCTGATGTTCAAGAACGAACTTTCTAAACCTGTGGCTGACTTCTCTAAGCAGATAGGCGACCTGGGCAATAGGGTCTCCAAGATAGAAATAAGGGCAGATAATCTGGCCAAAGCTTTAGAGGCTGATAGAACTCTCTTAACTGACCATACAGACAAATTGGAGGTGCGGGAGCTCAAGATAAGGGCAAAGAGAACAGGTCCTGCAGAGCTTATGTCTGCAATTGCAGCCTCCCTGAGTCAGTAACTGACCTGAGCACCACTGTTCTGGACTTATTCTCCACTCTGCTGCCCCAGACGGAAAGATCTTACCTGCGCATGGATCGCATTCATAGGGCGCTGGGTCGTCCAAAAAACCCTGATGTTCCCAGAGATGTGGTGCTTCGTATGCATTATCCGGAGATGCGTGACAAAGTCCTCCAAGTTGCCCAAAATATCTCACCGCTTCCTAACATGCCTCCTACCATCCATTTGTATGGTGACCTAGCACCGACGACACTGGAGAGACGACAAAATATGAGTGTATATATATATATATATATATATATATATATATATATATATATATATATAAATAAAGACCAGCTCACCGCCCTGTAGATTATTTGAGATGGAGGGACTTCAGTTGTCTTTAGGAAGCATGGAACAAGTGTCCAAGCCACATACTTGGTGTGAACAGGTCCTTAATGAAAATTGTGCAAAATTCCAGCTCCCAAAATTATATCATATAAAAGTCAAAATTTATTTCACATAATTAAAAAATGAAAACCAAAATAAGGTGGTTTTAAAAGCATAGCAGAAACGCAGACGCGTTTTGAGCCATCATGGTTCTTAGTCATGGCATGGCATTTTCCAATTCCAAGTTCTTAACCATTCTTTCACTGTCCGCACACCATCGGAGGCTATGGAGATTCTACACCGTGAGGACATTCCTTATGATGAGCATGCTGCCTTACCCTCCCGCTCACCTACTCTCAAGAGGCTGTGGCAAGAGGGGAAGGTACCACATAAGCGTCATCGCTCCCAACCGCAAAAGCCTGGATAAATGGACTTCACCCTGATCTTCTTGGACACTTTTTGTCTACAAGTTTATCCTGGTACGGCTGATTTCAGACTTTCCTGTTCCTCCTGTCCAGATATATTCTACCTCCACTGACCCTGGGGATAGTCCTGTTTGTTAAAGTTATGGAGGTTTGATTTTGTTATACTGCCTAGGCTTCCATAGCTCTCGCCGACGCACGAGCCTGTCCTTGTTCAGGACTTTATGCTACTGTTATTATCAGTTTGTTTTCTGTTTCCCTTCTCTTCGTTTTTCCTGTTTACCGCCCTCTCCCTCTTTTTCCTCTTGCCCTGTCTTTGCTCGCTTTTATCATTATTGCCTTCTCTTGGTTTTCTCCCTCTCCTATATGCTCTTAGCTTCCTTACTTTATGCCTGTTACTGTTATACTGCCATAGTGATTTCATTCCTTGAGGGGATCCCGGTTGGGGTGGATTAACTTGTTGCCCTACTTCCCGGGATGTACTGAACATCGGGTTGGACTGGGGGCATGGTCCTCCTGGTGTTCGTTCTCCCTTGGTACTTTGTTCTTTTTTTCCCTTTGCTCTTTTTTCCTGGTTTTTCCCTTGTACTTTTTTGGCTCTGCTTTCTCCTCTTACCATTGATGTCGTTTGTCTCTTGGAGTACACCTTCCTGGCTTTATTTTTCTACTTCTCTACTTTCCTGGTTAACACCTTATCTTCTTAGCTCTCTGCTTTACCGCCCTTATGTGTCGTGTCTTATCCCACAATGTGAGGGGATTTAATTCCCCAATTAAGAGGAAGAAGGCATTTATTGATTACCTTAGACATGATCCTGATATTATCAATCTTCAGGAATCCCACTTACCACCTCATCCTACCCTAAGTTTATGCACAAGAACTATTCCCAATATTATGAGGCTTCCTTTCAGATGAAATCCAGGGGGGTTGTTACTTTATCAAAGAATTCCTTTCCTTTTACCCTTACATGTACCCATAGTGATCCTAAGGGATGCTTTTTAATTCTAGAGGGGATCTACCAGGAAAAAAAACTATATCAAGACACTTGATTTGATCGATGCCTGGAGGGAACATAATCTGACACAACGGGGATACACCTATTACTCCTCTGCCCATCAACTCTATACTCGCATTGACTGGGTTCTTACCAACTTTGCCACATTATTTCATCTCCTTTATGCCCACCATATCCATTGTGCTTGGTCCTACGATGGGATTTAGTTCTCTTTGATTTTCGCATAGGCACCGGCTGCTCCACCTCCTTCTCATGGCGTCTCAATGAGTCGCTACTCTGCAGACCGCATGTTTGCACTCAACTTGAATCCAACCTCTCTGACTATTTCTCCTCTAACTCTTCATCTTCTGCTGATGTGGTCTGGGTCTGGATGGCGCATAAGGCCTTTATGCGAGGGAAGATCATTTCTATGGCTTCCCATTTGAATAGAGAAAGAACAAGGGCACAAGCTACGTTGGAAAATAAGCTTGCCAGACTAGCAGTGGCACATCAGATTACTCCTATGTATCTAGAAGATTGCAGCTGGACGCAGGCTACCTATTATGAGTGGGCCAATAAACCTCATTGTCTCCTTGCCTCTATGCTGAGAAATCAACAGAGAATCAACAAGGTGCATAGGATACAATTGAAGCCTGGAGTGCCCACTCCAGACCCATTCCGTATCTACTCTGTCTTTCACTCTTTCTACTCTTCCCTATATGGGGACCATGTTCCTCCACCTACCTCTTCCTCCATTTCGTCATCTATCTCCCTTCCTTCTCTCTCTTCTTCCGCTAGAGATTCCATCAATTCTACTGTCGCTACTGAGGAGGTCTCTGATTTGAAGTTGGCTAAGGCCCCTGGCCCGGAGGGCCTGTCTGCACTCTACTACAAAAAATGTAGCCCTCTTCTGATGCCAAATATAGTTTCTTACTGTAATAAGCTATTATCTGGTTCCCCTATGCCCCCTGAGTTTTTACAAGCCTCTATCGTTGTAATACCAAAACCTAATAAGGACTCCCTTCTCCCCTCCAATTACCATCCCATCTCTCTCATTAATTTAGATGCCAAACTCTTTACATCCATCCTTGTCGCCTTAATGGTCTGCTGCCTTACCTCATACATAACGACCAGGCAGACAGGCACCAGATAATATCCGCAAGGTTTTGAATATTATTCAATGGGCCTCTGCGACCAACACTCCTCTTACCCTACTGGGACTCGACATTGAGAAGGCCTTTGACACTGTGTCATGGCCCTACTTATTTGGTGTTCTGTCTGCGATGGGATTTTCTGGTCCTTTTGTGGAGGCTCTACACATGCTCTACTCAAAGCCTGTAGCTTATTTCAAATTACCTTTCCTTACTCCTTCTCCAATTTCCCGTGGCACTCGCCAGGGGTGCCCTCTTTCCCCAGTCCTTTTTGCTTTGGTTATGAAACCCCTGGCGAGTCTCATTTGTGCTCAACCTGATATTATGGGGGCTACCATAGGATCCTCTCAGTATAAGTTTAATCTGTTTGGTGATGACCTACTACTTACCCTTACCAATCCCCTGGTGTCCCTCTCAAATCTATTCTCGCTGATAGATTGTTTCTCGGCTGTCTCGGGCTTTGTTGTTAATAAAACCAAATCAGAGGGTGATTTTAATTCTGTTATGCACCCCCTGGAGGATCAAAGAAGGAGAGAGAGACCAAATAGGGAACTTAGTCAGGGTGACACCCCGCTACAATCTTGGGCGGCTCACTCTTCCCTGGAAGACAGGTAGCAGGTTTTACATCCCGAGGCTAGGGAATATAGCCACTTTTTTCATGCCCAGGACTCATGGTCATGGATTGATTTATACTTCATTTCCACTTCTTTCGTCCTACAGATTTTCGTGGAGGATCTGGTGATCTCCGATCCCTCGCCAGTTCTCCTATGCCTGCAAGGAACCAACCAAAGGGGTGTAACACTTTATGGCGCTTCCCGAAGGGATTAGCCAGAGATGAGCATTTTCATCAACTTCTCAAAGGTTGGTGGTTAGAATTTGCCTAAGACAATAGTGCTATAGACATAGTTCCTATCCCCAACTCTTCTGGGACACGGCCAAGGCGGTATTGCGGGGTGCAAATTATGGCCTACCATTCCTCCCTTAAAAAGAAGATCTCCTTTCAGATCGCTCGTCTGGGCTCCTCTCTTCAACAAGCTTAAATGGCCTTTCTCACTTCCCTCAATGCAGCCAAAAAGAGCGCCTGGTTGACAGCTAAGTCTGCCTATGAGTCATGGATGGACCAGAGAGAGAATTTACACCATTTGCGATTTGATGCTCTCCTTTTTCATTATGGCAATAAGCCGGGAAGGATATTAGCACGCTTTGCTAAGGGGCAATTTCCCCTGGTCATATCCATGTTTTGAAAGACCGATCAGGGATCCTTCACAGAGACCCCAAATCTATCAACTCTATATTGCACGATTATTTTAAGTCTTTGTACTCAGAGGGAAACCCACTGCACTCCCCTCTAGGGACTGGTTGGCTGGGATATCCTTACCCTCTCTTACACCTACTGAATGCACCCCTCCCCATGGAAGAACTGTTTGGGGGTATTAAAGATCTGGGGGCCCATAAGGCATCAGGCCCCGACAGATTTACAGGGGAAATTTTTTTAAATTCTCTTGCCTGAAGTAGCACCTACCCTGTTAGAATTGTTCAACTCCTACCTTTCGGGTTCCCCTATACCAGCTTCCACCAACACGGCATAAGAGGGTTATCGCCCCATTTTGCTGATAAACTTGTACCTGAAGATTCTATCCAGGCTTATGGCCAATCGTTTGGCTTCCCTTTTACCCACATTAATTGCCTCTTCTCAAGTAGGGTTTCTAAAAGGCCGCTCTGCTGTGGCCAATGTTCGGAAGGTCTTGGCGGTTCTGTATGATATCCAGCGTCGCCCTCTTTCATACCCATCCCCTGCTATTCTTTCCGTTCATGCCGAAAAGGCTGCTGGGGATGGATGTGGAAGGTGTTACACCGTATGGGTTTCCAGGGCCCTTTTCTTCGTTACTTGGAGGCTCTTTAAGCTACTTTGCAAGCTAGATTACATACTCCTGGTTTCCTCTCTCTCACGTTTCTATCCCAAATGGGGACCAGACAGGGCTTCCCCATCTCCTCTTCTTTTTAATTTAGCAATAGAACCACTGTCCAGATTTTTAGCTGCTGAGCCAACTATCGAGGGGATCCAGGTGGGCGCCTCCTCAATTAAACATGCACTATTTGCGGATGATTTGTTAATTTTCTTAGCTAATGCTGCTAGGGACTTGGGTATGGTTGGCTTGATTTTGGGAGGGCTTCAGGTTTTAAAGTAAACGTGACCAAGAGTACTTTGTTGGACCTTTCTTCATCTGGACGGATACCGACTTCTGACTCATTTCCAGTATCCGTGCCTATTACTCGCAGCCCTATCAAATATCTAGGTATCTGGGTAGGCCATACCCGCTCTCTTTATATTATCTAAATTATCCCCCTTTAATTAGTAAAATCTTAGCCAACTTACATCAATGGACTACCTTACCTTTTCCCTTTTTGGCTCAATGTCACCTGTAAAAAATGCAAAGTTTTTCCTGCCTTTTGTATCCTATGCAGACACTGCCCCTTCTGTTGACTCATGTCTGATGTCTCCACTCTGATTTTGGCCTTCACTAAATTAATTTGGGCAGGTAAATGTCCAAGGGTAGCTTTGAGAAAATTGATATTGCCGAGGGAAAAGGTGGGTTGAACTTTCCGGATATCAGACATTACAACTTGGCCTGCATCTACCGTCACTGTATTGATTGTATAAGAGAATCTAGTCAGTTCTCAAATAGGGTGTTGGAGGCAGCTATGGTTAACTCCTGGTCGCATTCTGCGCTCCTCCACCCTAGGTTCGGAGCTCTTCCGAAACTGTTTTGTGGCAGTTTACTCTTGCGGGACATGATAGCAGCGTGGAGAGAATGCCGAATTGCAATGAACTTATCCTTTTCCGTCAGCAAACATATGCCTCTTTGGTCTCATCCAGAATGGGATTTACTAATAGTTTATTTGAGGAGTGGAGGGAGGCGGGTATACTTACGGTAGCTCATATGTTACATCCGACTGAACCAAGGTATTTTACCTTCCTGGAACTTTGTGACAATTATACCATATGCCTGGGACAGTTTCTACAATATCAACAAGTACTGTCATTTCGCCTGGGACAGTTTCTACAATATCCACAAGTACTTTCATTTCTCAGACCATGACTCAATGATCTCTCTGTAGAATCCCGTCAGACGACTTTTGATTATTTAGTTTCCACTGACCTACCATGTTACTCTCTTTCTTCTCTTTATCGTCACCTACATCGTAAAGATAGCGTGACCCTTTCCTCTAAACTTTTTGCCTATTGGGAGACCAAACTCAATGCATCAGATCTGACAGTTCCAGTGTTGGAGGGTTGGGCAAACATTTGCAGGGTCATTATAAATTAAACATGGTGGGAAACTCAGTTTAAGATTATGCACCATGCTCTGTAGGGCTTTACTTTACCTGGGACCCCCGAACGACCTGATAGAATAGAGTGTTGTCCAAACTGTGATGAGAGGGGTACAGATTTACTACATGGCCTGGTCACCTGCCCGAGAGTGCATAATTTCTGGATCTCATTATTCAACCTGCTTTTTCTCAAATTACAAGTGAGGATACCCATTGCCCTATTAGTGCTTCATGTTGCTCCTGACGACACTGTTGTCCCGCTGTTGGTGCATGCCTTTATATTAGTGGCTAAACTTTGTCTGTTAGCACACTGTTTAGTGCGTGATATGCCTTCCACTCGTGAGGTTCTTCTGAAAATGACCAGCTATTTATTTTTAGACCTGGCTGAAAAGTTCACTAAAGCCTTCTTCCATAAGTGGAAGACGTTTATTATTAATTTCCTATCGGATGCAGAAATAGCCCATGTAGTCCTTTCGTTCAAAGACACCACCTGGTATCTTACCCGAGCTATAAGGGGTACTCTGGGTCGCTTGCAACTTTCTCAGTGATAAGTTTATTGATGGCGTGGGCCGTACCAGGGAGCGGAGTCTAAGGTGCCGCTGGTTTTCACCAGAGCCCGCCACAAAGGAGGATGGACTTGCTATGGCCGGCAGCACCCAGGTCCATACCCCTGGTACGACTCATCCCCTCAGGCAGCCGACGGAATAACATGGCACAGGAAGGTAGAGGCACAGATGTAGTCAGGACTGGCAGGAGGTAAGGGCAGGCGGCAATGTAGCAAGGTCTGGTCACTTAGCAAGAAGGTCAGAAGGCAGGTGGAACTGGAGTAAACTCAGAATACGTAGCAAGGGTCAGATACATGGCGAGGCAAGAAACAGGAAAACGCTTTCTCTAAGGCAACTAGGCAAAACTGATCCGGCAGGGGTCAAGGGGAAAAGAGAATTACTTATAGGGTCAGCGCCCAATTATTGGTGCCCTGGCCCTTTAAATCTCAGAGAGCCGGCACACGTGCGCCCTAGGAAGCGGGGACACTCGTGCCAGCAGTAAGAGAGCACAGTGGAGCCAGGGAAGCGGCAGGGAGCGTGTCCACCGGCCGGGAGGCTGCAGACAGGGACAGGTAAGGAGGCAGCAGTGCTGCCCATGCCGGAGACAGCACGGGGCAGAGGAGTAGAAATCCATCCCCGTCGCCAGCATGTCTGGCCACAGAGCCACTTGTAACAGTACCCCCCTTTAGGTCTCCCCTCTCTTTTTGGGCCGCAGGAACCGATGAATCAGACCTTGGTCCAGTATGTTCTCCTCAGGTTCCCAAGATCTTTCTTCAGGCCCAAAACCCTTCCAATCCACCAACAAGAAGCGTTTTCCTCTGACGATCTTGATGGACAAGATCTCCTTAACTACAAATGTCAGAGGAACCAGAGACAGGAGAGACATCCTCATAAGAAAAACTATTAAGAATAACGGGTTTGAGGAGAGAGACGTGAAATTAGTTCTGAGTGCATAGAGAAGGAGGCAGATGGAGTTTGTAAGACACAGGATTAATGCGTTGCATGACTTTGAAAGGGCCCAGAAAGCGGGGACTCAATTTGTAGCTGGGAATCTTAAAACAAATATACTTGTCGGACAACCAGACTTTGTCTCCATCTGAAAAGATTGGAGGTCTTCTCTTCTTATCAGCCTGCGACTTCATGCGAGAGGATGCAAGAATTAAAGAGCGCCGAGTTTCTTGACAAATAGAAGAAAAGTCCCGTAACATAATATCCACCGTAGGTACTTCAGAAGGAACTGGTAGAGGAAGAGGAGGACGAGAGTGACGGCCGTAGACGATGAAGAACAGGGAAGTTTTAGTGGCTTCAGAGTCCTGGTGGTTATACTAAAATTCAGCCCAAGGAAACAGGTTGACCCAATCATCTTGCTGAGCAGAAACAAAATGACGAAGATAATCTCTGAGAATCTGATTCACCCTCTCTACCTGTCCGATGGACTGAGGGTGGTATGCGGAAGAGAAATCAAGCTTGATCTTGAGACGAGAGCAGAGAGCCCGCAAGAATTTGGAAACAAACTGAACTCCATTATCAGAGACAATGTGAGATGGTAAGTCATTCAAACAAAAGATATGCCAAAGGAATTGATCAGCCAGTTGTGGAGCAGAAGGTAGGGGCACAAAATGAGCCATCTTAAAAAAAAATTATCAACGACCACCCAAATGACTGTGTCGTTGCAGGAGGGAGGCAGATCTGTAACAAAGTCCATAGCAATGTGTTACCAAGGGCACTCCAGAATTGGCTTAGGAAATAAAAGTCCCGAGGAGTCTTGTCATGGGCACAGGTCGTACAGGAACGTACAAAATCAGTGACATCACTCTCCAGATTTGGCCACTAGTAATGTTGGGAGATCAATTGAATGGACTTCCATATTCCAGCATGACCGGCTAGTAAAGAAAATGGCCCCAAAACAACACTTTGGCACTGATTTACTAACGTGAACCCAAGTGTTTTTGTCAGGTTTAGCGACTAATATTCTGTCGCACGATGTATGCGACAGTGTTTGTGACAAAAAAATTTTACTCGGGAACATGCCCCATTTAATTGAAAACACACCCATCTGGTGTGTTTTACTAAACACTCAGAGTTTTCAAAAATACTTTTTTTTTTTGAAAACTCTGAGTGTTTAGTAAAACACACCAGATGGGTGTGTTTTCAATTAAATGGGGCATGTTCCCGAGTAAATTAGAAAAAACTCTCGGAGTATAATGTGAAACACATGGAAAAAGTGTGAGATTGTGAAAATGAAAATCCGACTGCCAGCAGCAGTCGGAAAGTTCAGAAAAACGGAGGGTTTTTAATGATGTTAACAACAACAGCCATTAGAGATGTTATTTGCATCTCTCAGGCTAGATAAACAACCTGGTGGTTGATTGTGTGCCCTTTAGTCAGCCTTTCTTTACATGTACTATTTTGTAAACTTTAAAATTAATTTTGACAAGTGATGGATATTTTGATTGTTATTGCTTTGAACATAGTCATTTTCTACAAATGTCCTCTCTTCTCAATAGGTCATATACACAAAAATCCCCCATAGGGTACCCAGGGTATTTAATTCACAAATTCCAATTCCCTTCAGGGTCGGAGACCCATCTGGGACTAAGACCCCCAACTAGGGTCACCCTTTTAAAACTTCACTTTTATTTATTATATTAAAATAAACCAATTTATAGTGCAAAAATAATACAAGAAAGAAGTGTGTTTTAAAAGCACAATATATAGGAATTGGATTGGTCCAATAATGGTTCCACTAATTTAATTTTTAATCAGGCTTCTATGTTAGGGACTCTTTATTCCATTATTCTGGGTCCTAAGACTCCAATTTTAACGGTCCATATCACATATAACTTCCTTTATTTTATCTACCAATTCCTAATATTGCTTGTTAATATTAGGAATTGGTAGATAAAATAGAGGAAGTTATATGTGATATGGACCATTAAAATTGGAGTCTTAGGACCCAGAATAATGGAATAAAGAGTCCCTAACATAGAAGCCTGAGTAAAAATTAAATTAGTGGAACCATTATTGGACCAATCCAATTCCTATATATTGTGCTTTTAAAACACACTTCTTTCTTGTACTATTTTTGCACTATAAATTGGTTTATTTTAATATAATAAATAAAAGTGAAGTTTTAAAAGGGTGACCCTAGTTGGGGGTCTTAGTCCCGGATGGGTCTCTTCTCAATAGAGTCTCCAAATCTGCATTTTTATTTATTTTTTACCCCGGGACAGAAAATACCCGACACTTGCGACACAATAGTAAATAAGGTGTTAAAAATAATGGAGGAAAAGCAAAAACACTAAAAAAAAAAAAAAAAACTCTCCGGTTTTAGTAAATGAGGCCCTTTGTGTCTCAGAAGAGGAGGCACAAAAGACTTCCCAGGAGGAACCTGCTGAAGAACAACAGGAGCCACTGTAATCATTCGTTCAGGAGGAACAATATGAGAGAAGAGTCCAGACCTTTTACATCAGAAGCTCTAGAGAGAGCATCAGCTCTAACATTCTTGTCCGCAGGTCGAAAATGAATAAAGAAGTTAAACCAGGAAAAGAAAAGAGACCATCTGGCTTGCCGGGGGTTGAGATGCTGTGCAGACTGAAGATATGTTCCTTGTAGATACTTACAGGATGAGTAGAACCTTCCAATAAGTGATTCCACGCTTCTAAGGCAAGCTTAATGGCCAAGAGTTCCCGGTCTCCAATAGAATAATTCCTCTCAGCAGATGAGAACGTCTTAGGAAAGAAACCACAAGTCACCATCTTACCCCTAGAGGTCTTTTGAGTCAAGATGACGTAGGCTCCTACTGATGAGGCATCTACTTCTAGATAGAACGGCTTTTCTGGGTCGGGTCTAGACAGAACAGGTGCAGAAGCGAAGGCATACTTCAATTGGGTAAAAGAATCTTCTGCTTCTGTGGACCAAGACTTGGAATTACTGTTTTTCTTGGTGAGAGCCACAATCAGAGCAATCAAGGAGAAGAAATGTGGAATGAATTGTCTATAATAATTGGCGAAAAAACATTGTATGGCCCGAAGGTCAGAAGGTTGTGGCCAATTGAGTACCGAAGACAACTTGACTGGATCCATCTGGAGGCCTTGGCTAGAGACAATGTAACCCAGTAACGGAAGACTTGTCTTTTCAAACAGCAGTGCCGCCCGTGCCGGAGACAGCACGGAGCGGCGGGATAGAAGTGCGCCCGTGGCCAGCATATCTGGCTGCGCAGCCACTTGTAACACTATGCCTGTCTTTCTGGTTTCAGTTTTTGTGATTCTATGTCAGAGATGGTTCTGACTCATGTTATGTAAAATGTGAAAAACCTTATAAAATTATTATTTAAAAAAAATAAATAAATAAATAAATCAGAAATCCTTTTCTGTAATACCCCTCCTCATGTACGTGACCTTATTTCCGGTAACTTTCATCTTCGTCCTTCCTTTTCTTTCCTCCCATACTTAGGTATCTCTCTTCCTTCTTCTCTAGCAGAATTCTATAAACTTAACTATCTAACTCTTTGTAAGTCTATTAGAGAAGACCTAACCAGATGGAATCTCCCTCATATTTCGTGGTTAGAACGTATTCACTCTGTGAAGATGGTGGTTCTCTCCAAACTCCTCTATTTATTCTGGACTCTGCCCATTCCGATTCGAATGACGGCTCTCAGGAAATTGCAGAGTGATGTTTTTTGCTTCATCTGGCGAGGTTTTCGACCTCGGATCCCTAGGAGTATTGTTTCATTGCAAAAGGGTGGGGGGCCTCTTTGTACCTAATTTTGCCCATTATTATACTTCTGCTCACTTAGCTCAACTCATTTTATGTAATGCCCCCTCCTCATATCCACACTGGGTCTCCTTAGAAAATCACTTACTGTTTCCTTGTACTTTACAATATCTCATGTGGTCTATTTCTTCAGTCTCCCCCTATGTCCCCTATGTCTGTTTTTTGGAGTAAGATTATGGATCTGGTTGCCTCTGTACTAGATTTTGATTGCCCTCTGGACCCCACTGTATGTTTTTTGGGTCATAAACCTTAGGGTTTACCATATGTTACATTTTGTTTACTCCAGTTTATGTTATTGGCTGCACGAATTCACGTGGCCACTAAATGGCGCACCCCTGTGTTATCCCTTAATATGGTAATTTCGAGGATCAATAACATTATGTTGTCTGAACGTTTGAATGCTGTTAGAGGAGATACTGTCTTTCAATTTGATAAAGTATGGAATCCATGGATTACCTTTTCTCATGTAATGGATATGTCATATTACATTTCTCTCTGATTGTCTTTGGTACATCCTGTTTAACCCCTTAAGGGCCAGAGGTTTTTTCATTTTTGCACTTTCCCATTTTCCACATCACCTTCTAAAAATTAGAACGCTTTCAATTTTGCACCTACAGACTCATATGGGGGCTTGTTTTTTGCGCCACCAATTTTACTTTGTAATGAAACCATCATTTCACCCAAAAGTTTATGGTGAAACTAAAAAAAAAATTATTTGTTGGGCAAAATTGGGAAAAAATGCTATTTTGGGGGTTCCGATTCTACGCGCACTTTTCGGTAAAAAATATATATATAAAAACTTTAAAAAAATATATAACTAGATGCACCATAATGAGTATGTTTACAATTGTCATATTCTGACCCCTATAACTTAATTTTTCTGTATACGAGTGGTATGAGGGCTTATTTTTGGCGCCGTGATGTGAAGTTTTTATCGGTACCATTTTTGTTTTGATTGGACTTTTTGATCACTTTTAATAAAATTTTTTAGGGTATACAAAGTTACCAAAAATACACAACTTTGGACTTTGGAATTTGTGGCAGCGATACCACATATGTTTATTTTTATTGACACTTTTTTTATGGAAAAAGGGGGGTGATTCAAACTTTTATTCAGGAAGGGGTTAAATCACATTTATTCACTTAAAAAAAACTTTTTTAACACTTAACACTATTACATGCAATCCTTTGATTGCATACACTGAACAATAGTATGCAGTAGCATAGCATTGATCAGCGTCATCGGTGCTCTGCTGCTCCAGCCTGGATCTCAGTCTTGGAGCACTCAAATGTCGATTGGATGGCGAGGAGCTAGTTAAGGTGCCTCCCACTGTCCTCTTAGCTGTTCAGGACACAGCGATTTCACCGTGGCGGTACCAAACAGCTCCGCTGAGCGAACCGGCAGTATTTTCTTCCGGTTTAGATGTTGCAATCAACTTTGATTGCATCTAAAGGGTTTATACTGGACATCAGCCCGGCAATGTCCGGTATTAGCCGGGGGTCCTGGCTGCTGATAGCAACCGGGACACCGCCGGTACGAAGTGCGTTCAGCTCCTGAGCGCGCTTCACATACCGGGAGCCGGCCAAGAGCGTAAATATAAGCTCGTGGTCTTCAAGGGGTTAATATTACTGTTATTACCTTTTTCCTCTATTGATCATATCTGTTGACTGACATACCATGTCATTTTGCTGTATTTGATTGCTGTATTCTCATTGTCTTTGACCCTTTTTTTCTCTTCCCTCCCCAGTTTTCTATGCCTTTTGTTCCGATTAGGGCTGCTGCCCTTGAGCCACCATGGTTTTACTACCTACTATGTATGCTGTGTTTATATTTCCTGTACGTTTTTAATAAACGTACTCCTTTTGACAATAAAATATTGCAAAGGCAAAGGGTGGTAAGAACGGTCAAAAACAGCCCACAGACCACCTCCAATGACCTACAACATCATCCTGCTGCAGAATATTTTACTCTGTATCGTTTAACAATTCAGCACACTTTGCACAAGAAAAGACTGTATGGGAGAGTGATGCGGGAGAGGCTTTTTCTGTACACATGCCACAGAGTCGCTTGAGGGATGCAAATGCACATTTGGACAAGACAGCTTTATTTTGAAGGTGCTGTAGACTGATGAAACAAACTTGAAATTATTTGGCCATAACAAGGGAAATTATGCATGGCATCAAAAGAACACAATGTTCCAAGACAAACACTTGCTACCCACAGTAAAATTTGGTGAAGGTTCCATCATGCTGTGGGGCTGTGTGGCCAGTGTCGGTACTGGGAGTCTTGTTAAAGTTTAGGGTCGCACGGATTCCCCCTCAATATCAGCAGATACTAGAGAGTAACGTAGAGATATTAGTCACAAAATTTAAGTTACACCAGGGCTGGATATTTCAACAAGACAGTGACCCAAAACACTTCTTGAAATCTACTCTGTTATTTATCTTCAATGTTCTGGAATGGCCATACCAGTCCCTAGACCTGAATATCATTGAAGATCTGTATGATTTGAAGCGGGCTATCCATGCTCGGAAACCATCAAACCTAACTGACCTGGAGATGTTCCACGAGAAGGAACGGTCCAAAATCCCTTCATCCAGAATCCACTCCTTACAGGCTATAGATTTAAATCTAAATTTATTTTAACCTAGCATAGGTTCCCATCTCACTTCTAGACCCCACTATGGCCCCACTATTTTTTTATTGTCTCTAGCATGGTTTTCTCTCATTCCTAGTCCTCATGACTCTTTTCTCATTTTGGTTCACAGAATAGCACCCCCCCCCCCCTCATATTTGTCCCCAACATGGCTCCCTATCACATTTCATGTCCCGAGTATGACTTACTGTCTCATTCTTGGTCACCAGCTTGGCTCTTACTTTCATTCTTAGTCACAGTATGGTTTTCCTTCATATTCTTAGTCCCCTGCATGGCTCCTCTCCACAGTGGAGCATAGCAGACTTTGCTAACAGACTTCAAGTTTTGTTGTTTAAGACTGGAAAATGCAAAATATATTCTTCCAGTAATGTGAAGTAAGGTAAGTAACAGTTAGTTTATGTTCATAAGCTTTTTTCAAATTGCTACTCTCCTCCAAGTTACTGACATGTGAAAAGAGCTAGATTTTCTGTCTCATTACCACCTCTTTAATAGTTGATGGCAGAGAAGACCATACATTACCTCCAGCTACTACTGTGTTCTGCAAGTGCTTGCAAAACAGGCTGAAAGAAGTAACAAGCCCCCCTCCCCCTGCCACCAATAAAAAAGCTCATCTCTCTGCCTAATGAAACACCACTTCTCTAAAGCAGCATGGCTGTACCAGGACTGGCATTACTAGTGATAAGGTAATACAACAGAAAAATAAAAGAGGAGATGTATATTTTGCTTTCCCTCAGATCAGATTACATCACATACACTTAGCATTTTGGTTAGTATTTAGTCTTTATTTTATTTAGTGTTTTAGCCATAGCTAGGAGTGGTCCAAAATACAGAAAAGGATGCAAATCTTTCCATAATGGTGTTTTGCTGTGTTGGTTCTACACTGACCAAAATGAGAACCAAATAATGACCAAAATACAACCTGTGAACCTAGCTTAGGGATTTTCTACTTTCACAAATACAAAATAAAGTTACTTAGAGCTCCACAAAACAAGGGACAGTGGATTGTCTATTGATACGCTGTAAGTGTGATTTCTCGCTTCACCCTGTACCACCGCAAAATCTTTTCATACCTTCATGCACCATATGGCCAATGTCGTGGAAATATTAAGTTGTCACATTGCCTTCATAGCGGCTTCATATTGTGCGATATGGCGTAAATTCAAGTGTTGTCAACTGGGCACCATAGCTGCAGATGTGTTTGGCCATTGATGGCACATGGAGGTGTGTCATATCTTTTGTAGGCTGAATAATAGCCTTGTAACCTAATGCTTGATGTATGTATGGGCATGGCTTTGTACGGTAAATGTGGGAGTGGCTTTGTAAACCCTCCCTTTGTGCTAGGTATAAAATAAACATAACCCACACTAGCAAGGGGATTCTTCCTGAAGCTGGTGTGAGAAACCGCAATGCTGGATCACAATATGTTTGTGCTTATTCAACTATGGCGAATTTGCTATCCTGGCAGACCACACTAAGCCTGAATTTTGGAAGTCTGGATCCCTACAACACCAACCGTGTGTGGACACCTGATCTCACCTATATGAGCTTGCTAGACATCCCATTCCAAAACCCTAGTCAGTAACACAAAGTTTGGCCACCTTGGGCTTAAACAGTCTCCACTGGCTGTGGGAATTTGTACACATTCAGACAAAACAGCATTTGTGAGGTCAGCTACAGATGTTCTATAACATGGTCTGGATCATAATCTTTCCTTTTTATCCCAAAGGTGTTTAACCCCTTAAGGACCAAGCCCATTTTGACCTCAACCACTTAGGGATTAAGGGCATACAGGTACGCCCTGACTCCCTGGTACTGAATTCACACTGGTGATCTGCGGCGATTCCGGTCATATGGGTCATGTGTGACGCAATAACCCAGAAATTGAAGGTGATCGGCGGTGTACTATACACCGCCAATCACTTCCTGTAGCTATGGGGAGGTGGTGATCCCGTCATCTCCCCAGGAGTGCTGCTATTGGTCTGACGATCTTCCGAACAATAGCAGCCGGCAGGGGAGGGGTTAGTGTCCCCTTCTCTCAACTCTGCTCGCCCACTGATCTCAGTCAGCGGACAGAGCTGAGAGAAGAAGCCAGGGACCCCCCCCCCCCCCTCTGCCAAGATCTGTGCCCTTCAGAGCAGAGAAAGTGGCCTCCTGCCACCCTTAGTGCAGGGACAGCTAAAGTAAGGGAAAGGTAGGTGAAAGAGTTAACGAAAAGTGAAAAAAAATTTAATCAACAAGATCCACGTCCTCTTGTGGGACCATGCGGAAGAACCAGAGAGGTCTCCCTCTAAATTTGATCCAGACACCTATGCCCAAGGGTGAGTCCTGTGCCCTTACCCATGAAAATATGTTGCTGGTCAGGTATAAGGATATGAGGGATGTCCTTATGCTGACCACAATTCATGTTAACGGCAGCTCACCTGTCAATGTGTGAGGTACCATAACAACGATCCTCAAGCCTGATTGTATTCTGGACTACAATCGATACATGGGGGGAGTTGATCTCTCTGATCAAGTCCTCAAGCCATACAACGCCATGCGGAAAACATGGGTATGGTACAAAAAAGTTGCGGTCTACTTGGTACAGGTTGTCATGTACAACTCTTTTGTACTGTCCAAGTACGCTGGCAACACAGGGACATTCCTCCAGCTCCAAGAAGAAGTCCTAAAGGTCCAGATCTTTGACAACCAAGAAAGAGCAGGCCGGAGTTCCCAAGGAACTGAAGTTATAGGTGCCAGGATCGGCCAACACTTTCCAGGTGAGGTCCCCCACACTGGAAAGAAGGGACGATCCCAGAAAAAATGCAGAGTGTGTCACAAGATGGGGATACGGAAGGACACCACCACTCAATGTGACACTTCCCCCGATCATCTGGGCCTCTGCATTAAAAACTGCTTCAGGGAGTATCACACTTCCATGGAGTACAACATTTTCCCTATTTAATAAAATTCTCCATAATTTATATACCAAAGTCCAAATTTTCCATAATTAATGTACCAAGTCCAGAACACATTCCAAAGGACACCACCACTCAATGTGACACTTCCCCCTATCATCTGGGCCTCTGCATTAAAAACTGCTTCAGGGAGTATCACACTTCCATGGAGTACAACATTTTCCCTATTTAATAAAATTCTCCATAATTTATATACCAAAGTCCAAATTTTCCATAATTAATGTACCAAGTCCAGAACACATTCCAAACTTTAACCCCATAAACCACTACATTGTCCAAAAAAAACTGAAAAAAAAACTGATAAGGTCTAGCAGCTTTTATCAGACAAAAAAATGCTTTATAAGACAGCCAGCAACAGTCGGATAGGCGTGGCTATGGCCCGTGGCCGCCAAGCCTATCTCCTGTATGTCATCGCTAGGATCGTTGTGTCATTGGTCCCAGCACAAAGGCACCTTTATTATCCTTATCTGTGGTGGCGAACATACAAATGTATAAGTAAAACAAGTGCCCGTCAGTGGCGTCTCCATATTTAGGGGGGGCACATGGGGGGCCAGTGACAAAAGTGTGGGGGGGGGGGCAATTTTAAAACGTGTGTGTATAAATATTGTGGCAGTGTGGCAAGGAAAGGGTGTATTTCCCTTGCTAGCTCTGCTGAATGCTCCATCTGTGGCCTGATTAATGAGGTATCAGGAAGGGAAAGTGTGTTTAAAAGGAAAAGAAAGAGAATAGTTGGGGCTCTCCCTGGGTAACAGCATGTCGCTGTAGGGGGAGACACACGGACCCTGTTGAGGAAACACACAGCGAACTGTGAGCGGTCCAAGAAGTGAAGAAGTGGTGTGAACTGTGAGTAACAGGTTGCAGGGGCACATGTTTTATGCTGGCTGAGGGTAGCTCACCAGATAGTAGTCAGGGCATGCTGATATGTGTAGTCAGTGACCAGACGGTCTAGGACTTTGGTTTGTTCCTGAGTTATGTTTTGTTTTACCTGCAACCTGTCTAAATAAAGCTGGCAAGGTGCCAGGCTTGCATGAATAACCGCTGTCTGCGGGTTTATTGAGTGGAAACGTGTTCCGTGGCAGTGTCCAGGACGATCCCGGAGCTAATCCCCAAGGAGGAATCCTTACAATATATATAAATATATATATATATATATATATATACACACACACACACCGTGCAGAACATGTTTAATGAAAAAAATATATTTTTGCAGACTCCCTCTGCAAACTGCACTCTCAAGTAGGAAAGGTAGCCGCACTGCTCGCTCCACTCCTTCCCTCTGCAAACTGCTTTCTCAGGTAGATGATATGTAGCCATACTGTCCGCTCCACAGGTTCCCTCTGCAAACTGCAATCTCAGTTAGGTAAGGTGTAGCCGCACTGTCCGCTTGCTCTGCTCCCCCTTTCTTGCTCAGGTCCCCCTTACTTGCTCTTCTCTTCTCTAAATGTCCCCCTTACTTGCTCTGCTCCCCTCTACTTGCTCTGCTCCCCCTTACTTTCTCAGCCTCCTACTTACTTGCTCAGCACCCTCCTTACTTGCTCAGCCCCCCTCTTACTTGCTCAGCCCCCTGCTGCTCCTTACTTGCTCAGCCTCCCTTGTTTGCTCAACCCCCTCTTACTTGCTAAGCACCCCCTTATTTGATCATCCCCCTATTAGCTCAGCCCTCTGCTGCTCCTTAATTGCCCAGCCTCCTGTTTGCTCAACCTCCCCTTACTTGCTCTGCTCCCCTACTTGCCCAGACCCCTATTAGCTAAGCCTCCTATTACAGCTATGCCCCCCTTATTTGCTCAGTCCCCCTTATTAGCTCAGCCCTCCTTACTTGTTCAGCTCCCCCTTACCTTACTTGCTCAGCCCCCTCTTATTAGCTCAGCCCCTCTATCTGCTCACCCCCTCTTACAACTTCCCCCTTATTTGCTCAGCCCCCCTATTTGCTCATCCCCCCTTTTACAGCTTCCCCCTAATTTGCTCAGGGGGTTACTTGCTCAGCCTCCCTCCCTTATTTGTTCATCTCCCTTTACTTGCTCATTCCCCCTTGTTAGCTCAGCCCCCCTTAAGTTATTTGCTTAGTCCCCCTTTATTAACTCTTCCCGCCTTATTTGCTCAACCTCCCACCTTATTTGTTCAGCCCCCCCCCCCTTAAGTTATTTAGTCAGACCCCCCCGACCCCCTTACTTGCTTTTCCTAACTGTCCTAACTGCTCTTGGCTCTTCTCACTCTCCTCCCCTTTCCTTGCTCAGTTCTCCTTACTTTACTTACTGCTCTTGCTGTGTCTTGCTCTTCAGGTTCTAACTTCTTCTCACAGCTTACACTCTGTCTCTTCGCCGTCCGCAATGTGCGCTACCGCTCCTCTTCCTCTCTTTCTGTCCGCCGAGTCCGACTGCCAGAAAGCACGGGTTGCGCCCACGTGACCCTTGCGCCGCTCAGACACATCAAAATAATCAGCCGCGAGGAGAAAGGGAGGGGAAAAGGAAGTAGTGCTCCCATGCGGCGCCGGCACGGCTGCAAATGCCGCCAGAGCGGCACCGGCTGAGTTATTAGAATCAGGGGCGTACCTAGAGCATTCAGCACCTGGGGCGGACCCTTTGCTTGGTACCCCCACAGGGGGGACCCTGTGTTTGCCCCCATCACCCCAACCCAAGAAAGTAAGAAAACACGCACAAACTTTTTTAAATAAATAAAACCCATGCACACCCCTTAATAAAACTCCTTAACCCCCCCTAATTAAATAAAACCCTGCACCCCCTTAAAAGCTACTATACACTGCGCTCTCTGAATATAATACTACCCCACACTGTACCCTCTGAATATACTACCACACACTGTGCCCTCTGAATATAACCTTGCCATACAGTGCACCCTCTAAATACAATACCACAACAGCAGTAGCACCCCTTATCATCCGTTAGCTGATGCTATTACCACGGGAGGGGGGGGATTTGTGGTACTGCTGATGGATGATGGGGGTGCTACTGCTGGGCGGAGGTGTTGCTGGTGGATGATGAGGGTGCTACTGCCCCCCCTGGCAGTAGCACCCCCATCATCCATCAGCAGGATCATCCTCCTAGCACTGGCACCCTCATCATCCACCAGCAGGATCTGCTGATGGAGGTTCTACTGCTGGGCTGGGGGGTGGAGTGTTGGTGGATGATGAGGATGCTAGTGTCGGGGGGGGGGGAGGGGGGAGCATTAGGTAGGGAGCAGTTCCCCCATATTAGGTAGAAGTTTCCTCACATTAGGTAGCAGTTTCCCCACTTTAGTTAGCATGGTTTTTCCACATTAGGTAGCACATATTCCCCACATTAGGTAGCAGTTTCCCCACATTAGGAAGCATAGCCGAACTCCCCCTCCCCGCCAACAAGGGGGGCACGGCCTGATCTAGGGGGGGCCATGGCCCCCTCTGGCCCCCCCTAGCGACGCCACTGGTGCCCGTTCTCCTATTCTCCTATTATGTTACAGTGCCCGTTCTCCTATTAGGTTACAGTGCTGTCACAGGGGGTTCGTAGCAAAGCTTTACGCATACTGGGGACATCAGGGGACATCAGGAGAGAGCGCTTGTGGCCCGCAGCACCAGGAGACAGTTTTCTTCACATCATGGCACTGCGGTCGGCTAGTTTTCATAACAAGCGCTCCCTCCGGCCCCAGTGCACAGCAATGCTCTGCCGCTTGCTATGCAAACTAACCTGCTGTGACGGCACTGTAACCTAATAGGAGAACGGGCATTGTAAACTGATAGAAGAACGGGCACTTGTTTTACAAGTTGGGCCTATGTGCTCGGACCAATCACACAGCGGTCCATAGCCACGCCTATCCGACTGTTGCTGGCTGTCTTATAAAGCATTTTTTAGCCTGATAAAGGTATACCTGGAGAGTAATTCTGAAGAACTTTGTTACCCTGCAATTAGTTTATGGGGGTACAAAATCGTGACAGTTGCACTTTTAGGACTCAGCAAATTTTCATTTTTACATTTTCGCTTTTTCCTCCTTCCCTTCTAAAAATCATAACGCTTTCAATTTTGCACCTACAGACCGATATAAGGGCTTGTGTTTTGCATCACCAATTGTACTTTGCAATAACATCACTTATTTTATAATATAACATGCAGTGAAACAAAAAAAAATTATTTGTGGGATGAAATAAAAAAAAAAAGCTATTTTGTAACTTTTGGGGGCTCCCGTTTCTACGCAGTGCAATATTTGGTAACAATTACACCTTATTTTTATTCTGTAGGTCCCTACGGTTACAAGGATACCCAATTTATATAGTTTTTATTTTACTTTAATACTTAAAGAAATCATGTACCAAAATTAGTATAACTTTTTTATTTTTCCATGTATGGGGTGGTATTAGGGCTTTTTTGTGCCGTCATCTGTAGTTTTTATCAGTACCATTTTTGTTTTGATGGGACTTATTAATATTTTTATGGTATATGAAGTGACCAAAAGTGCACAATTTTGGAATTTGGTATTTTTTTTACGTGTACACCATCAACCGTGTGGTTTAGCTAACCTAATATTTTAATAGTTTGGACATTTATGCATGCAGCGGTACCACATATGATCATTTTTCATCTTAATTACATTATTTTATTTAAAAAATGGGAAAAGGGGGTGATTTAAACTTTTAATAGGGAAGGGGTTAATGAACTTTTATTTAAAAAAATGTATACACTTTTATTGTTTTGTTTAGTTTTTTTTTTCCCCCATATGGGGCTAAAACATGCAATCTTCTGATTGCATACACTGATCAGTGTTTTGCCATTGCACAGCACTGATCATTGTAACCGGCGATCTGCTGCTCTAGCCTTATGCGCAGGTATGGAGCAGTAGATGGCCAATCGGACAACGGAGAGGCAGGTGAGGACCCTCCCGTCGTCCGGTAAGCTGATCGGGACATCGCAATTTTGTCGCGATTGTCCCGATTAGTTCCGCTGAGCTGCCGGGATTCTTTTAATTTTGTTTTAGATGCCACGATCAACTTTGATCGCAGCGTCTAAAGGGTTAATGCCAGGCATCGGCCTGATCGTCCGTGCCCGGCATTAGCCGTGGGTCCTGGCTGCCCGTAGCAACCGGGACCAACCAAGTTTAACCCGTTCCCCGCCAGTGAGAACAGTTTAAACCCGTTACACCGGACCAGGGCGTACAGGTACGCCCTGAGTCCTTAAGGATCGGGGATGCAGGGCATATGCATACACCCTGCGTCCCCAAGAGGTTAAGGTGAAAATGGGCTTGGTCCTTAAGGGGTTAAAGGGATACTCCGCCCATAGACATCTTACCCCTGTTCAAAGGATAGGGGATAAGATGTATGATCGCGGGGGTCCCACTGCTGGGGCCCCCCGCGATATCTCCTACAGCACCCCCATTTCTCAGGCTATGACAGGTGATGCAGGGGACAGAGTATCGTGACATCACGGCTCCGCCCCCTCAGGACATCATGCCCTGCCCCCTCAATTCAAGTCTATGGGAGGGGGCGTGGTGGCCATCACACCCCCTCCCCATGACTTGCATTGAGGGGGTGGGGCGTGATTTCCCGAGGGGGCACAGATCACGAGGGGTCCCCAGCGGCGGGGCCCCCGTGTCAGACATCTTATACCCTATCCTTTAGACAGGGGATAAGATGTCTAGGGGCGGAGTAATCCTTTAAGGACCAGAGCATTTTTTGCAAATCTGACCATCGTCATTTAAGCATTAATAAGTCTGGGATGCTTTAACTTATGAATTTGATTCAGAGATAGTTTTTTCGTGACATATTATACTTTATGTGAGTGGTAAATTTTTGTTGATATTTGCATCATTTGTTAGTGAAAAATTCAAAAATGTCATGAAAAATTTGACAATTTCACATTTTTCTAACTTTGAAGCTTGTAAGGAAAATGGACATGCCATATAAATTATATATTGATTCAAATATACAATATGTCTACTTTATGTTTGCATCATAAAGCTGACATGTTTTTACTTTTTTTACTTTTTGAAGACATTAGAGGGCTTCAAAGTTTAGCAGCAATTTTCCAAGAAAATTTCAAAATCTGAATTTTTCAGGGACCAGTTAATTTTTGAAGTGAATTTGAGGGTCTTTATGTTAGAAATACCCCATAATGGCCCCTATTATGAAAACTGTACTCCTCAACGTATTGATGACATTTAGAAAGTTTGTTAACCCTTCAGGTGTTTCACAGGAAATTAAAAGGAAATTCAAAATTCACAGGAAATTCACAGGAGAAAATTCAAAGTCTTTTACACTAACATGTTCTTGTAGACCCATTGTTGTCATATTTACAAGGGGTAAAAGGAGAAAAAGCCCTCCAAACTTTGTAACCTAATTTCTTTCCAGTAAGGAAATACCTCATATGTGGATGTAAAGTGCTCTGCTGGCGCAGCAGAGGGCTCAGGAGGGAAGGAGCGACAATGGGATTTTGGAGAGCGAATTTTGCTGAAATGTTTTTTTGGGTGGCATTTCGCATTTAGGAAGACCACATGGTGCCAGAACAGCAAAAAAATATATATATATACACATGGCACACTATTTGGGAAACTACACCACTGCAGGGTGGGTGACGACCATTGTTACTGGCCCTACACCACTAAAAACACATTACCAGGATGGGTGAGGACCATTGTTACTGGCCCTCCCCAGCCTAAATAACACCAGCCTGTTACCGCCTAGGCCCAGGAGCACCATTTTTGACGCTCCAGGCCTGTTGGTACCGGCTCTTCCCAGAATCCCTGTGGCGGTGGGTATCGGGGTAATAATAGCTGTCTTGGGGCTAACCCTAACCCCCAGCTTAGTAATGGATTCTGTCTACAAGACGGCTTCCACTACTAAGCCTGAAAATTCAATTATAAAAAACACAACACATTGAAAAAATGTTTTTACTTAAAAAAACACTCCTCCACAGCCCTCATTAACCCTTTTATTGACATTTAAATAAAAAAAAAGGCTGTTCATCGTTGCAATCCACCAAATCTGACATAGTCCTCCGCATTCACATACCGTATATACTAAAGTATAAGCAGAGTTTTTCAGCACTATTTTTCGTGCTGAAAATGCCCCCCCCCCTCGGCTTATACTCGAGTGAACTCTCCGCCTGTCAATCCCTTCTCAGTGGTCTTCAACCTGCGGACCTCCAGATGTTGCAAAACTACAACTCCCAGCATGCCCGGACAGCCATCGGCACTCCGGGCATGGTGGGAGTTGTAGTTTTGAAACATCTGGAGGTCCGCAGGTTGAAGACCACTGCGGGCCTTCGTCATCATCCAGACCCCCCCTTTAGTTTTCTACTCACCTCCCCTCGGTGGAAAGGAAGGGTGAGCTGGTCCGGGCCATCTATGCTGCAGGGACCATCCGGTGGGGAGGGTTAGTCGTTCCAGGCTGTCCATTTTCACCGGGGGGCCCTCTTCTCCGCTCTGAGCCGGGCCCCGGACTAGTGACGTTGCCTTGACAATGACGCACAGGGACGTCCGTGCGCAGCAGACGTACCTGTGCATGAACGTCCCTGTGCTAAATTTCGAAGAAAAAAAAACAACAAAAAGTTTTTTTGTTTTCACACACCAGCAAAAACGCAAGAAAAAAATGCAGAAAAAACTGACAAAACACAAGAAAAAGTTCGGACAGTTTTTCTGGCGTTTTTGCTGATGGACAAAATAACTCAATGGAATCCGACCTCAAAGCAATAGAACAAAATCCCTATGTCCACTTTTCCTGTGAGGTAGAGAAGGAGTGTACGGTAGAGCGAGGGAGGGGCGTTTCTATATTTACACAAGATGTGTACAGCCTTAGTAAATTCTGAGCAAGAGTGTACAATAGACAAGCAGTGTAAAGGGGTAGAACTGTTTCTACAATAGACAAATAATGATAAATCTCCCCCAATGTGTGTACGTGTGTGTGTGTGTATGTTCCAGCATCACGTCCAAACGGCTGAAGATATTAACATGAAACTTGGCACACATGTTACTTATATGTCAACAACAAACATAGGATAGGTAATTTAACCCTTACTTACCCCCATTTGCCAGGGGTGGGGTTTTTGTTTAAAGTCCCATACAAGTCTATGGGAAATATGGGAAATATAAGTTACTTCATAACTTCCAAACGGCTGGAGATATTTCGATAATACTTGTTACATGTTACTTATATGTCCAATTAAAATATAGGATAGTTAATTTAACTCTTAACTACCCCCATATGTGAGGGTCAGGGTTTTTGTTTAAAGTCCCATGCAAATCAATGGGAAATGTATGTTCCCACATAACTTCAGTACGGCTGGAGATATTTCAATACCTGGTACACATATTACGGGTCGGGATAAGAGGACGGGATAGGAGGTCAGGATAGGGGGTCGGGATAGGAGGAAGGGATAGGAGGTCGAGATAGGAGGACGGGACAGGAGGTCGAGATAGGAGGATGGGATAGAAGGATGGGATAGGAGGTAGAGATAGGAGGACGAGATAGGAGGTTGGGATAGGAGGTCGGGATAGGAAGTCGGGATAGGAGGTTGAGATAGGAGGACGGGATAGGAGGACGGGATAGGAGGACGGGATAGGAGGACGAGATAGGAGGTCGAGGTAGGAGGTCGAGATAGGAGGACGGGATAGGAGGTGGAGATAGGAGTACGGGATAGGAGGTCGAGATAGGAGGACGGGATAGGAGGTCGAGATAGAAGGACGGGATAGGAGGTCGGGATAGGAGGTCGGGATAGGAGGTCGGCATATGGGGTTGGGATATGACAACAATATATGAGGACGGGATATGAAGTCAAAAGCTTCCTCCTTTGTTTATTTACCTCACCAACAAGGATAAGAAAGGAAAAAATGGGCAACGCCGGGTACTCAACTAGTTTTACCATAAAATGTATGGCGCAACCAAACAAATATTATTTATGTGGGAAAATTGAAAAGAAAACCGCAATTTAGCAAATTTTGGAAGGTTTTGTTTTCACGCTGTACACTTTACAGTAAAAATGACATGTGTTCTTTATTCTGTGGGTCAATACAATTAAAATGATACCCATGTTGGGGCGTGGCAAGGCGCCGACAAAGATGGCCGCGTGGTGCTAGAGCTCCTGACCACGAGGACCCCTGCCTTGCTTAATTAGCTCCAGTTGCCGATTGCTTTATGGGGAAATCGCACCGGAACACCCCCAGATGCCGCACACCTGTCCCCGGCCTCTGGCACCCGAGACACCACTGGTGTAGCGCATTGTGAGAAATTCCAGTATAATAATCAGATATACCAGTTGCCACAGAATGGGAAAGTGTTAAAGAAGTTTTCACCATTTAAATATACAGCTCCCAGAATTACTTAAAGGGGTACTCCACTGGAAAACATTTACTTTTATATCAACTGGTGCCAGAAAGTTAAACAGATTTCTAAATTACCTCTATTTATAATCTTAATCCTTACAGTACTTATAAGCTGTTGTATTCTCCACAAGAAGTTGTGTAGTTCTTTCCAGTCTGTCCACTGCTCTGTCTGTCCATGTTAGGAACTGTCCAGAGCAGGATAGGTTTGCAATGGGGATTTGCTCCTACTATGGACAGTTCTTGACATGGACAGAGGTGTCAGCACAGAGCACTGTGGTCAGACAGAAAATAAATTAAAAAAGAAAAGAACTTCCTGTGAATCACTTATACAGCAGCTAATAAGTACTGGAAGGATTAAGATTTTTAAGTAGAAGTAATTTATAAACCTGTTTAACTGTGTAGCACCAGTTGATTAAAAAAAATGTTTTCCAGTAGAGTACCCCTTTATGCAGTGGTAAGGTTATGCTGGGAGTTGTAGTTTCACTCACTATAACTGTAGAACTTACAAGTGACTACAGCTCTGATAGGACATAGTGAGGAGAATACACAATGATATCAGTGACTACAGGTGACGTTTTCTCTATAGTGAGGAGGAGAATACACAATGATATCAGTGACTACAGGTGACGTCTTCTCTATAGTGAGGAGAATACACAATGATATCAGTGACTACAGGTGACGTCTTCTCTATAGCGAGGGGAATACACAATGATATCAGTGACTACAGGTGACGTCTGCTCTATAGTCTTTCCTTATCTAATTCAGATGGTACATACCGCCTGGTCCAGCTAAAACTTCTGTCTGTAGAATGTGACACCCAGATGACTCCTCACTATGTCAGCGCATTTTCATCCTCTATATGAAAACAAGTATTATTATAAACCTGCCAGACTGTATCCTCTAAATATAATACTACTATACACTACACTCTTTGATTATAAACCTTCCATACACCGTACCCACTGAATATAATACTACCACACATCTGTACATTCTGAATATAATGCCAACACATACTGTACACTCTGAATATAAATCTGCCACATACTGTACCCTCTGAATATAATACCGCCACACACTGTACCCTCTGAATATAATACTACCATCCACTGTACCCTCTGAATATAATACCGCCACACACTGTACCCTCTGAATATAATACTACCACACATCTGTACATTCTGAATATAAATCTGCCACATACTGTACCCTCTGAATATAAATCTGCCACATACTGTACCCTCTGAATATAAATCTGGTGGTGTTACTAGTGGATGATGGGGGTGCTAGTACTGGGGGGGTGTTGCTGGAGGATGATGAGGGTGCTACTGGCCATCCCCCTGGCAGTATCACCCCCATCATCCATCGGCAGGATCATCCTCCTGGCAGGAGCACCTCCATCATCCACATCAGGATCTGCTGATGGAGGTGCTGCTGCTGGGGGGGGGGTGTGCTGGTGGATGATGAGGGTGCTACTGCTAGGGGGGGAGCATTAGGTAGGCAGCAGTTCCCCCACTTAAGGTAGGTAGCAGTTCCCCCACATTAGGTAACATAGATTCCCCACATTTGGTACCAGTTACACAACATTAGGTAGTGATTTCCCCACATTAGGTAGCACAGATTCCCCACATTAGGTAGCATAGATTCCACACATTAGGTAGCACAGATTCCCCACATTAGGTAGCAGTTTTCCCACATTATGTAGCAGCTTTCGCACATTAGGTAGCAGTTTTCCAACATTAGGTAGCAGTTTCCCCACATTAGGTAGCAGTTTCCCCACATTAGGTAGCATAGATTCCCCACATTTGGTAGTAGTTTCCCTCCATTAGGCCGCAGATTCCCTTGCATGTTCCCCACAATAGGTCAAAGTCTCCCCACATTAGATCGCTGTTTCAAACAAACCCCCCTCCCCCCCACACAAAAAAACACACACAACAAAGAGACACACACACACACACAGACACAGATAGATAGAGAGAGAGACACACACACACACACAGTCAGAGAGACACACACACACACAGACAGAGTCACACACAGTCACACACACACACAGTCACACGCAGTCACACAGACAGAGTCACACACAGACAGTCACACACAGAGACAGTGAAGGAGGAGGAAATCGGAAGCTGAGATCGCGCTGTTGCAGAAAAGGTTCAAGGATACTGGTAGGAGTCTTAATTTCTTTTATTCTATTCACACACAGAGTCACACACGGACAGTCACACACAGAGAGTCACACAAAGAGAGTCACACACAGACAGAGATAGCGACAGACACACACACACAAACACACACAGAGACACACACAAAGTCACACACACACAAAGTCACACACACACACAGAGTCACACACACACACACACACACAGACAGAGACACACAAACAGAGATAGAGTGAGACAGACACACACACACTTACCCATCCAGCGCAGCGCTCCTTTCTCCGGGCGCTCTGTGAGTGACGTCACGTCCTCCTGCGCGGCCCTGCGGAGGCACGTCGGGCCGGCACAACAGAAGACGTGGGGGCGCAGGCCGGTTCACTGTGCAGGTGACGGGGGGGGGGTGGTCCTACTATTACGGAGACAGCGCAAGTGAGGACGGGGGGGCTGACGGGGTGCTGCTAGTACGGAGACAGCGCAACTGAGGACCGGGGGCGTACCTAGTGTCACCCCAGCAGGATGGTGTCACCCGGTGCGGGCCGCACCCCCCCCCCCCGCACCCCGGTCGCAACGCTACTGCTTCCAGGACCACGCTGCACCCGGTGTACCTGCTCTGCTGTCTCCTGTCCTTCTGGGTCCTGCAGAGGAGACGAGTGATCAGCCTGTGAATTCAGCTGGGGTGCCGACGGCCGTCTCCTCCATGCTGCCTCCTGCGTCCAGCCAGGTACCCCCTCCTGCTCTTGCTGCGCAGTTGTGCTCCCCTCCTCATCTCCGTGTGACTCCCACAAGTGCCCTCTGCCCCTCCAGCCTCTCTCCCTGTTGGCCGTGCTCTCCTCACACAGGGCCCCAGGACACTACACAGACCTCCTGGGCGTCAGTTGTAGGGGGGGTCCCCACCTCACTCCAGCACCCTCTGTCTCTCCCTGAGACCCCTGCTGCACAGTCCTCCCTGTGTGTCCCTTTGGATCCCCAGTGGGTCCCTGCAGATTGGGTGTCCCCTCAACCCCTTCTGCTACCTGAGGTCCTTGTGGACTCTTTGGCCCCTAAGCCTCCTGGGGCCCCATGCCTGCCAGCCCTGTCCGTGGACCCTCCAGTGCTTGCTCCCCAGGCTGTGGTGGCTTCCCCTGCAGCTATGCCGGGCACTCCTCTGCCCCCAGTTGGCGGAGGCTCACCATCCTGGGACGGTCTTGCCGGTTCGGCCTTGGAACCCTCTGGCCGCGCTGCTCCTACACCGTCTCCCATTGATTTTTCGCAACTTATTCCATCCGAGGAGGAGTTCCGCTCCATAGTGGCTGAAGTCAGGAAAGCCTGCCGTGCAGAAATCACCTCCATCCGTCAGGACCTACAACATGTCTCTGACCGGGTTGAGACTCTGGAAGAGGCCCATGATTCTATCAGGGACTATGTTGCACAACTTCTGGCCATGGTTGCGGCTCAGTCAAAGTTCCTCACGGACATGCATAACCACCTAGAGGACCTAGATAACCGGGGACGTCGCCATAACATCCGTATCCGCGGCCTCCCTGAAGCCACAAGGGATGGGGATCTTCCGGACACACTGGAAGCTATTTTTAACCAGATTCTGGGTGGGTCGCAGCCCCTCCGGATTAAGCTGGATTGGGCACATCGTGCCCTCTGCCCCCGGCCTTCCAATGGTCCCCCAAGGGATGTCATCAGTTATGTCACTGACTTTAGAATCAAGGAAGCTATCATGGATAAAGCACGCTCTCAGCGAGACTTTGATTTTGATAGGGCCCCTATCCAGCTGTACCAAGATCTCTCCTTGATCACCCTCTGCAAGAGGCGCATGCTCCAGCCCCTACTGGCTACTCTTCGCCACCATCACATTCCTTTACCACTGGAGCTTTCCTTTGCCCTGCAGGCACGCAGGGATGGACGTTCTGCTGTTCTACGCACCTACTCAGACATCCCAGCCTTTTGTTCTACATTGGAAGTCCCTGTCCCCGAAGTGTTGGACTGGGGGTTTTACCGCTCCCCCCGCCCCCCTCCTCCCCTCCCTCCTGTGTTGCAGCCGGTCAGACGTTGAACGTCTGGAAGGAATGGGACAACGACTCCACCTGGCAGATCTGGCGCACCTCCCATCCCCCCGTGACCTGGATGCTAGTCTCTCACTAATGCCTACCTTTTGTTTCTGGACTGTGGTGTGCTTTTACACAGCTCTATGGATTGTCCTGACTGTGGTCTCCCTTCTCCTGGACTGTTCCGGTTTCTCCTGCATTTTACCTTTTGCCTATTCTAATGTTTTTTTCAGCTGCCTTTGGCATGACCTCGTGGGGAGATCTCCTCCGGTATCGGTATTACTTCTTCGGATGGTGCTCTCTCATTTCCCCACTGAGGCCTTCCCAAACGCTATGGTGCTCCTGGAGTTCCTGAATGTTCCGGTTTTGCTCACGGTTTGTGCCTCCTCTTTGGCCTTATGGTCGAAGGTTTATTTATTGATTTGTTGTTTTTTGAATGGTTTTACATTATCTATTTTGTTGTGTCTCTCTTGTCCAGTCTCCCCATCACCCTGCGTGTTTCCTCTCTTTCCCTCCCTCCCCCTCGTTTTCCCCCAGGTCCCTGCTGACACCAATGCTGACTCGTGCCTTCTGTCCTTGGGTTGGAGGCCTGTGGTTGAGGGATTTCCTCTGCTATCACTGCGTGAGTGAAATATCTCCTTTTGCTTTCTTGTCCCTCTATAGTTCTCTGACCATGGCTGAATGTGTCTCCCTGAATGTAAAAGGCCTCAACTCCCCTCCCAAGAGGTACCTCCTGCAAAGGGAGCTCGTTGCGCAGAAAGCTGACATAGTCTTCCTTCAGGAGACACATTTCGACCATTCTGGTACTTTCTGATTCCTGCACCATCTCTATCCGCTTGCCTTTTCGGCCTCTTCGGGTAGGAAGGCGGCTGGAGTGGCAATCCTCATCTCCAGGCTCTGTCCTGTCCAGGTGTCCTCCTCCTTTATAGATCCCCAGGGACGGTTTGTAGTGGTCTAGGGCTCCTTGGGTGGTAAACCCCTCCTTCTGTGTAACGTGTATGCTTCGAACACGACCCAGATCCCCTTTTTGCGCCGGGTAATTGCGCGGTTACATAAATATTTGCCCTCAGCCTGGCTTTTTGGTGGCGACTTCAATCAGTTTTTTTCCCCCTCCATGGACCGTCACTCTTACATATAGTTACATAGTTAGTACGGTCAAAAAAAGACATATGTCCATCAAGTTCAACCAGGGAATTGAAGGGTAGCCCTGTACCTTCTAGCCAATTGTGGCTCGCTTCATTGTTTTGTCGACTGATTCCTTCTGCTTCATTATACGATCTGTGGCGGATCAATCACTCTACTGATAAGTCGTTCTCGTTTTAATCTCACCCACATAAATTGCACACGCAAAGATAATTTTTTTGGTAACTTACCCATGGTGTGCATGCTCTCTACTGCTTCCCTTGATCCTATGTCTTGGTCGGATCATAGTCCGGTGATTCTCTCGTTTTCCCCTTTCCCCCGGCGCTGCCACTGGCACCTCAATGACTCTTTGCTTAAATCTCTGCCCTCCCGGGACTCGATCCAGGTCTCCATAGTTGAATACTTCTCCCTTAACCAGGGATCTGTCAGGCGGTCCTTTGGGAGGCTCATAAATCGGTCATTCGGGGGCATTGCATTGCCTTAGGCTCCTGTTTGAAACGCTCTGGCCTGGCCTGAACCCTGACTCAAATTCGCGCACTGGAAGCGGATTTGCTGACTACTCCTTCTCTTGGTCCTGAGGCGTCTGGTCACGGCCCGTGCCCAGCTGGGCGAACTTGCTCTTCACAAAGTGGAGCATCAGCTTCTTTATGCCAGACAACGTTTCTATGAAAAGGGCAATACAGCACATTCATTACTTGCTAGACGATTGAGGGACCGTGCCGCTGCCCAGACGCCCTCGGCTCTGAAAGATCCCTCGAGGACTCTTCACTACCACCCTGACGCTATCTCCAGACTCTTTACTGACTATTATTCTAAACTTTACTCTCTCCCTCTCAACTTCCCTCCGATCCCGGGAGGGAAGTTGAGCCCTACTGGACTCGTTTCTTGAAAACTGCCACCTTCCCTCCCTCACTTCCACTGACCTGGCAGCTCTTAATGCTCCGATCACGTTGGAGGAATTGACGGAGGTCCTTCAATCACTGCCTTTGGGATGCTTCCCGGGACCTGATGGCTTTACTTACCTGTACTACAAGACTTTCTCTGCTTTACTTCTTCTTCATATGTTTTATCTCTTCAATTCCTTCCTGGGGGGAGAGGGGATTTTGCAGTCTTTCTTACACTCATTGCTCACCTTTATTCCTAAACCGGGGAAGGACCCTCACGACTGTTCTAGCTATAGGCCTATTGCCTTGCTGAACACTGATCTCAAATTTTCCTCTAAAGTTCTGGCTGCCCGTCTCGGTTGTCTCCTCCCATCTCTCATCCACAATGACCAGGTGGGTTTTATACCCTGCAGACAGGGGGGGGGGGGGGGGACAACACGAGGTGGGTGATTGATTTAATATACTTGATTAATAAACGGTCTGAGCAAGCAGTTGTCCTTAGTCTGGACGCGGAAAAGGCCTTTGTTAGACTGGGCTGGCATTTTCTCTTTGCCACTCTCCGTAAGTTTGGGTTTTTGGGTGCCTTCCTTACAGCACTGCGGGGTCTTTAACATCATGGGTGTCACTCTTCATGATAGGGAATTCAAAATCTGTCTTTTTGCCGACGATATCCTTCTCACTCTAACCTGTATAAAGTTTTGCACACCTTTGGCACTGTCTCTGGCTATAAGGTTAACCTCTCTAAATCTCCCCTTTCTGCTCAACTCAGGGATGCTTATTCATTCCGATGGTCTCCTTCTGCTATCACTTATCTTGGTGTCCATCTGACTTCCAGCTTCTCTTCTCTCTATTCCCTGTTCCAACAGCTGTGTGCACTCATGGATAACTGGCGCTCTAAATATATCTCTTTTTTCGGTCCTATAGCGGCGGTCAAGATGATCATACTCCCTAAGCTGCTCTACTTTTTTGAGACGCTCCCGGTCAGGGTACCTTTGGCGGCTCTGAAGGCCTTCCAGTGCGCTGTTTTCCGATTTATTTGGGATGGTAAACTGCATCAGCTTCCTATGTCTGTAATTTTAGCTGTTTGGGGTGCGGGTGGGCTATTGGTCCCGGATATCACTAAGTATTACTGGGCCGCGCACCTGCGTCACTTGGCTGCATGGACCTCCTACCACACATTTAGCCGCTGGATGGAGCTGGAGAAGTTGTGGCTGGCCCCGATCCATCCTAATGCATTCCTTTGCTCCCCTTCCTTGCCCCCACCAGGCCCCTTGTTAGGTCCCATGTCCTTCTCCCGTTATGTTTGGGGGTACTGCTCTGGGAAGTTTCAATTGTTCTCTCGTGAATCTCCCTTGCTATCTTTTCTCTATCATCCGGCCTTCCCACCGGGTTTCACGTCTCCTATGGTGAGGGAATGGGGGGGGGGGTAGAGGGCTTTTCTGTTGGGCGGACTTGGTCAGTCCCCTCACCCGTACTCTTCTCCCGTTTGAGGATCTGATGTCCCGCGTTGGTCTTCCCTCCTCCGAGCAACTCCACTACACTCAGCTCCGGCACTATATGGTGTTGGTCTTAGGGGGCACAGTGGTCTCCCTACCTACGGCCTTTGAGCGCCTTTGCCAAGGCGGCCTCAGACAAAGGGGCTTCTCTCCGATATTTACTCCATACTCTCCAATTCGGCTGACGGGGGTGCCCCGTCTCACCGTTACATGAGTCGCTGGGAGGAGGCTTTGAACACCACTATCACTCTGCCTCAGTGGAGGCTCATCTGGGATAGGGCTTCACGGGCATCCATATGTACTGCTTATAAAAGAAACCCAGCTCGAGATGTTGATAGGTTGGTATCATACTCCCGCTCTGCTGAACACCCTGAACCCTGATATCCCGCCCCAGTGCTGGCGCTGTGGTGTAGGACTGGGAACGGTTTTCCACATCTTCTGGACCTGTCCTTTGATTGTGCCCTATTGGGGGGGGGCGGTTGGTGGAGGATGTGTTGGGGGTTGTGTCATGTTCTCTTGAGGTCTGCTTTTTGTTTGACTGCTGGATCCTGCCGGAATGTCCTAGAGATTTATAATATTGTACTTGTTATCTTTGTTGTTTGCCGATGTCTAGGATCCGTTTGGATTCTTGCTGTTATTTGCGTGCACCCTGTGTTTTCTTATTTCTGCATTCAACAAAAACTTTAATAAACATTTACAGTTAAAAAAAAAAAAAAAAGAAAAGATACCCATGTTAAAGCTTTTCTTTAATTGTACCGCTTAAAAAAATCGAAAACCCTTTTAACAAAATGTTACGCCGAGCGCTCCGGGTCCCTGCTCCTCCCCGGAGCGCTCACGGCGTTCTCTTCTGACCGGGAGCGCTGCACTGTCACTGCCGGCGGGGATGCGATCCCCGCTCTCTAGGGCGCGCGCGCCGGCTCTCTGAAATTTAAAGGGCCATTGCACCATTAATTGGTGCCTGGCCCAATCAGTGTCAATCACTTCCCATTCATATAAAAAAAAAAACTCTTCCCCTTCCTGTCCTCGCCGGATCTTGTTGCCTTAGTGCCCTGAGAAAGCGTTTGTGTGTTCCCAAGCCTGTGTACCCAGACCTTCTGCTGTTGCCCCTGACTACGGCTCTTGCTGCCTGCCCTGACCTTCTGCTACGTCCGACCTTGCTCTTGCCTTGTCCCTGTGTACCGCGCCTGTCTCAGCTGTCAGTGGGGTTGAGTCGCTATCGGGTGGAACGACCTGGGGGTTACCTGCCGCTGCAAGTCCATCCCGCTTTGCGGCGGGCTCTGGTGAAAACCAGTAACCCCTTAGATTCCGTTCCCCTGGTACGGCCCACGCCATCACCTCACTGACACAGAGGATCCACCTCCAGTGTCCTCGCTGCATACCAGTCCGGATCCTGACAGTAGATCCGGCCATGGATCCCGCTGCCTAGTGTCGCTGACCTAACCACGGTGGTCGCCCAGCAATCACAACAGATCGCGCAACAAGGACAGCAGCTGACTCAACTGACCGTTATGCCGCAACTAGAGCAATCATCTCCTCCGCCAGCTCCTGCATCTCCTCCGCAGCGAGTGGCTGCTCCCAGCTTCCGCCTGTCTCTACCGGACAAGTTTGATGGGGACTCTAAACAGTGCCGTGGATACCTGTCCCAGTGTTCCCTACACCTGGAGATGATGTCGGACCAATTCCCTACCGAACGGTCTAAGGTGTCTTTCGTGGTCAGCCTCCTGTCTGGAAAGGCCTTGTCATGGGCCACACCGCTCTGGGACCGCAACGATCCCCCCACTGCTACTATCCAGTCCTTCTTCTCAGAAGTACGTAGTGTTTTTGAGGAGCCAGCCCGGGCCTCCTCAGCAGAGACTGCTTTGCTGAACCTCGTCCAAGGGAGTTCTTCTGTGGGCGAATACACCATCCAGTTCCGTACCCTCGCCTCTGAGCTATCCTGGAACAATGAGGCCCTCTGCGCGACCTTCAAGAAAGGCTTATCCAGTAACATCAAAGATGTCCTGGCCGCACGAGAAATTCCTGCAAATCTGTCTGAACTAATCCATTTGGCCACCCGCATCGACATGCGTTTCTCGGAAAGACGCCAGGAACTTCGACAGGAAAAGGATCTTGTTCGCACCAGGCAGTTTCTCTCCCCGGCTCCTCTCTTCCAACGTCCTTTGCAATCTGTTCCTGTGCCTTCTGCCGAGGAGGCTATGCAAGTGGATTGGTCTCGCCTGGCCCTACAAGAGAGGACGCGCCGCCGTAATGAGAATTTGTGCCTGTACTGTGCAAGTACCGAACACTTCCTAAAAGACTGTCCTATCCGCCCTCCGCGTCAGGAGAAACGCACGCACCTACTTCACAAGGGTGAAACGACTCTTGGTGTGAATTCTGCCTCTCGACGTCTGACTGTACCTGTGTGGATTTCTCCCTTCTCCTTCCGCCAACTCCTTCTCAGCAGTGGCCTTCTTGGACTCAGGTTCTGGCAAAAACTTTATCTTGGCCTCTTTCGTTAATAGGTTCAGTATCCCAGTAACCCGTCTCGTCAAACCGCCCTTTATCTCTTCTGTTAACGGAGAGAAATTGGACTGCACTGTGCGCTACCGCACTGAACCCCTGCCCATGAGCATTGGACTTCACCATGAAAAAATTTAATTTTTCGTTCTGCCTAACTGCACCTCTAAAGTTCTTCTCGGCCTGCCGTGGCTCCAACGTCATGCTCCTACCCTCGACTGGACCACCGGGGAGATCAAAAGTTGGGGTCCTTCTTATCATAAGCGATGACTCACATCTGCTCCCACTTGTCAAACCCCTGAGGCTTCACCTTTAGCGGGCCTTCCCAAGGCTTACCAGGACTTTTCAGATGTTTTCTGCTAAAAGCAAGCAGAGATCTTACCTCCTTATAGACCTTATGATTGTCCCATTGACCTCCTTCCTGGTACCACTCCGCCCCGTGGCAGGATTTACCCTCTGTCAGCTCCAGAGACTCAAGCCATGACAGACTATATCCAGGAGAACCTAAAGAGAGGTTTTATTCGGAAGTCCTCATCCCCTGCTGGAGCGGGGTTCTTCTTTGTTTCAAAAAAGGATGGATCCTTACGACCATGTATTGACTACCGCGGTTTAAATAAAATTACCATCAAAAACCGCTATCCCCTGCCTTTGATCTCTGAACTCTTTGACCGTCTACGCGGAGCAAGTATCTTCACCAAACTGGACTTAAGGGGCGTATATAATCTTATTCGCATCCGGAAAGTGATGAGTGGAAGACCGCTTTCAATACCAGAGATGGACATTTTGAATATCTAGTTATGCCCTTTGGGCTCTGCAACGCCCCTACAGTCTTCCAGGACTTCGTTAATGAGATCTTTCAGGACTTATTGTATACCTGTGTTGTGGTTTACTTGGATGACATCTTGATTTTTTCCTCTAACTTAGAGGAATACCGTCGTCATGTCCGTCAAGTGCTCCAAAGACTTTGTGAAAACCACCTGTACGCTAAATTTGAAAAATGTCTCTTTGAATGCAACAGTCTTCCTTTCCTAGGTTACCTAGTCTCTGACCAAGGGCTTCAAATGGATCCAGATAAACTGTCGGCGGTTTTGAATTGGCCACGCCCTTCTAGACTCCGCGCTATCCAACGCTTCCTGGGATTTGCCAACTATTACCGACAGTTTATTCCCTACTTCTCCACCATAGTGGCCCCTATTGTGGCTCTGACCAAGAAGAATGCTAATCCTAAGTCGTGGCCTCCACAAGCGGATGAGGCCTTCAAACGTCTCAAAGCTGCCTTCGCCTCAGTTCTGTCCAGACCTGATCCGTTGAAGCCATTCTTCCTGGAAGTTGACGCTTCCTCAGTCGGAGCCGGAGCCATACTTCTTAAAAAAAACGCTACCGGACTTAACATTACTTGTGGTTTTTTCTCAAAAACTTTCTCTCTGGCAGAAAAGAATTACTCTATTGGAGATTGTGAACTTCTGGCCATCAAGTTAGCACTCGAGGAGTGGAGACATCTATTGGAGGGTTCCAAACACCCCATTGTCACACTGACCACAAGAATCTGTCTTACCTCCAGTCCGCTCAGCGTCTGAATCCTCGCCAGGCTAGATGGTCGTTGTTTTTTGCCTGCTTTAACTTCGAGATACACTTCCGTCCCGCTGACAAGAATGTCAGAGCTGACGCCCTTTCTCGTTCCTCTGATGCCTCCGAATCTGAAGTCCCTCTGCAGCATATCGTACCGCCTGAGTGCCTGGTCTCCTCTGCTCCAGCCTCACTGGGGTAAACCCCCCCGGAAAGACTTTTGTTCCACCACGCCTTCGCCTCAAGATCCTCAAATGGGGGCATTCCTCTCACCTGGCTGGTCATGCTGGCATTAAAAAGTCCATTCAGCTCATTTCCCGTCTGTATTGGTGGCCTACACTAGAGGGTGACGTTACTGATTTCGTTCGGGCCTGTACTATTTGTGCCCAGGATAAAACCCCTCGCCAGAAGCCAGCTGGACTCCTACTTCCTTTGCCCGTCCCTGAGCAACCATGGTCCCAAATTGCCATGAATTTAATTACTGATCTTCCTGTATCCCATGGCAATACAGTCATCTGGGTGGTCGTTGATCGTTTTTCCAAAATGGCTCACTTCATTCCGCTTCCAGGCCTTCCTTCTGCGCCACAGTTGGCGAAGCAATTTTTTCTGCACATTTTTCGTCTTCACGGGCTTCCTACGCATATCGTCTCGGATAGAGGCGTTCAATTTGTGTCAAAATTTTGAAAAGCTCTCTGTAATCAATTAAAGATCAAATTAAATTTCTCGTCCTCCTATCACCCCCAATCCAATGGACAAGTAGAGAGAGTAAACCAGATTCTTGGTGACTACTTGCAACATTTTGTCTCCTCCCGCCAAGATGATTGGGTCGACCTTCTGCCCTGGGCTGAATTCTCGTACAATTTCAAAAATTCTGAATCCTCCGCCAAATCCCCATTCTTTGTGGTGTACAGCCGTCACCCTCTGCCCCCCCTCCCCATTCCCACTTCTTCTGGAGTTCCTGCCTTAGATGAAGTAACCCGGGACTTCTCTGTTATCTGGAAGGAGACTCAAAAATCGCTCCTACTGGCCTCGTCTCGTATGAAGAGACATACAGATAAAAAGAGAAGAACTCCTCCTGTCTTCGCTCCTGGTGACAGTGTGGCTCTCTGCCAAATATATCCGGTTTAGTGTACCTAGCTACAAGCTGGGTCCACGTTACCTTGAATAGTGTTGCTCACGAATATTCGCAATTCGAATATTATTCGCGAATATTGCATATTCGCGAATTCGCGAATTTCGCGAATATAGCGCTATATATTCGTAATTACGAATATTCGTTTTTTTTTTTGTTTTTTATTTCACAGTACACATCACAGTGATCACCCCTCTCTGCTTCCAGCTTGTGTGGTGTAAAGAAGGCTCTAATACTACTGTGTGAGACTGGCGTGCGAAAATTCGCATATACGAAAATCCGTATATGCGCATTTTCGCATGTGCGAATTTTCGCATGTGCTAATTTTCGCATGTGCTAATTTTGCATGTTAATATTCGCATATGTTAATTTTCGCATATGCGAATTTACGCATATACGAATTTTGTACATGTTAATATGCACATATGTTAATTTTCGCATATGCGAATGTTCGCATATGCGAAAATAAAATGAGAATATAACGAATATGCGAATATTCGCGAATATATATCGAATATTCGTCCATAGATTCGCGAATATTCGCGAATTCGAATATGGCCTATGCCGCTCAACACTAACCTTGAACCATTTAAAGTCAAAAGTCAAATCAACTCAGTCTCCTACAAGCTTCATCTTCCTCCTTCTCTTCGTATTCCTAACTCCTTTCATGTTTCCCTTCTCAAACCTCTCATTCTTAACCGCTTTTCCCCCAAGGTCACCGTTCCTGCTCCTGTCTCTGGCTCCTCTGATGTCTTCGCAGTAAAAGAAATCCTTGCCTCCAAGTTTGTCAGAGGTAAAAAAAAAATTCTTGTTGACTGGGAGAATTGTGGCCCCGAAGAGAGGTCTTGGGAGCATGAGGACAATATCCTCGACAAGGAGCTCATCCATAGGTTCCTGGGCTCCAAAAAGAGGGGAAGACCAAAGGGGGGGGGGGGGTACTGTTACGCCGAGCGCTCCGGGTCCCTGCTCCTCCCCGGAGCGCTCGCGGCGTTCTCTTCTCTGCAGTGCCACGGTCAGACTTGCTGACCGGGAGCGCTGCACTGTCACTGCCGGCGGGTCGCATCCCAATCCACTCACCTGTCCTGTTCCCCGGCTGTCACGTCCCGGCGCGCACGGCCCCGCTCTCTAGGGCGCGCGTGCGCCGGCTCTCTGAGATTTAAAGGGCCAGTGCACCATTAATTGGTGCCTGGCCCAATCAGTGTCAATCACTTCCCATTCATATAAAAACCCTCTTCCCCTTCCTGTCCTCGCTGGATCTTGTTGCCTTAGTGCCCTGAGAAAGCGTTTTAGTGTGTTCCCAAGCCTGTGTACCCAGACCTTCTGCTGTTGCCCCTGACTACGACTCTTGCTGCCTGCCCTGACCTTCTGCTACGTCCGACCTTGCTCTTGCCTTGTCCCTGTGTACCGCGCCTGTCTCAGCTGTCAGTGGGGTTGAGTCGCTATCGGGTGGAACGACCTGGGGGTTACCTGCCGCTGCAAGTCCATCCCGTTTTGCGGCGGGCTCTGGTGAAAACCAGTAACCCCTTAGATTCCGTTCCCCTGGTATGGCCCACGTCTTCACCTCACTGACACAGAGGATCCACCTCCAGTGTCCTCGCTGCATACCAGTCCGGATCCTGACACAAAATTAGTATGTTTGAAATTTTGACCACCTAGAACTTTCAAATTTTTCCGTATATGGGGCGTTATGAGGGCTCATTTTTTGCGCCATGATCTGTAGTTGTTATCAGTACCACTTTTACCTAAGTTTTACTTTTTATAAATTTTTTATCACATTTTTTTTTGAATAAAATGTGACAAAAAAGCAGCAATTTTGTATTTTTTATTTTATTTTTAAGTTTACGCCGTTCACCGTAGGGGATGATTAACAATATGTTTTAATAGATCAGACTTTTACGCACACGGCGATACCAAATATGTTTATTAATTTTTTTTTGCACTTTTTTGGGGGTTAAATGGGAAACACTGACGGGGGAGGGGATTTTTCAAATTTGTTTACTTTTTTATTTACACTATAATAGCCCCATAGGGGACTATTTATAGCAATCATTTGATTGCTAATACTATTCAGTGCTATGTATAGGACATAGCACTGATCAGTGTTATCGGCTATCTTCTGCTCTGGTCTGCTCGATCTCAGACCAGAGCAGAAGACCCCGTGAGACAGCCCTAGCCAGGCGAGGGGACCTCTGGATGCCATACTGGATGATCGGATCCCCGCGACAGCGCTGTGGGCGATCCAATCATCCATTTAAAGTATCGCACAGCCGCAGATGCCATGATCTGTATTGATCACGGCATCTGAGGGGTTAAAGGGATAGTCCAGTGGTGAAAAACTTATCCCCTATCCTAAGGATAGGGGATAAGTTTAAGATCACGGGGGGTCCGACCGCTGGGGCCCCCGCGATCTCTCTGTACGGGGGCCAGGCTCTCCGGCCAGATAGCGGGTGTTGGCCACCGCACGAAGCGGCGGCAGACACGCCCCCTCAATACATCGCTATGGCAGAGCTGGAGATTGCCAAAGGCATCACTTCATGCGGTGGTCGACACGCCCCCTTCACGCGGGCTGTCGGGGGCCCCAGCGGTCGGACCCCCCGCGATCTGCAACTTATCCCCTATCCTTAGGATAGGGGATAAGTTGTTCACCACTGGACTACTCCTTTAATGGCAGACATCCGCACGATCGCGGATGTCCGCCATTACCGGTGGGTCCCTGGCTGCTGATAGCAGCCGGGACCTGCCACGCATGACGCGAGCACTGGTCCGGTGCTCGCAGTGATGGCAGAGTGTAAATGTACATCATGGTGTGTTAAGTACCACGCCACCATGACGTACTTTTATGTCCATTGTCATTAAGTGGTTAATTTATCTTGTAACAAGCAGTCTATTATTTAGTATCTATACAAATATTCATCCTTCTTTGTATCAAGTACATGTATCAAGTGTATGCATCACGATGTGTCACTGACTGTAAGGCTGTACACACAAAACAATAAACTACAAACGTCCACATTGCCTGTCATGGAGATCGGTCATTGACTAATTATGATATCAGCAAGCGGCACCTCTGTGTTCCCTCCTTCCTATCTAGTCTTTCCTTCCTTTCCCTCCACCCTTACAGCATACTGCAGAGGCTGCTTATAATGCAGAAAACTGCATGTACGGAGACAGTAAAATGTCTATAATTCCACCCATACAATCCATATATGAAGAATATATGTTGCAGTGTTCAACTGGTAGCGTTTTTTGACTTATTTTTTTCCTAAATTTTGAAGTGTTAATTATATCTATTGATTTACAGGCGAGATAACAGCTAACAATTTGCCAGCAGAGGGACACAAGACAGGAGCAGGTGAGGAAGAATATAACAATATGAAAACATATTGTAGAGGAAGCAGAAAGGTATAGGGAAATAAGATGGAGGGCAGAGCAAACTATTCGGATGGAAAAGCGTGGGCGTTCTGAGAAGGGAGAAGATGGAAAGGAGAGTGAGATGACAGAAGGTGAGTCGTAAGGAGGAGGGCTTGGAAATGGAATACAAAATGGGAATGTATGAAGGGAACAAAGAAGGGAGAAAAGAATATTGTATCATATGCATCTTCATTAGCACCCCTTTCAGACATATTTCAGATCCCAGCATGGCCATTCATCTGCCCTTTCCCAATGGAGTCTACAGTCGAATGTCCCAGCTTTATGCACAAGAACCATATAGAGGGTCATCAACTAGTACTAAAAAATACATAATGACTGGTATGTACATGCAGCAGTGAGGGGATTTACGTGAATATACCACCCCTTTTGCTTGCTGGCAAGACCCTGGTTAATGCTTCATGCCAATAAAATAAATGGAGACAATGAAGGTCCTCTTTTTGATGATTTGGGATTTGGCTGACATTAAGAGTAGATAAACCTGTAACAGCTCTTTGACTGCAGGTGCCCGCCTGGATCTAGAATCAAATGAGCGAAACGGGGAATAGGATGCATTGTAATGTGCTCTCTATAACGTGTTGGTGTGTGTGTGATAACAGACTGCAAGAGGAGGGTGACTGTGTGACTCCATGTGTAGGTGGACTGGAGGCGTGTCAATAACACTATCAGTGGAGGTGGCAGTGTTAATGTGTAAAGCTGGCACTGGCAGCACCTCGCACACTGGGTAGCGGCAGTACACAGTGTACAATGGGGCAGTGGGGTCTCAGGACTGAGGCTGGAGTGTGCAGACAGCAGCAGTGACATCATAATGGAATGGCAAAAGAGGGAAGCAGGATCACAAGTATGATGTGTGGAGTATGAGGGTTAGCAGTGTAACACTGTTTGGGGGGGAAGGGTGTTCGGAATGAATCTCTGCCTAGTTTCCATAGCAACGTCTAGTTCGCTCTCTCACACATCAGCCCTAGATTACCATGGAAACAGAAAAACTTTCCCAGATTTATATTTGTCTGCATAAAATTATACAAAGTCTGAAAAAGTGGGGGAGTTAGCAGAAGAGTTAGGCGATTACATGAGAGCTTCTCTGGATCCCAGTCAATAAGAGTTCAGAATATTTCTCCAATAACCTGCATCCTGACACTGCCACCAGAAGCAATTCACAGACACAGCAACACCATTATTCCCAAATGCAGAAACTCATTTTCTCCATGCTCCTAACAACTGCCTGACAGGAAGCCAGACCCCTATCTTGCCACCCAATATTTGATGTAATATATACCCACAAATGAAAATAAACCAGGATGCCAGGAGAAATTGAAGGGTGTGTTCCAGAATTTTGGAACAGATTACACAAAAAAACTGGTGCGTTTCTTATTAGATATTATTATTATAGGTTTTAAAGCCCAATTAAATAAAAAGAATGGAGATGTACACATCTTAAGACAAGAAGGGTGGCTTTATGAAAGCTGGGTGAAAGGGAGTGTGGCTTGAGTGTGACTGTGTGCCAGACAGTCTAAACATGTGCCAGAGTCAAACGGTCTATGTTAAAAATCTGTTGCACTCTTAGGCTACTTTCACTCCACCATTATGACACGGCAGCGTGATGGGCGTCAGGGGAGAATACGGGAAAAAAATTAGCAGTCTTTTTCTCCCGCTAATCCTGTCAAAAAACAACGGGTCCCGGCGGCCCCCATAATAGTAAATGAGAGTCACTGGGACCCGTTGTTGCCCGTCGCTCCCAGTTACAAGAACGGCTGTTAAAGTCACACACACACAAAAAAAGACTTTAATGGCCGTTCTTGACGGGGAGCAACGGCATTGTGAAAGAAGACTTAGGGCCCATGCACACTACAAGTTCTCCAGGCAGCGATTCAATCGGATTCTGCTGCACTGTGGACACTGCGGAAATTCCAATTCTGGGAATTCTGCCTGGAACTGCATTGCAGTCAATGGGGATGGCGCATGTGATGGCACCAATTTATTTCCTCAGCGCCTACTGTACACAGAATCTTTGCCTGAAATTTTTCTGGGTGGAATAGTCCAAGGGACTGTCTAATCAAGTCTAAGAACTAAACAGTTTTTATTTCTCCCCATTGTTCCTAAAGCAACTAGATTCTGCCAGTATCCTTGTAGAAATATTGCTGCTCCAGCTAACACCACTGTTCTTTACTACCCTAGCTTCCTGAAATGTTCAAAAATTCTTTATCAAGATGTGCAACTCCATTTCTTGTTTTGGGCTTCAAAGAATAGATCTTGGAGTGGTCTCATGCTAAAGCAAACTCACTATTTGATTACTGCGCTCAGACAACACGCGTCCTGTTGGATCCTGGCATATACCAGTTTTTTTTTACTGAGAACCTTGTTACAAACTTTCTGCTTTATTTTTTATAGCAACACTCACATATACTTTGTGCCACAGAGCCTGCAACAAAGGCTCCATTACAAAGCCAACCAAAGTGTCCCTAGAACTGATTAGTAGAAAACAATCAGACCTAAACACCCATTACAATGATAAGAGGAGAATACTTATGTATCACAGATTTCACACAGCCCATAGAACATATCCAGTAGCAGTGGCCCCATAAGACAAGACAAAGTACCCTCACAAAAAAAAACATATGTTACTGAATGTCATTGATGCCATTGTGCTGCAGGGGCTGACAGGGACTGGACAAATGGAGACTTCTTCCTCTGCCTACACAACCAGCATGGATTATGGTGTTTACTCTGATCCTAACTGTTAGTAGGAATGCACGGAAATTTCGGCAACCAAAAATTTGTCGGCGCTATCAGCATTTTGTCAAAAGAAAAATATGGGTTGAAACTATTCAGGGGTGTGGCTTAAGAGAGGGGAGGGGCTTCATACTGAGGTCACAGTACTTCCAGCCCATCACAAGTAATGTCAGATTGTACCTTAGGCCATGAAGCAGCACAGGATAATTTTGGTGAGCAGGCCGGGCACCAGATATTGTAGAGATAGTAGAGGGGATGGATTCCCTGCTCAAATCCACCCGCTAGTCTAAGGATGAGGACTTCACCAGACATAAGAGAAGCCTCCTACTGGGCTCTTGGCTCAGACCCAAGTATGGTGTCCTGGTGCAGAACACACCTATCTGTCCCGTCAGGTGGATGTGTTTGATCCGGGCCCACTGCTCAGGTGTAAATGTGTTAATTAATGTACTATATTATATTTTCTATGCACTGTCATGCTGATGCATCCTAAGGGGTTAACTTTTTGTATAGGAGAATGCTAGGGGGATCACATGTTTATTGCTAGCCAACCAGGGCTACTGCCCTGCCTCCCCCAAGTCTACTAGACAGGGCTGAGTTAGTTTGGCTGAGTTAGTGTAGAGAGAGTTGTGAGGAGAATGGAGGTCACCATCAGACCTCTGCTGTGGACCTGTACCTCACCACATGAGGTCAGGCCTAAGAAAATTACAGTTGCTGCACTATATTATTCCAGGGCTACAGTACCCTCCACAGGATCCCACCGACCAGGACATCTATCCGAGGGAGAAGCAAGTCTGCAGTTAAAAGAAAAGTCAAGAGAGCCCACAGAACCATAAACCAAAGAAAATGATTACAGGAGGAAGAAAGCCTCGGGCAGCTCCAGTCCTAGGGGTAAGCCCTATTTCGGGATGCCTGTGAGGAAAGGAGTGTTAGCGTCTGTTAGCTCCAAAGTCTCATAAAAAGTTACCTAATCCAAGCTAGTCCAGCCTAAACAATAGTAAGCAAACCAGAAGCTAGTTTATCATGAAGGACTAAAAGTCACATAGTGTCCTGAAGTAACTGTGATCCCTGCAGCAAACTCCTTTGCACTAATGTTTGAACTGTTCCTGTATTGCTAAAAGTCACAGTAAAAGATAGTTTTCTTTAACACTGCATTGTGGTCATCACTGTCCCCAGTGCTTGGCCCAGGAGAACTGTCTAAACTTTGGAATGTAGTGGGTAACCTTACCCTGGCGTTACGAATAGTGCATTACATCATCCACGCACCCTGCAGACACCACACGAGAGGAGAAGCTAATTCAGGTTATGTTTGGGGCTCACTGACTGACTGCCGTGTGGGTGTAGCTTGCGCAAGGTGACCACACATGATGAGAGTTGTAGTACGGAAGATGGGAAAGACAGCTGTTATCATTTAGCACACAGCCAGAGTGTCCTCTCCTATCTGTACCAATGACAGCCAGATTGTCCCCTCAACTGTATCAGCGACAGCTAGCGTGCTCCAATCTGTACTAGTGACAGCCAGAGTGTCAAAGCAACACAGTAACATAGAATATGTTGACAGATAAGAACCATTTAGCCCATCTAGTCTGCCCAATATCCTGAATACTATCGATAGTCCTTGTCCCTATCTTATATGAAGGATAGTCTTATCCCATGCATGATGAAACTCCTTCAGTGTATTTGCAGCTACCACTTCTACAGTAAGACTATTCCATGCATTCACTACTCTCTCAGTAAAGTAATACTTCATATTACTGCATAAACCGTTGACCCTCTATTTTAAAGCTATGCCCTCTTGTGAAAGTTTTTCTTCTTTTAAATATCCTCTTTTCCCATGTTTATTTATTATTTCATATCCCCTATCTTTTGCCTTTCTTCCAAGTTATACATGTTAAGATCCTTCACTCCTTCCCGGTAAGTTTTATCCTGCAATCCATGTACTAGTTTAGTAGCTCTGAACTCACTCCAAAGTAGCTACATCCTTCTGAAGATACAGTCTCCAGTACTGTGCACAATACTCCAAGTGAGGTCTTACCAGTGTTCTGTATAGCGGAATGAGCAGTTCCCTCTTTCTACTGCTAATACTTCTTTCTATACACTCAAGCTTTTTGCTAGTATTTCCTGCAGCTCTATGACATTGTCTGTCTACCTTTAATGGGGTACTCCGGGGAATTTAAGAAAAATAAAAATGCCCCAAAGCCACCAAAATACCTGTTCTGTGTCCCCTGTAGTTATCCATGTGGTTTTGGCAGCTCCTTTGGCTCCTGATGTCTCCTAAATATAAATTTTCATTGCTTGCAGCACAGACCAACTCCCAGAAGTCAGTGCAGCTCTGTGTAATGGCTGCTAGCCAATTGCTTTCACTATCTGTGTACATGCTGTGTAATTGTATACACAACTGTAGAGGTCTTTTCTTTCAGGCTATCCTTCCCCCAGCAATAAATCATGCTATGCTCTGAATAGCAGCCATCAGTGATAAGATCTACAGACGGAAAAGAGCAGCGTTATGTACTGAGAATTTTCCCTGAGCTTCTCTGCACACAGGGAGGGGAGGGGGAGAGGTGGTGTGGCTGTGAAGCCAGAGCTCTAGACCAGACAGAAATCACGTGGTGTTATCTTGAAAGGTGGGGGCTAGGTCTCATTGAGGGGTTTACACTAAGACAAGCAGGATCTTGATGTCTTTCTCTCACTCCCTGCATGTAAGTGACAGCTGAAAGAGGGAAACTGCTCTATATAGCTAATGAATGATATTTAGACAAATACATAGGTACATTGGTGAGAGGGAAAGGATGGGCTATGGGTTTAGTTCCCTGGAGTACCCCTTTAAGCCTTCTGAAATAATGAACCCTTACAAAAGCTTGGGTCAAGGGATTGCAATAGATGGTAGTAACAGAGTTTCTCTGAAATGCACAAAACCCTGACCCAGAGTCAGGTTGTTTACAAATGATTTAGCAACAGGTTCCCAACGAACGTTCAATGCGCTCTGGGAGACCGCACTCTGGTCCAGAGGCGTGCGGCTTTACTCGCTGGCCGCCCAGCAGCAGCAGATTATTCCAGACCGACCCAGGCTCCACGGCACTGCGGTATCATCACTTTAACCGCTTAAGGACCAGGCCATTTTACACCTTAGGACCAGAGCGTTTTTTGAATATCTGACCACTGTCACTTTAAACATTAACTCTGGGATGCTTTTACCTATCATTCTGATTCCGTGACTGTTTTTTTGTGACATATTCTACTTTATGTTATTGGTAAAATTTTGTCGATACTTGCATCGTTTCTTAGTGAAAAATTCAAAAATTTGATGAAAAAATTGAAAATTTTGCATTTTTCTAACTTTGAAGCTCTCTGCTTGTAAGGAAAATGGATATTCCAAATACATTTTTTTTATTCACATATACAATATGTCTACTTTATGTTTGCATCATAAAGTTGCCATGTTTTTACTTTTGGAAGTACCCCATAAAAGACCCCATAAAAGACCCCATTATAAAAACTGCACCCCCAAAGTATTCAAAATGACATTCAGTCAGCGTTTTAACCCTTTAGGTGTTTCACAGGAATAGCAGCAAAGTGAAGGAGAAAATTCACAATCTTCATTTTTTACACTCGCATGTTCTTGTAGACCCAATTTTTACCAAGGGGTAAAAGGAGAAAATTTATACTGATATTTGTAGCCCAATTTCTCTCGAGTAAGCACATACCTCATATGTCTATGTAAAGTGTTCGGCGGGCGCTGTAGAGGGCTCAGAAGCGAAGGAGCGACAAGGGGATTTTGGAGAGTACGTTTTTCTGAAATGGTTTTGGGGGGGCATGTTGCATTTAGGAATCCCCTATGGTGCCAGAACAGCAAAAAAAGAACACATGGCATACCATTTTGGAAACTAGACCCCTTGAGGAACGTAACAAGGAATTAAGTGAGCCTTAATACCCTACAGGTGTTTCACGACTTTTGCATATGTAAAAAAAGATTATTTTTTCACTAAAATGTGTGTTTCCCCCCAAATTTCACATTTTTGCAAGGGTTAATAGCAGACAATACCCCCAAAAATTTGTAACCTCATCTCTTCTGAGTATGGAGGTACCCCATAAGTTGACCTGAAGTGCACTACGGGTGAACTACAATGCTCAGAAGAGAAGGAGTCATATTTGGCTTTTTGAGAGCAAATTTTGGTCGGGGGGCATGTCGCATTTAGGAAGCCCCTATGGTGCCAGAACAGCAAAAAAAAAACACATGGCATACCATTTTGGAAACTAGACCCCTTGAGGAACGTAACAAGGAATAAAGTGAGCCTTAATACCCCATAGGAGTTTCATGACTTTTGCATATGTTAAAAAAAAATAAAAAATTTCACTAAAATGTGTGTTTCCCCCCAAATTTCACATTTTTGCAAGGGTTAATAGCAGAAAAGACACCCCAAAATTTGTAACCCCATCTCTTCTGAGTATGAAAGTACCCCATAAGTGGACCTGAAGTGCACTACGGGCGAACTAAAAGAGAAGGAGTCATATATGGCTTTTGGAGAGCAAATTTAGCTCGAGGGCATGTCGCATTTAAGAAGCCCCTATGGTGCCAGGACAGCAAAATAACCCCCACATGGCATATCATTTTGGAAACTAGACCCCTTGAGGAACGTAACAAGGGGTACAGTGAGCATATACCCCCCACTGGTGTCTGTCAGATGTTTGGAACAGTGGGCTGTACAAAATTTTTAATTTGCACAGCCCACTGTTCCAAAGATCTGTCAGACACCAGTGGGGTGTAAATTCTCACTGCACCCCTCATTACATTCCGTGAGGGGTGTAGTTTCCGAAATGGGGTCACATGTGTTTTTTTTTTTTTTTTTGCATTTGTCAAAACCGCTGTAACAATCAGCCACCCCTGTGCAAATCACCTCAAATGTACATGGTGCACTCTCCCTTCTGGGCCTTGTTGTGCGCCCCCAGAGCACTTTGCGCCCACATATGGGGTATCTCCGTAGTCGGGAGAAATTGCATTACAAATTTTTGGGGGGCTTTTTTTCCCCTTTACCTCTTGTCAAAATGAACAATATAGGGCAACACCAGCGTGTTAGTGTAAAAAAAATTTTTTTTTTCACTAACATGCTGGTGTAGACCCCAACTTCACCTTTTCATAAGGGGTGAAAGGAGAAAGAGCCCCCCAAAATTCTCCCGAGTACGGCGATACCCCATATGTGTCCCAAAGCTGTTTCCTTGAAATACGACAGGGCTCCAAAGTGAGAGCGCCATGCGCATTTGAGGCCTGAATTAGGGATTTGCATAGGGGTGGACATAGGGGTATTCTACGCCAGCGATTCCCAAACAGGGTGCCTCCAGCTGTTGCAAAACTCCCAGCATGCTTGGACAGTCAATGGCTGTCCGGCAATACTGGGAGTTGTTGTTTTGCAACAGCTGGAGGCTCCATTTTGGAAATAGTGGCGTACCAGACGTTTTTCATTTTTATTGGGGAGGGGGGGCTGTGTATATGTAGTGTTTTTTACTTTTTATTTTATTTTGTGTTAGTGTAGTGTAGTGTTTTTAGGGTACAGTCACACGGGCGGGGGATTACAGCGAGTTTCCCGCTGCGAGTTTGAGCTGCCGCGCAAAATTTGCTGCATCGCAAACTTGCAGCCTGATACTCACTGTAAGCCCCCTGCCCATGTGAATGTACCTTGTACATTCACAGGGGGGGACCTCCAGCTGTTGCAAAACTACTACTCCCAGCATGCACGGTCTATCAGTGCATGCTGGTAGTTATAGTTTTGCAACAGCTGGAGGCACATGGGTTGGGAAACAGACAATGTTTCCCAACCAGTGTGCCTCCAGTTGTTGCAAAACCACAACTCCCAGCATTCTCAGGCATGCTGGAAGTAGTAGTTCAGCAACATCTTTAGAGCCAGATGTTGCCAAACTACAACACCCAGCATGCTTGGAGTTGTAGTTTTGCAACATCTGGAGGACTACAGTTTGCAGACCACTAATACAGTGGTTCCAAATCTGTGCCCTTCCAGATGTTGCAAAACTACAACTCCCAGTATGCCAAAACTGTCCAGGCATGCTGGGAGTTGTAGTTCTGCAACATCTGAAGGGCCAGATGTTACAGAACTACAACTACCAGCATGCCTGGACAGTAAGGGCATGCTGAGGATGTGCAGTTTTGCAACATCTGGAAGGGCACAGTGGTCTCCAAACTGTGGACCTCCAGATGTTGCAAAACTGCAACTACCAGCATGCCCAGACGCCAAGGGCTGTCTGGGCATGCTGGGAGTTGTAGTGTAAGGGGACCAGATGGAGCAGTCCAGATCGCTTTACGGTGCACTGGACTGCTGCAAAGGTCCCGCGACGCTGACGAAGATCCACTCACCTGTCACCGCTGCCGCTGTCTCCGCCGCCGGGATCCGGGTCTTCAGGGACGAGGTAAGTACCGGGCCGGTCCCCAGCACTCCCCCGTCGCGTCCTCCGGTCTTCCTCCCATTCTCTCCGGACTTCCAGGGGCCGGGCAGGGCGGGAGGAAGTAACCGCCCCCCTGCGACTGGTCGGTTAGCTAACCGAGGAATCGCAGGGGATAGGAGGAGGTGACAGGCTTGCCACCTTGCTCCTATACTCCAGCATGGTCCTGGCTGTCTGTGACAACCGGGATCATGCAAAATTACCGGGCGGTCGGGTCCCAGAGACCCGATCAGCCCGGTATCGCCGCAGATCGCAGAGGCGATTTCCCTGGCGATTTGCGATGATCGCCGACATGGGGGGCAGACATGGCCCCCCTCGGCGTTTGCCCTGGATGCCTGCTGAAGTATTTCAGCAGGGATCCGCTTCCGATCTCTGCGCGGCAGGGACCGGAAAACGCCAGGACGTATGAGTACGTGCCTGGTCCTTAAAGCCCAGGGTGCCAGGACGTACTCATACGTGCCTGGTCCTTAAGGGGTTAATGGGGGATCCTGACTTAGAGGTGTTCAGTCATAATCCCACAGATGGTAGCTTCACCATATTGGCTCCTCAGCCAAGCACATACACCAAATGTCTGAACATGTGGCTCCTTTCATACTGTGCAGGATTACTAATGCAACAACACAATCATCAGTAGGGTAAAACTAACCTGTCTCACGATGGTCTAAATCCAGCTTACGTTCCCTATTAGTGAGTGAACACTCCAACGCTTAGTGAATTCTGCTTCACAATGATAAAAAGAGCCGAAACCAAAAGATCAAAATGCAACATCTCTCTGAATGCTTGGTCGCCACAAGCCAGTTATCCCTCTGGTAACTTTTATGATTCATATGTAAAACCCAAAATGTCAGAAGGATCATGAGGCCCCGCTTTCACTGTCTGTACTTTTCGGTTTTGGCCCAAAGTTTCAGTGCACCACTAGCTGTTAGTGATGGAGGGTAGCAGTCAATCACAGATTCTGCGCCTCATATGGTCTACCATGTGAACATGTGGATGCTGAATTGAAGCCCTTTCCACATCGTGCATGAGGATGTGGATGCAAAAAGCAGTTAAAAGGTGTCATTTACTTTGCAAAGGTTCTATTAGTTGATGTCCTGCTGGTGGGGAACCCAGTGATCAGTTGTGATCTGCGAGGGAACTTAAACTGTTCAACTGAACTGTAGCTTTACTGCTGGGCAGTATACAATAAAATCAATGGACCATCTTGCACAAAACAAAGGCATGCTGGTTTTTCCAGTGTTCGGATGCACCTTTTTGCAGCTCTTCAATCGAATAGATAAGGGGCCTAAATGTGGAATCCCCCCATATAGGGAAGTGGTTTTCTAAAGCAGACTCCTTTAAGAATAATCTGTTACAATCAATGAAAAACATGTACAGAGGCATCAGCATCTCCCAGAGGAATAAGGTAGGAAGGCATTGACTTAACACTCTAAATAAAAATACATCTGCTGCTTAGAGCAGAAGACTATATTTCTGCTTCAAGTTGTTGAGTAGTGAGGCCACAGCATTGAACCTTGTAAACAATCACTCAAGGTTGGGTTCTGTTCACACTAGCATTATAATTTGCACTTTTTCAATGAGCCATGACACATATGATAGATCAGACTTACAACAGATCCTCATAGATCTTACTGACCTACAATCAGACCCACCATTGTATTAGTTTTCTATTTTACTGAGCAGAAAAGCACAGGAGACTATTCTATTCTGCCTGTCAGGGGCAACAAAAACCTCATGAATTCAACATGCTGCTGTGAACAAAGTTTCTAACTAATACGCAAACCTAATAGTAAATCACCAGTTTACATCATGTTTTGGCTGTAAGATGTGGGTATATGTTGAAATACCATTACCGTGGTTTCTGAAATATACCACTCATTGTGAATACGTTTGGTATGTTTACACCAGCATGTTTTTTTTTGTTTGTTTTTTTGCAGGACACAAAAGAGTAATCTGCCACCACATTTGGACTTCTAAATTATATGACTATGCCAAGGGCACATTGTGGTAAACATTGGAATATCTTTCTGAGGGTATGCCAACATATATGCACGGCCCACAGCCAAAGGTGAATGTGTTCAGCCCGTTATTTGTTACTCTTGCAAGCCAACAGCAATATTCAGCATGTTGGTCAAGTGGTGAATACACAAAATACTATTGTTACAACTATTCCCTTTCTTGGTTTGGATTGTTGTCTTTCAGTGCTGGGTATAATCAGGGCACCATCTGCATAGAGTTTGAGGGTTCCTCTGTGAACTATAGTTTCCTTCCACACTCCACATGCACATTAAGGTTAGATTAAGAGCTCCAACAGGGGCAGGTCTGATGTGATCATTTCTATAGTGTTGTGGTATACACATTGATTCAAATATATATATATATATATATATATATATATATATATATATATATATGCAGAGAAGAGGGAGAACAGCACTGGGCCCCAGCTGTTTAGTGCAGGTCATCACCCGGATAACCAGTCCAATGTATCAACATCCACATAGAAATTGGTCACAGCACAGAAGCAGCAGACTCCAATGTAAAGCAATCTGTTGTCTTTTTATTTGTTACCAGCAGTGCAACGTTTCGGCTATATGTTAGCCTTTGTCAAGCATGTATAGCCGAAACGTTGCACTGCTAGTAACAAATAAAGAGACAATAGCTTGCATTACATTGGAGTCTGCTGCTTCTGTGCTGTGACCAATTTCTATGTGGATCTATATATATAAAACTCCACGTGTGTGTGTGTGTGTATGTTCCACAAAAACTTTCAAACGGCTAAAGATATTAACATGAAACTTGGCACACATGTTACTTATATGTCAACAACAAACATAGGATATGTAATTTAACCCTTACTCCCCCCCCATTTGCCAGGGGCGGGGCTTATGTTTAAAGTCCCATGCAAGTCAATGGGAAATATATGTTACTGCATAACTTCCAAACGGCTGGAGATATTTCATTAATACTTGGTCACATGTTACTTATATGTCCACTTAAAATATAGGATAGTTAATTCAACCCTTAACTACCCCCATTTGTGAGGGTCAGGTTTTTTTTTTTTTAAAGTCCCATGCAAATCAATGGGAAATGTATGTTCCCATATAATTTCCGTTAGGCTGGAGCTATTTCATTACCTGGTACACATATTACGAGTCAGAATATGAAGACGGAATGGGAGGTCGGGATAGGACTACGGGATATGAGGACAAGATATGAGGTCGGGATAGGAGGACAAGATAGGAGGACGGGATAGGAGGTCTGGATAGGAGGTCGAGATAGGAGGACGGGATAGGAGGACGGGATAGGAGGTCGAGATAGGAGGACGGGATAGGAGGACGGGATAGGAGGACGGGATAGGAGGTCGAGATAGGAGGACGGGAAAAGAGGTCAGGAAAGGAGGTCGGGATAGGAGGTCGGGATAGGAGGTCGGGATAGGAGGACGGGATAGGAGGACGGGATAGGAGGACGGGATAGGAGGACGGGATAGGAGGACAGCATAGGAGGACGGGATAGGAGGACGGGATAGGAGGTCGAGATATGAGGACGGGACAGGAGGACGGGACAGGAGGTCAGGATAGGAGGAAGGGATATGAGGACGGGATAGGAGGTCTGGATAGGAAGTCGGGATAGGAGGACGGGATAGGAGGTCAAGATAGGCGGTCGAGATATGAGGACAGGAAATGAGGTCAGGAAGGAGGTCTGGATAGGAGGTTGAGATAGGAGGATGGGATAGGAGTTCGAGATAGGAGGTCGGGATAGGAGGTCGGGATAGGAGGACGGGATAGGAGGACGGGATAGGAGGACGGGATAGGAGGACGGGATAGGAGGTCGGGATAGGAGCTTGAGATTGGAGGACGGGATAGGAGGTCGGGATAGGAGTTCGAGATAGGAGGACGGGATAGGAGGTCGAGGACGGGATAGGAGGACAGGATAGGAGGTAGGGATAGGAGGTCGGGATATGACAATAATATATGAGGACTGCATATGAAGTCAAAAGCTTCCTCCTTTGTTTATTTTCCTCCCCAAAAAGGATTAGGAAGGAAAAACCGGGCAAACCGGGTACTCAGCTAGTATATATATATATATATATATATATATATATATATATATATATATATATATAAAACTCAACGTGAGTATATGTATGTATGTTCCACAAAAACTTCCAAACGGCTAAAGATATTAACATGAAACTTGGCACACATGTTACTTATATGTCAACAACAAACATAGGATAGGTGATTTAACCCTTACCCACCCCCATTTGCCAGGGGCGGGGTTTATGTTTAAAGTCCCATACAAGTCTATGAGAAATATATATTACTGCATAACTTCCAGACGGCTGGAGATATTTCAATACCTGGTACACATATTACAGGTCGGGATATGAGGACAGGATGGGAGGTCGAGATAGGAGGACGGAATGGTCGAGATAGGAGGACGGGATAAGACAGGATAGGATAGGAGGACGAGATAGGAGGTCGGGATAGGAGGACGGGATAGAAGGTTGGGGTACGAGGATGGCATATGGGGTTGGAATATGACAACAATATATGAGGACGGGATTCCTCATTTGTTGATTTTCCTTCCCAACAAGGATGAGGAAGGAAAAACCAGCAACGCCGGGTATTCAGCTAGTAAAATAATTAGACACAATAAAACATTGTATAATAGAGTCCCGATAGGAAGAGATGTATGTCACCAAAAGCATTTGTGAAGACGAAGATCCATTAACCCCTATAGACCTGTACCTGTACACCCTGGCTGCCTGTTACTTTGTGCATCAGAATGAACAAGTATGTCCCGAGTACCGTCCACACTCCTGCGCTTACTTCATAGACTGTGGGTAGTGGCTGCTTTCAGATGAATACTGATCACTGCATATAAAGTATTAAGGGGACATACAGAGACTCTTTGGACCTCCCGCAGCATGATCACAGGGGTCTGATGTGTCAAGATGTTGGCCAGTGCTCCACTTATCTCCGGCGATCCTCTTCTACTTCTAAAAGTAGATTGCAGATATCACTGTTCAGTGTTATGCATAGCTGTGCATAGCACTGAACAGTATTACCAATTAATTTTTTTTTACAAAAATAGTCCCACGGGGAATAAAAAAAAATGTATAAAATAAATAAATAAGTATATAATAAATAAAAATTAAATCCCCCCCCCCTTCAAATTTACAAAACAATAACAAAAATTAACAAATTTGGTATCGCCACATGTGGAAATTAGCACCCACTTTAATCCCCCCCCCCATGTGCTACCTATATATATATTGCCCTCCGCTGTGCTACCTATATATATTGCCCCCCCCCCGCAGCACTTACATATGTCCCCCTCCCCAGTAGGCGCACACATATGTCCCTCGCAGTCCTATGCTGCTGGCCGGAGAAGGCAGCGCAATGCCTTCCCGGCAGGCAGATGCGTTGCTTATAGCATACTTCACAGATAGCGCTGCGAGGGACATGTGTGTATAGAAGCGCTGCAAGGGACAGATATACAGAGTGGGCAATTTATATGGATACACCTCAACCCCTTAAGGACACAGACCTTTTTCACCTTAAGGACATGCTGGGAGTTGCAGTTTGGCCTTCCTAGTGGTTGCCACAGTAAAGATCACTTTACTTTCACTTTCAACACCACATGCCCCCCGCACGTACGTTCCCCCCCCCCCGTCATTTCCCTACCTGAGCCGGGATCTCTGCATTCTCCATGATGATCTTCGGTCTCCACGCCATCTTCAGGCAAGGTACCGGTCTCCATTTCTCCCCCCTGTCCTGCCTGACATCCAGGGGTGGGCAGAACCGGGGGTTTCCATGGCAACCCCCTGTCCTGCACTGCCATTGGTCAGAACTCAGTTCTGACTAATGGCAGGGGATAGGAGGAGAGCGCAGCACTGCGACCTGATCGGGGGTGTCACTGACAACTCCGATCATCCCTATTTTCCGGGTGATCGGGTCACCAGAGACCCAATCAGCCCGGAATAGCGGAAAATCGCATGTCTGAATTGACATGCGATTTTCTGCGATTGCCGACATGGGCCGGGATGCCTGCTGAATGATTCCAGCAGGCATCCCAGTCCGGTCCCTAACCGGCTAGCGGCGGGGACCGGAATTCCCACGGGCGTATGCATATGCCCTACGTCCTTAAGGACTCGGGATGCAGGGCGTATGCATACGCCCCACGTCCTGAACAGGTTAATAAAATGGGAATGGTTGGTGATATTAGTATAGGTGATACGCCCTGCATACGCCCCGCATCCCGAGTCCTTAAGGACGTAGGGCGTATGCATACGCCTGTGGGAATTCCGGTCCCCGCCGCTAGCCGGTTGGGGACCGGATCGGGATGCCTGCTGGAATCAAGATGGGTGGTGACCATGGCGGCCATTTTGAAGTCAGCCATTCTGAATCCAACTTTTGTTTTTTTCAATAGGAAGAGGGTCATGTGACACATCAAACTTATTGGGAATTTCCCAAGAAAAACAATGATGTGCTTGGTTTTAACATAAATGTATTCTTCAATGAGTTATTTACAAGTTTCTGACCACTTATAAAATGTGTTCAATGTGCTGCCCATTGTGTTGCATTGTCAATGCAACCCTCTTCTCCCACTCTTCACACACTGATAGCAACACCGCAGGAGAAATGCTCGCACAGGCTTCCAGTATCCGTAGTTTCAGGTGCTGCACATCTCGTATCTTCACAGCATAGACAATTGCCTTCAGATGACCCCAAAGATAAAAGTCTAAGGGGGTCAGATCGGGTGACCTTGGGAGCCATTCAACTGGCCCACGACGACCAATCCACTTTCCAGGAAACTGTTCATCTACAAATGCTCGGACCTGACACCCATAATGTGGTGGTGCACCATCTTGCTGGAAAAACTCAGGGAACGTGCCAGCTTCAGTGCATAAAGAGGGAAACACATCATCATGTAGCAATTTCGCATATACAGTGTCCTTGAGGTTTCCATTGATGACGAATGGCCCCACTATCTTTGTACCCATATACCAAACCATACCATCAATTTTTGTGTTCCAACAGTCTTGGAGGGATCTATCCAATGTGGGTTAGTGTCAGACCAATAGCGGTGGTTTTGTTTGTTAACTTAACCATTCACATAAAAGTTTGCCTCATCACTGAACGAAATTTTCTGCGTAAACTGAGGGTCCTGTTCCAATTTTTGTTTTGCCCATTCAGTGTGTGAAGAGTGGGAGAAGAGGGTTGCCTTGACAATCCAACACAATGGGCAGCACATTGAACACATTTTATAAGTGGTCAGAAACTTGTAAATAACTCATGAAAAAATTAAGTTACGTTAAAACCAAGCACATCATTATTTTTCTTGTCAAATTCCCAATGAGTTTGATGTGTCACATGACCCTCTTCCTATTGAAAAAACAAAAGTTGGATTCAAAATGTCCGACTTCAAAATGGCCGCCATGGTCACCACCCATCTTAAAAAGTTTCCCCCCTTACATATACTAATGTGTCACAAATAGGAAGTTAATATCACCAAGCATTACTATTTTATTAAGGTGTACCCATATAAAAAGCCCACCCTGTATATCACTATATATATCTATCTGTCCCCCCTTCAGCGCTCGCTGTATGCGCTTGCTGGGGGGGACATATGTAAATATATATAGGTAGCGCAGCGGGGGGCAATATATATATAGCTAGCGCAGGAGGCCAGAGATATAGCACTATACGTCTGACCCCCACTGGGCTAGCTATGTATATTGCCCCCTGCTGCGCTACCTATAGATCTTGCCCCCCTGCAGCACTATACATATGGTCCTGCAGGGCATCAGGGCAGGCGGGGAACACAGCGCAATGCTTCCCCGGGCGCCAGTGTATTTAAACATTACAATCCTCACTAATGACTTTAATGGCAACCTCCAACGTGGAACCGACTCCATGATTGGGGTATTAGTAAAAGCACTAAATGTAGTCTCCCCAGCCTCCTGCAGCTGGGAGAACTACTACTCCCATCATGGAAACAAGTCTGTTCCATGATGAGAGTTGGAGTAGTCCTAGCACTGCAGAAATCTGCTGATTTCACCTCTTCTGAGCATGCTCAGAAGTAATAACTGATAGTATAAACCGGGGGCAAACGGATGACATTAAAGGTTCATCCGTTTGCCATAGACTTCAATGTTAAATTTAAAAGACCCGTTTTTCATCCGTAATTTTTTACGACCAAAAAAATTCTGCATTCAACATCTCTGAATTCAACACACCGTACACTCTGAATATAATACTACCACACACTGTACCCTCTAAATATGATACTACCAAACACTGCGCTCTCTGAATATAACCTTGCCATACAGTGCACCCTCTGAATATCTTAACGTATTGTGGCCCATAAAAACCGTACCACCCCAAAACTTCCATATAATACACACTATACCTCCGAAATGCAAAACACTCTGTGCCCTTCACATATAGTAATAATGCCCCATCCTATGCCCCCCATAGTAATAATGTCTGTCCTGTTCCCCACCACATAATAACGCTCTTTGTCCTGTGCCCCTAACATAAAATGCCCCAACATGTTTCCCTCATATATAATGCCCCCCGTCATGCAAATGAGGGGGCATTATATTTGAAGGGCACAGGACACGGGGCATTATATTGAGGGGCACATGATGGGGGCAATATATGTGAGGGGCACAGCACATGGGGCATTATATGAAAGAGGCACATGTCATGTGCCCCTCACATATAATGCCCTCGTCAAGTGCCCCCACTTATAATGCCCCCTGCCATGTTTTACTCACAATAAATGTTCCCTTTTATGTGCCACTAAGTTTTCATAATGCACTGTGTACCATACAGTGCCCCTCTGGTGTTTTCTACAGCTTCCTTGCACTGTGCAGGGGTGTTTAATGCAATTCTTTTTCTGCTAACGTAACGTACACACACACACACACAGATAGGGATGCCTGATGAAGCAGCTGTGCAGTGAAACGCGTTGCATTATGGGTGAATAAACGGTTTTATCCTGTTACCTGGTGGTTGAGTGCCCGTGTATCCTGTCTACACCTAGGAGAATTTATTGTTCATTTATTGCATTTGATGAGACGTGGAGTGGCTGCCGACACCTCAACTATATCTTATACCTTGATCCATTGTTGCACTTGGTGGAGTGTAACTATTTGTGGTAAGTGCAATGTCCACCTGTATGATCCTTTCTGTGTAACAAACGGTATCACACTATGGAGCGCTGTCTGCTTTCTGTCTTAATCTTTTGCAGAATCAGGCCGACTCTAAACCATACCCTTTACGTGTGTGGGAAAGGGATTGAAAAAGGAGATTTTTGTTTACTTACCATAAAATCTCTTTCTCGGAACATCCATTGGGGGACACAGACCGTGGGTGTATGCTGCTGTCTCTAGGAGGTGTGACACTATGGTAATAAAAAAAAAAGTCAGCTCCTCCCAGCAGGATATACCCGCCTTCAGACCCTGAGATAATCAGTTTAACTTCCAGAGCAATAGGAGGAGACCAACAGGTCAGAGACAGGTCGGACAGAGAACCAAAGGAAATTCCAAAAAGGGCGGGAGCTGTGTCCCCCAATGGATCCTCTGAGAAAGAGATTTTACGGTAAGTAAACAAAAATCTCCTTTTCTCTATCGGCTCCATTGGGGGGACAAAGACTGTGGGACGTACCAAAGCAGTCCCTTGGGTGGGCAGATAAGCAGTCAGGCAGACGGCTGTTCCACTGCCGCCTGCAACGCTTTACGACCCAGACTAGCATCAGCCGATGCGAAAGTATGAACTCAGTAAAACCTCGAGAAAGTGCGCAAAGACGACCAGGTAGCCGCCTTGCAAATCTGCGAGGCCGAGGCTCTATTCTGGAGGGCCCAGGATGCCCCAACAGAACGGGTAGAATGAGCCACAACCCTGAAAGGAGGAATCTTCCCCTTACAGTGATAGGCTTCCGATATAGCGGACCGAATCCACCGAGAAATGGTGGCCTTGGAAGCAGGTTGTCCCTTGCGACGACCTTCCGTAAGGACGAAAAAGGAATCACACTGACGAAACGAAGAAGTGATGGAGAGATAAGACCGAACAGCCCAAACTACATCCATCTTGTGTAGTAAGCGCTCCTTAGGATGAGAAGAAGCAGGACAAAAAGACGGGAGGACAATGTCCTCATTGAGATGAAAGGCCGAAACCATCTTAGGCAAAAAAAGAAGGATCTGGCCGGAAAACAACCTTGTCCTGGTGGATCACCAGAAACGGAGAACGGCAGGAAAGAGCTGCCAATTCAGACACCCTCCGTATGGAGGTGATAGCAACAAGAAATGCCACTTTCCAAGAAAGGAGGTGGAGAGACACCTCACTAAGGGTGCACCCTGGAGGGCACTCAGAACCAAATTCAAGTCCCGAGGGGGAGAGGGTGACCGATAAGGAGGAACAGCGTGCGCCACTCCTTGAAGGAAGGTCCGGACATGAGAATTAGAAGCCAGGGGCCACTGGAAAAGAACAGCAAGGGCCGAAACCTGACCTTTAAGTGAACTGAGAGACAACCCCAGTTCCAGACTGTAAAAAGGAGAGAAGACGGGGAACCGAGAAGGTTACCGGGGAGAAGTCCTGAGCTTCACACCAACGAAAATAAGACCGCCAAATACGGTGGTAAATTCTTGCGGAGGAGGGCTTACGAGCCCTGAGCATGGTGTGAATGACTTGGGAAGAGAACCCGTGGGCCGTCAAAACCGCGGTCTCAACCGCCACGTCATCAAATGCAGCGTAAATTGGGGTGGCAAAGAGGACCCTGAGAGAGCAGGTCCGGACGGAGCGGAAGGCGCAGTGGAGCGTCGTCCAGGAGCCTGACTACGTTGGCGTACCACGACCTTCAGGGCCAATCTGGAGCTACCAAAATGGCGGGGACATCCTCTGTTTTGAGCTTCCTCAGCACCCTGGGAAGGAGCGGAAGGGGAGGGAACAGATAGGGTAGGGCAAACCCCGCCTAAGGAATCACTAGGGCGTCCACGGCCAGAGCTTGAGGGTCCCGGGACTTGGACACAGAAGGAAGGATCTTCCGATTGTGCCGGGATGCGAAGAGGTCCATGTCCGGAATGCCCCAGAAGTCGCAGAGTTGTGCGAAGACCTCTGGATGTAGAGACCACTCGCCGGGGTCGGGTGAGGACCGACTGAGGAAGTCCGCTTCCCAGTTGAGCACTCCCGGAATGTGAATCGCCGAAATGGCTGGAACCTTGCTTTCCGCCCAGGTGAGAATCTTGGTCACCTCGGCCATGGCTGCCGAGCTGCGAGTGCCGCCCTGTCGATTTATGTACGCCACGGCCGTGGCGTTTTCCGACTGGACGCGGACAGGACGGGACTGAAGACAGGACTCCCAGTGAAGAAGACGAAGAATCGCCAGTAATTCCAATACGTTTATCGGAAGAAGGGTCTTTCGGGGAGACCAGAGTCCCTGAATCGTCCAATCCCTGAACACGCCGCCCCAGCCCGACAGGCTGGAAAACGTTGTAACAACCTGCCAGTGAAGGGGAAGAAATGACCGCCCTTGGAGAAGAAGGGGGGAGCGGAGCCACCAGAGCAGAGACTGACGGACCCTGCAAGGGAGAACAATCTGACAATCGAGGGACAGAGGAGACCTGTTCCATCGAGAGAGAATCGCCAGTTGAAGGGGGCGGTAATGAAACTGGGCAAAGGGTACGGCCTCCATAGTTGCCACCATCCGACCCAGGACTTCCATACAAGTGCGGATGGGGACTGAGACCTGGGTCCGAAGGAAGCGGACCCCCGACCGAAGCGCCAGACGTTTGTCCGGCGGGAGACAAATTCGGGCAGAGGCCGTGTCGAATCGAAGTCCCAGGAAGGTTAGAGACTGAGTAGGACGGAGGACTGACTTGTCCCGGTTGACCATCCACTTGAAGCGATCCAGAGTGTGGAGAGTGACGTCCAGATTCTCCAGAGTCTGGGCTCTGGTTGGAGCCTTGATGAGAAGGTCATTCAGATAGGGTATCACGAGATTCCCCTCGACCACAACAGGCCCATCACTGGCGCAAGGATCTTTGTAAAGACCCGAGGAGCCGTAGCTAGACCAAAGGGGAGGGCTACGAATTGAAAGTGCCCCTCCGGAACCGCAAAGCGGAGGTACCGATGATGGCATGGAAATATTGGCACAAGGAGGTAGGCATCCTTGATGTCCACCTATGAAAGAAACTCCCCTTGTTCCAGGGACGCCACCACCGAACGGAGAGATTCCATTCGGATGTGGCGGATAAGAAGGTGACGGTTGAGATGCTTGAGGTCTAGGATTGGTCACACAGTCCTTCTTGGGGACCACAAAAAGATTTGAATAGAAACCCCAAAACCGTTCCCCTGGAGGAACGGGAACTATAACCCCCTGGAGAAGCAGAGACTGGAGAGCCGCTCGAAAGTGCCTCGCCAGAGGAGGAGACCGGGGGGCCTGGAATCGAAAAAAGCGATCCCTCGGAAGGGAGGCGAATTCGATTCAACGCAAGAGTCCTGAATGTGTGAGGTCCAGATGTCTCGAAAAAGTAAGAGACGACCTCCCACCCGAGAAGAAACTGCGGGTGGGGGCCTCACTTCATGCAGAAGTGGGTTTGCGGTTGCCTGATTTCGGCGCAAAACGGCCAGACCGGTTGGAGTCTGACTTCCAAGACGGGCGTGCCCGGAACAAGGGAGCCTTCTTGTCCCGCGAGGGCACCTGCCTGGACCCTTTGCTGGAGCCAGAGGTCCGAAAGGAAAAGGACTTCCTTTGGGAAGTAGGGCGAGCTTTATTTTGAGGTAACAAGGAACTCTTACCTCCCGTTGCCTCAGAGATAATCTCATCAAGGCGTTTGCCAAAAAGATGGCCACCCGTAAAAGGAAGCTCAGTGAGAGACCTTTTGGAAGCGGCATTCGCATTCCAAGCTTTAAGCCACATCGAGCGGCGGAGAGCCGCTAGGTGACCCACAGCAAAGGCAGAACAAGGGGCTGACTGCATAGAAGCTGCGCACAGGAAGTCCCCAGCTTTAGAGCATTGGAGAGCCAGAGCAGATAGATCCTCTGGGGGGGATCCCACTAAGATATCCTGATGGAGCTTTTGGCACCACTCCGACAGAGCCTTGGACACCCATGTCGAGGCAAAGATGGGAAGAACAGAAGAGCCAGCTGCTTTAGAGGCAAACTTCGCTAAGGATTCTACCTTCTTGTCCGTGGGATCCTTGAAGGCAGCGGCATCTGCCAGAGTAGTGTAGTCGCCTGGGAGATTGGTGGATCCACTGAGGGAGGGGAAACCACCTTAGTGACAAAGTCCTAGTCAAATGGATAACATTCTTGAATCGTCTTGATTCCCGGGAACCTCTTGTCTGGATGTTTCCATGCAGATTTTAGAATGTCGTCAAAGTCAGCGTGAGAGGTGAACCTTTGAGGTGCTGGCTTAGCATGATGAAATCATACTCCTGGATTGACATCCGAAGATCCTGGGTCCTCTAAGTGAAAGGTGTCTCTTATGGCTGTCACCAATGAGTTCACCGTTGCAATTGAGTCCGAGCGGTCCTCTGAGTCAGATGCTGGCTCGGAAGCCTCGTCCACCAGTTCACCAGGAGAATGTGAACGAGTAGAGGCAGTCCTGGAGGGGGGCGACCCTGACCGGGTACACGGCTCTGGCGTAGCAGAGCGGCGATTCCGAGAACGTCCTCTGGAGGAGCGACGTTTGTGCCCAGATGACAGGGGGGGGGCGGGACCCACGAGGGGAACGCTCACGTCTATCTGAAGACTCAATGGAAGAGTCAGACGAGGCACCCCTAGTACGCTTGTGAGAGCGTGAAGTATGTGGAAACGAGGAGCAGGCCCGGGAGGCCTCAGCCACCGAACGGGAGACTTGGGTCAAGTCAGCCATATACTGGGTCAGGGAACAAACCCAGGCTGGTGGAGCGGCTGAACCCACCGGAACCGAAAGGGCATCAGGGGGTACCAGGGGGTTTGGGGGAGCAGTGGAGCAGACAGGGCAAGTGGGCTCGGTAGAGCCAGGCATTTTGGTACTACAGTGATGACAGACAAAATAAGTCACTGACGTTCCAGGTTTCTGTTTAGAGGGAGGAACAGCTCTGGGTACGGACATTATGAGAAAAAAGACAGGAACTTTCTCACCCTAGTCTGTGTCCCCTGGCAGCTGCAGTGAGGAGAACGGCTCCGTGCAGCTAGTGTGAGAAACAGGCCAGCCAATAGTAGAGGGGGGCGTGCCTGCAGAAGAGGCACTAACTAATTGGCCCCCTTCTGACTGAAAATCGCGCCCACGGCGCTGATTGGAGGCTGTTGTGCACCTCAGAAGAGCTCCGACAGCCCTGTGGGCGGAGCTAAAAACAGGCCAAGAAGGAGCTGTAATGGCGCCTGCTCCTTGTCCCGAGCGCACATGTCAGTCGCATATGCGCTCGGGGGAACAGAGCGGGCGGCCAATACGCCGGCAGACACTGCCGGAGAAAACAAAAGTAAGATGGCGCTGAGAGCGCCCGGCCCATACCAGCGCCGTGGCTGTCAGCCGCATATAAGGCGCTGCCGGAGAAGCGAAAGTAAGCCGGCGCGGAGAGCGTCCGGCCCGTACCAGCGCCGCGGCTGTCAGCCGCATAGTTACATAGTTAGTATGGTTGAAAAAAGACATACGTCCATCAAGTCCAACCAGGGAATTGAAGTGAAGGGTGTAAGGGGATAAGGGATGTAGTTTTATAATTCTGCATAAGCATTAATGTTATTTTGTTCCATAAATGTATCTAATCCTGTTTTAAAGCTGTTAATTGTTCCTACTGTGACCAGTTCCTGAGGTAGACCGTTCCATAAATTCACAGTCCTCACGGTAAAGAAGGCGTGTCGCCCCTTTAGACTAAACCTTTTCTTCTCCAGACGGAGGAAGTGCCCCCTCGTCCTTTGGGGGGGTTTAACCTGGAACAGTTTTTCTCCATATTTTTTGTAAGTGCCATTTATATACTTATGTAAGTTTATCATATCCCCCCTTAAACGTCTCTTCTCAAGACTAAACAATTGTAACTCCTTTAATCGCTCCTCATAGCTAAGATGTTCCATGCCCCATATTAGTTTAGTCGCGCGTCTCTGCACCCTTTCCAACTCCGCAGTGTCCCTTTTGTGAACAGGCGACCAAAACTGAACAGCATATTCCAGGTAAGGCCGTACCAATGATTTATAAAGGGGGAGTATTATGTCCCTGTCCCTCGAGTCCATGCCTCTTTTTATACATGACAATATCCTGCCGGCTTTGGAAGCAGCAGCCTGACATTGCATGCTATTCTGTAGTCTGTGATCTACAAGTACACCCAGATCCTTCTCTACCAGTGACTCTGACAGTTTAATCCCCCCTAAGACATACGATGCATGCATGTTCTTAGTACCCAAATGCATAACTTTACATTTATCCACATTAACCCTTATTTGCCAAGTGGATGCTCAGACACTTAGTCTATCCAAGTCATCTTGTAACTTATGCACATCCTCTATAGACTGTACCGTGCTACAAAGCTTGGTGTCATCTGCAAAGATAGAAACAGAGCTGTTAATACCATCCTCTATATCATTGATAAATAAATTAAACAACAGCGGGCCCAATACTGAACCTTGGGGTACACCGCTAATTACCGGGGACCAATCATAGTACGAATCATTGACCACCACTCTCTGGGTACGATCCATGAGCCAGTGTTCAATCCAGTTACAAACTAAAGTTTCCAAGCCCAAAGACCTTAACTTACCTGTCAGACATCTATGAGGGACAGTATCAAACGCTTTAGCAAAATCCAGAAACACTATATCCACAGCCATTCCTCTGTCAAGGCTTCTACTCACCTCTTCATAAAAGCAAATTAGATTGGTTTGACAACTTCTATCCTTAGTAAAACCATGCTGGCTATCACTTATAATACAATTATCCCCTATGTATTCCTGTATGTAATCCCTTATAAGTCCTTCAAACAATTTACCCACAATGCACGTTAGACTTACCGGTCTATAATTGCCAGGCTCAGCTCACAGTAACACACACACAGTGAAAAACAAAGTACATGCCCCCTCAGATGTCACTGCTCCCCCAGAATAAAAGACAATAAAAGTCCATCCTCAGTAAGCCAGTCTCATGAACTGAAAAAGTGGGCCAAAAACAGGGGGTCTCCAGAGGTTGCCAGTCCGCACCTGAGGAGAAAAAGGGGGGGGGGGGGGGGGGGAAGTACTTACCTCAGTCAGAAGAACTTACCTAATAGAATCAATGGAGTAGAACACCCTATGTCCACCCCTATGCAATTCCTAATTTAGTCCTCAAATGCGCATGGCGCTCTCTCACTTCAGAGCCCTGTCGTATTTCAAGGAAACAGTTTAGGGCCACATATGGGGTATCTCCGTAATCAGGAGAAATTGCACTACAAATTTTGTGGGGCTTTTTCTCCGTTTACCCCTTATGAAAAGGAAAAGTTGGGGGGTTACACCAGCATGTTAGTGTAAAAAAAAATAATAATGTTTACACTAACATGCTGGTGTTGCCCCATACTTTTTATTTTCACAAGCAGTAAAAGGAAAAAAAGCCCCCCAAAATTAGTAACGCAATTTCTCCTGAGATGCACAACAAGGCTCAGGAGTGAGAGCGCACCATGTACATTTGAGGCCTAAATTGGGGATTTGCACAGGGGTGGCTGATTTTACAGCGGTTCTGACAAACGCAAAAACATAGATGCCCACATGTGACCCCATTTTGGAAACTACACCCCCCACGGAACGTAACAAGGGGTATAGTGAGCCTGAACACCCCACCGATGTTTGACGAATTTTCATTAAATTTGGATGGGAAAATGAAAAAAATAATAATGTTTTCACTAAAATGCTGGTGTTACCCTACAATTTTCATTTTCACAAGGGAAAATAGGAAAAAAGCCCCCCAAAATTTGTAACCCCATTTCCTCTGAGTAAGAACATACCCCATGTGTGGATGTAAAGTGCTCGGCGGGCGCACTACAATGCTCAGAAAAGAAGGAGCGCCATTGGGATTTTGAATAGAAAATGTGTCCGGAATTGAAGGCCACATGAGTTTACAAAGCCCCCATAGTGCCAGAACAATGGACACCCCCCCCCCCCCCACACACATGTGACCCCATTTTGGAAACTATACCCCTCGTGTAATGTAATAAGGGGTACAGTGAGCAGTTACGCCCCACATGTCTGACAGATTTTTGGAACAGTGGTCCGTGAAAATGAAAAATTTCATTTTTCATTTGCACAGTCCACTGTTCCAAAGATCTGTCAAACGCCAGTGGGGTGTAAATACTCACTGCACCCCTTATTAAATTCTGTGAGGGGTGTAGTTTCCAAAATGGGGTCACATGTGGGGGGGTCCACTGTTCTGGCACCACAGGGGGCTTTGTAAACGCACATGGCCCCTGACTACCATTCCAAAGGAATTCTGTTTCCAAAAGCTCCATGGCACTCCTCCTCTTCTGAGCATCGGCCGCAGAGCATTTTACGTCCTAACATGGGGTATTTCCATACTCAGAAGAGATGGGGTTACAAATTTTGGGGGGCATTCTCTCCCATAACCCTTTGTAAAAATTGTAAATTTGGGGAAGAAACTGCACTTTAGTGAAAACATTTCTTTTTTCATTTATACATCCGATTTTAACGAAAAGTCGTCAAACACCTGCGTGGTGTTAAGGCTCACTGGACCCCTTGTTACGTGCCTTGAGGGGTGTAGTTTCCAAAATAGTATGCCATGTGGGGTTTTCTGCTGTTCTGGCACCATAGGGGCTTCCTAAATGTGACATGCCCCCCAAAAACCATTTCAGCAAAATTCACTCTCCAAAATCCCATCGTTGCTCCTTCCCTTCTGAGCCCTCTACTGCGCCCGCCGAACACTTGACATACACATATGAGGTATTTCCTTACTCGAGAGAAACTGGGTTACAAATTTTTGGAGGCTTTTTCTCCTATTACCACTTGTAAATATTCATAAACTGGGTCTACAAGAACATGCAAGTGTAAAAAATGAAGATTTTGAATTTTCTCCTTCACTTTGCTGCTATTCCTGTGAAACACCTAAAGGGTTAACAAACTTACTGAATGTCATTTTGGATACTTTGAGGGGTGCAGTTTTTATAATTGGGTCATTTGTGGGGTATTTCTAATAGGAAGGCCCTTGAAATCCACTTCAAACCTGAACTGGTCCCTGAAAAATTCCGATTTTGAAAATTTTGTGAAAAATTGGAAAATTGCTGCTGAACTTTGAAGCCCTCTGATGTCTTCCAAAAGTAAAAACATGTCAACTTTATGATGCAAATATAAAGTAGACATATTGTATTTGTGAATCAATATATAATTTATTTGGAATGTCTATTTTCCTTACAAGCAGAGAGCTTCAAAGTTAGAAAAATGCAAAATTTTCAAATTTTTCATAAAATTTTGGAATTTTTCACCAAGAAATGATGCAAGTATCGACAAAAATTTACCACTACCATAAAGAAGAATATGTCACGAAAAAACTCTCTCGGAATCAAATTTATAAGTAAAAGCATCCCAGAGTTATTAATGCTTAAAGTTATAGTGGTCAGATTTGCAAAAAAATGCTCCTGTCCTTAGGGTTATAATGGGCTCCGTCCCCAAGGGGTTAAAGCCTTCAAGAATCGTTGGATATGTTGAAAATTATCCCCCCATTGTATAGACATATGACTTCTTGCTACCATTGTTAACCCCTTAAGGACTCAGCCCATTTGGACCTTAAGGACTCAGACAATTTTATTTTTACGTTTTCGTTTTTCCTCCTCCCCTCCAAAAAATCATAACTCTTATATTTTCATCCACAGACTAGTATGAGGGCTTGTTTTTTGCGCGACCAGTTGTTCGGTGTAATGCCATCACTCACTTTACCATAAAATGTATGGCGCAACCAAAACAATACAATTTATGTGGGGAAATTAAAAAGAAAACCGCAATTTTGCTAATTTTGGAAGGTTTTGTTTTCACGCCGTACAATTCATGGTAAAAATGACATGTTTATTATTCTCTGGGTCAATACGATTAAAATGATACCCATGATAATATACTTTTCCATTAATGTTGCGCTTATAAAAAATCGCTAACTTTTTAACCAAATTAGTATGTTTAAAATCCCCCTATTTTGAAGACCTATAACTTTTTCATTTTTCCGTATAAGCGGTGGTATGAGGGTTCATTTTTTGCGCCGTGATCTGTAATTTTTATTAACACCATATTTCCTTATACAAAACTTATTACATTTTTTATAAAAATTTTTTGGAATAAAATGTTATAAAAAAGCAGCTATTTTGGACTTTTTTTTTTACGTTCACGCCGTTCACCGTACGGGATCATTTACATTTTATTTTAATAGTTCGGATATTTACGCACGTGGCGATACCAAATATGTATATAAAATACATTTTTTTACACTTTTTGGGGGTAAAATAGGGAAAATTGGACAATTTACGTTTTTATTGGGGGAGGGGGTTTTTCACATTTTTTTTTACTTTTATTTTTACACTTTAATAGTCCCCATAGGGGACTATTTAAAGCAAACACTCGATTACTAATCCTGTTCAGTGCTATGTATAGTTCATGTTGAATATTGTCTACAAATATCAAGTTTATCTTCTACTTAAACGTTGAAGTGCTTAAATAGCCGGACTCATCTGAACGGTTGCTACGGGTTACTAACTTTATGGTTGCCATTGGTTACCACAATACCAGAATCGGTCTATATGAGCAGGACTTTTTTATGAGAGGAGATTATTTACCATAGAGGATGGACTAAGACTCTCCCACCCAAATCCCTCTCTATATATATATGTTTATGGTGGTCTCTATATTCTTATTTTACATCTTTTATAATTTTTTACAAGTATATTTTTATATTTTATATACTGTACTATACATAAGCTATAGTTCTTAATAGTTGGTGCTGCGCCTACACAAGGGCCCTGTGAGACGCAGTTGCTGCTATTTACATTTTATCTAATATTCAATTGTCACATTATATACAATCAATAAATGTAATTATTACTTGAAACACAACTTGTCCAGTTGTCTCAAACCCTGAGCCCTAATATATATATTTCTACAGTTCTTAAAATGGACAGAGATGTCAGCAAAGAGCACTGTGCTCGTGATTCAGCAGAGAGCTCTGTGTTCCAAAAAGAAAAGAATTCCTTCTGTAGTATTCAGCAGCTAATAAGTCCTGGAAGGATTAAGATTTTTTAACAGAAGTAATTTACAAATCTGTTTAACTTTCTGGCACCAGTTGATTTAGAAAAAAAAAAAAAAAAAGTTTTCCACCGGAGTACCCCTTTAACTGATATAAGACTCTTAGCGTCAAACTCTCATCCCCACTCATTTACGTCACTCTAGTAATCCGTTCACTCACATCCGTACTTGCTCCTAGTTCATTTACTACACCATATCACTGAGTACATGAATAATTGTTTATTAGATATTGTTACTGTAATGTAGGCCATTCCGGATTTGAGAGATGTTTACTCGTGTAAACCTAAAAGATTATGTACCACTGTAAGTTCTGGTTGACAGTTCTTTACTGCTTTCAATTGATAATTGCTTTACTATGCTCTGTATGTGCAAGCAGTCTTGTTGCATCTTACGATGCTATATGTTCTTAATATACATTTACAAACATTTCAATAAAAATTATTTACAAAAAAAAAAAAGTTATAGGATGTCCGAATAGGCCAATTTCAAACATACTAATTTTGTTAAGAAAAACCATTAAAAAAAAGAATTATAATAATAAAAAAGCATGTAAACATGGGTATTATTTAACAGAGAACGTCGGTTTTACCATAAAGTGCACTGCGTAAAAACAAAATCCACAATAGCAAAATTGTGGTTTACTTTTCCTCCACAAATTATATATATATTTGTTGTGCCATACATTTTATGGTTAAGTGGATAGTGTCATAACAAAATACAATTGGTTGTGCAAAAACAAACCTCCATATAGGTATGTGGATGGAAAAATAAGAGCTCTCCCAGTACTAATCAGCTGATATATACTACAGAGGAAATTCTTTTCTTTTAGAATTTCCTTTCTGTCTGACCACAGTGCTCTCTGCGGTCCAGAGCAGGAGATGTTTGCAATGGGGATTTCCTCCTACTCTGGACAGTTCCTAATATAGACAGAGGTGTCAGCAGAGAGCACTGTGGTCAGACAGAAAGGAAATTCAAAAAGAAAAGAACTTCCTCTGAAGTATAAAGAAGCTGAAAAGTACTGGAAGGGTTAAGATTTTTTAATAGAAGTAATTTAAAATTTCTGTTTAACTTTCTGACACCAGTTGATTTAAAAGAAAATGTTTTCCAGTGGAGTACCCCTTTAAAGGGGTACTCAGGTGGAAAACTTTTTTTTATATTTTTAATTCAACAGATTTGTAAATCCCTGTTATTACAAAATATTAACCCTTCCATTACTTATCAGCTGCTGTATACTCCAGAGGAAGTTGAGTTGTTCTTTTCAGTCTGACCACAGTGCTCTCTGCTGACACATCTGACACAACTGTCCAGAGTAGAAGCAAATCCCCATAGCAAACCTCTCCTGCTCCAGACAGTTCCTGACTTGGACAGAGGTGTCAGCAGATAACACTGTGGTTAGACTAAAAAGAAGTACTCAACTTCCTGTGGAGCACACAGGAGCTGATAAGTACTGGAAGGATTAAGATTTTTTTTCAATTCTGTTTAACTTTCTGGGATCAGTTGATTTGAAAACATTTTTTTCCCATCGAAGTACCCATTTAAAAGGGGTTACTCTACGAAAATTAGGTACAGAAAGCATTTTATTATATTTACAATTATCTACACCAAAGAACATTTCTTTAGCCTTGGATACCTTTTGAGTCTCATTTCCAGAAATAAGTGGCTCATCTTTTCAGACTCTTAGGCAAATACACCTTGCATTCTAGTACAGAGGAACTACTCTTTGTATACAGCATCTACAAATGGGGCACCGGTGATTTGGTAGAGCCTGATAGCACAGAAAACAGCAGCATACATGTCCACAAGGCAGTATCACACAGTCCCGTAGCCTTGAAATGCAGATTATACATAGCTTTTCAGAAGACGTCTCATCACAAGACAAGTTACAGTCTGTTTGCACTTCATCGATACATTCCTGTCTACTGGTTTCCTTTTTATGTCTTCGATAGGCCCGATATAAAGCGATGCAGAGGACAAGAGCCCCCAGAGCTCCACAGAGCAATGACCCTTCTTTCCAAAGGGACGCTATGGATTCTTGTTCTTTTAATATATCCTCATATCCTGAAAGAGATAAAACATACTTACATCCATTTTGGGGAGGTTGTAGAGTAATGAGCCCATCCTGCTGTAATACAAGTTTTCCTAGTCCAGTCAGTACAGCTCCCACGGGAAGAATCTCCTCGGTTTCTAACAAGCCTGTGGGCTTTTCTCCACTCAGGTAATGTCCCAAGAGATCGCCAAGGCTCAGATGGGCATAGTTAAACTGCTCATAAACAGTTTCCAAAGTCAGATGAGTTGCATTCAGCGGATCACATACAAGCACCGATTCATCACCATCCTCCAAAGGATGCAAATGGAAGGGGACCGACTTCACACTCTTGAAAAGTACTTTCACATACTCACTCCTGAGGAAACATTGCACATTACCTTATCAATTATCATCATATACCAATACACATACAGTGGTCCCTCAAGTTACAAAATTAATTGGTTCCAGGACAACCATTGTATGTTGAAACCATTGTACGTTGAGTCCATAACTCTATGGAAACCTGGTAATTGGTTCTGAAGCCCCAAAATGTCATCCAAAAATAGGAAAAAGTGAGGATTAAAGAAAAATAAGTAGATAATTAATATAGATAAAGCAAGATCGTACATATAAAAGTAAGAAAGAGCTGCTGGGAGCTGTAAATCACTGTCTGTGTCAGTGTTTCCCAACCAGGGTGCCTCCAGCTTTTGCCAAACTACAACACCTAGCATACCCGGACAGCCGAAGGCTGTCCGGGCATGCTGGGAGCTGTAGTTTTGCAACAGCTGGAGGCACCCTGGTTGGGAAACACTGGTCTATGTAGACGACAGGAGTTTCTTCAGGGTCCTGTACAGTACACGCAATTTCCTAAAAAAGTAAAATGGAGCCGCCCTTACTTGGTGTCCAAAGGAGCTGCTAACTGTGACATAGGTGAAGAGTAGTACTGAACATATAATACCACCCTGTACTGTAGGGGACGCTACCAGACAGGAATTCAGTGCATGCGCTTCAGTACTACAGTGCACACGCTAATACAGGGGTTTTACCAGTGAATGCCCATTCTGATTGGTCAGTTCCTCCAGTTGTGACGCGTTTCACAGATCTGGACTGTTCAAATCATTGTATATTGAGTGTGGTTTCAAGTTACAATGGTCCAGAAAAGACCATTGTATGTTGAGGCCATTGTAAGTTGAGGGATCACTGTATATACGCTGTGAACATAAGTATTATTGCATATCTGCCATAATAAGACATTTCTCATCTTTAGCCAGGAGATCCACCCAACACAATTTTTAAACAGCTGGGTGCAAGTCCTCTCCGCTGAGGTTCTACTCACAGTCAGCATGTATAAATAGAAAGAAATGCTTCCTTTTGCAATGGAAATTCCCCATTGTCATAACCACATGAATCCAAGTCACCATCCACATCAATGTCAATATACTATATAACAATTTTGTGTCAATGAGGACTTAGATTATAATGCAACCTTTAGGACCTCCAGGCTTTGTACCTGTAAGGACCTTTTACACCACTTTTATTGGTTACATTAGGATACAATCTGATAGCAAGAACAAATATTCAAACATATAGGGGGAGATTTATCATAACCTGTCCAGAGGAAAAGTTGCTGAGTTGCCCATAGTTACCAATCAGATAGCTTCTTTCATTTTTAACAAGGCCTCTGCAAAATGAAAGAAGCGATCTGATTGGTTGCTATGGGCAACTGGGCAACTTTTCCTCTGCACATGTCTTGATAAATCTCCCCCATAGAGTCTTGTACCCTGGTATTTCTATAGGCATATGCCAAAAGAGTGTAATCAGAATTATCAATTCTCTACAACAGTAGTGTTGAGCGCGAATATTTGAAATGCTAATTTTTACCGCAAATATCAGCACTTTGTGATTTCGCGAATATTTAGACTATAGGATATATATATACGTAATGATGAATTTTTTTTTTGTGAATATGCCAATACATGCAAATATTCGCGAATATCGGCACTTCCTGTCAGAGGACACTGATCCCTCCCTTCTTTTAGGTGAAAGATATGATTGTGCCTTCGCATTTTCTCATGGAAAAAAAAAAAAAAAAAAGAGAACGAACATAGCGTATATTTGAATTTCGCGAACGTAGGATTCGTCCATATATTCGCACAATATTGTGAATTCAAATATGGTCCCTACCGCTCGTCACTACTCCCCAAAAAAATTAATTTTACCATCATTAAATAGCTTAGGATGCCCTGATCAAACACCTTTTACAGTATTCGGATACGTCCTCCTAGACTCGACATATGTAGGTTTATAGTTTGTTTGACAATCCCGAGAATCAGTAAGATGGACTTGAACTTAATTTTAATTAGGGGAGTGCCAGGTGATGGGTGGGATTATACAGCCAGGTTGTGTGTATTTGGAACACACATCCCTAATGTAAAACATTCCCACTCTATGATTGTTTCAAAAATTAACCCCTTAAGGACTCAGGGTTTTTCAGTTTTATTTTCATTTTTTCCTCATCACCTTCTAAAAATCATAACGCTTTAAATTTTGCACCTAAAATTCCATATTATGGCTTATTTTTTGTGCCACCAATTCTACTTTGCAGTGACATTAGTCATTTTACCAAAATATCCACGGCGAAATGGAAAAAAAAATCATTGTGTGACAAAATTGAAGAAAAAATGCCATTTTGTAACTTTTGGGGGCTTCCGTTTCTACGCAGTGTATTTTTCGGTAAAAATTACACCTTTTCTTTATTCTGTAGGTCCATATGGTTAAAAAGATACCCTACTTATATAGGTTTGATTTTGTATTATTTCTGAGGGCTAATTTTTTGCGCCGTGATCTGAAGTTTTTATCGGTACCATTTTTGTATTGGACTTTTTGATCGCTTTTTATTAATTTTTTCATGATAAAACAGGTGACCAAAAATACACTATTTTGGACTTTGGAATTTTTTTGCGCGTACGCCATTGACCGTGTGGTTTAATTAATGATATTTTTTATAGTTCGGACATTTCCGCACGCGGTAATACCACATGTTTATTTTTATTTACACAGTTTTTGTTTTTTTAAATGGGAAAAGGGGGGCGATTCTTTTATTAGGGAAGGGGTTAAATGATCTTTAATAACTTTTTTTCACACTTTTTTTTTTGCAGTGTTCTAGCCCCCTCTAGTGGCTATAGCACTGCACACACTGATCTGCTACACAGATCATTGCCGTGCATTAACACGGCAATGATCAGTGTTATCGGCGGTCGATTGCTCAAGCCTGGATTTCAGGCTTGGAGCAATCAATCGCCGATAGGACGCAACGGAGGCAGGTAAGGCACCCTACGCTCGCATTCTAGCTGATCAGGACATCGTGATTTCACCGCGATGGTCCCGATCAGCCGACTGAGCTGCTGGGAGTGTATTTTTGTTACTTAAGGTGCGGCGATCAACTTTGAATGTCACGTCTAAAGGGTTAATAGCACGCGGCACAACGATCGGTGCCGCATGCTATTAGCCCAGGGTCCCGACTACAGCGTGACCCTGCGTTATATACCGGAACTGGGCGCAGGGTGTACAGGTACGCCCTGCGTCCTTAAGACGTTAAGTTCACACTCATCTGACTGATTCCTTGAATTGGCAGACAAGCTGTAAACCCACATATTTCAGGAATGAAAGGGTGGATCAAGATACTATGAAAAGCTGTGTGATCAGGGCACCCTATGCTATTTAATAATGCAATCTCATTTTTAGGGGGTTGGCCATAGGTCCTCTAAGTAAAATAGGTCTGTCGTAGGCTTGTTCACATGGTGGAAGGTCCACACAGAAAATTTCCCGACAGTGGAGCACTGGTGGAACATACCAGTGCTAGGACCACTATAATATGCACTGTCACATTGACGGCAATGCATTTCTGTGCAGACTCCGCAGAAAGAATAGACATATCGGAATTTGAATTTCCGCACCAGATTTTCTGCCATGTGAACAGTGCAACAGGATCCCATTGATATCAATCTCTGTGCGGAATTCCATTGTGTGAACATAAACTTAGTCAGAATTGTACAAGCAGACCTGTCAATAGGCCACATGCAGGATATAGAAGATAGTTTCTGAAAGATTTGAGAAAAATACAGTCAAAATTTTATAATTCACTATAGGTGTTTTTTTTCCTGTGGCATGATTTTCTTGTAATTTGTTGCTTAGGATGATTTTGATTTACATCAATTACATATTTTTGCGTGAGTCATTAGTTTTGATCATATGTCGCCGAAATCTTGTGTTTATGTCTCCTACCAGTATAAGAGAAAAAACATGAAAGCCTGTGACTCAGTCATCTGCTATTTTAGTTGTCTGAATCTAAAGCACGGCTGTCCACCTTTTTTATTATTTCTTGGTGTAGTGGGCAAATATGGCACTTTACTTTAATGGAGAAGGCTCAATGAATGCACAAGTTCTCCTTAATGCATGCAATATGACTCTGCAAGCACGCACTTTCTTCCTGTAACATATGGGGAGATTTATCAAATTCTATGTAGAGGAAGAGTGTTGCAATCAGATGGCTTAATTTTTCAGAGGCCTTTTTAACCCCTTAAAGGGGTATTAGGTTGGAAACATCTTATCCTCTATCCAAAGGATAGGGGATAAGATGTTAGATCATGGGGGTCCTTCTGCTGGGGACCTCCGTGATCTCCGGGCCGGCAGCGGCGGCGTCCGGAACACAGTAGCTTGCTGCTTCTGCATTCGTGATGTGACGTCATGCCCCCTCCATTCATGACAATTTTACTTTGTAATAGGTTTGATTTTGTTTTACTTCTGTAAAAAAAAAAATATATCTCTATATATCTTTTTGTACAAAAATTTGTATGTTTAAAATTGTTCTCTTCTAAACCCCTTTAACCTTTTTTATTTTTCCGCATACAGAGATGTGTATGGGCTAGTTTTTTGCATTTTGAGCTGTACGTTTTATCTGTACCATTTTTGTTTTGATTATATACAAAGTGACCAAAAATACGCAATTCTAGATGGCATTTTTAACGTATATGCCACTGACCGTGTTTTTTTCATTGACATTCTACTTTTATAGTTTGGACATTTACGCATGCAGCGATACCACATGTTTATTTTTTTGTTTACATAATTTTTTTTAATGGGAAAGGGAGGTGATTTAAACTTTTATAACGTAAGGGTTAAATTTACATTTACTAACTTTTTTTAACCCCTTAAGGACTCTGCGTTTTTCCATTTTAGTATTTTCATTTTTTCCTCATCACCTTCTAAAAATCATAACGCTTTCAATTTTGCACATAAAATTCCATATGACATTAGTCATTTTACAAAAAGAATCCACGGCGAAACGGGGAAAAAAATTGTGCAACAAAATTGAAGAAAAAAAATTATTTTGTAAATTTTGGGGGCTTCCGTTTCTACGAATTGCATTTTTCTGTAAAAATGACACCTTATCTTTATTCTGTAGGTCCATACGGTTAAAATGATACCCTACTTATATAGGTTTGATTTTGTCCTACTTCTGAAAAAAATCATAACTACATGCAGGAAAATTGATACGTTTAAAATTGTCATCTTCTGACCCCTATAACTTTTTTATTTTTCCGCATACAGGCCGGTATGAGACTCATTTTTTGCGCCGTGTTCTGACGTTTTTAGCGGTACCATTTTTGTATTGATCGGACTTTTTGATCGCTTTTTATTCATTTTTTCATTATATAAAAAGTGACCAAAAATACGCTATTTTGGACGTAGGAATTTTTTTTGCGCGTACGCCAATGACCGTGCAGTTTCATTAACAATATATTTTTATAGTTCGGACATTTCCACACGCGGCGATACCACATATGTTTATTTTTATTTACACAGTTTTTTTTATGGGAAAAAGGGGGGGTGATTCAAACTTTTATTAGGGAAGGGGTTAAATGACCTTAACTTTTTTTTCCACTTTTTTTTTTGCAGTGTTATAGCTCCCATAGGGACCTTTAACACTGCACACACTGATCTTTTACCCTGATCCCTGCAAAGCCATAGCTTTGCATGGATCAGCGTGATAGGGAGTTGATTGCTCGTCCTTAAAAGGTTAAAAAAAATTTAGTCTCCATAGGGGACTATTACATGCAATCTTCTAATTTCATATACTGTTCAATGCTGCTCCACAGAACAGAGTTATCGGCGCTCCAATGCTCCAGCTGGCCATGGCTGACTGGGGTATAGGCGCGACGGTCCAACGGCAAGGAGGCAGGTAAGGGCCCTCTCGCCATCTTCTCAGCTGTTCTGTACACGGTGATTTCACCACGGTGGTCCCGAACAGCATCGCTAAACAGCTGGGATTCATTTTTTTAACACTTTAGATGCTGCACTCAAAGTTATAGAGTTAATGCCATGCATCACCGCAATAAGTGATGCCCGACATTAGCAACCGATCCCGGAGGCTATCCCCGCTATGACGCACGCTCAGCATCTGAGGTATGCCCTGCATTCATAACCCCTTGGGGACGGAGGGTTTTTCAGTTTTTGCACTTTCGTCTTTTCCTTCTTACCTTTTAATAATCATAACCCTTTCAACTTCACACCTAAATGATAAATCTACGGCAAAACGAAAGAAAAAAAAATCATTGTGCGTCAAAACTTTTGGGGGCTTCGGTTTCTACAAAATAAATTTTTCTGTCAAAATGACACCTTATCTTTATTCTGTTAGGTCCATACGATTAAAATGATACCCTACTTATATAGGTTTGATTTTGTTGTACTTCTGGAGAAAATGCAGGAAAATGTACACGTTTAAAAAAGTCATCTTCTGACCCCTATAACTTTTTTTGCGTATGGGGCGGTATTAGGGCTCATTTTCTGCGCCGTAATCTGAAGTTTGTAGCGGTACCACTTGTATTGATCTGACTTTTTGATCGCTTTTTATAAATTTTTTCATGATATAAAAAGTGACCAAAAATACGCTATTTTGGACTTTGGAATTTTTTTTTGCGCGTACGCCATTGACCGTGCGGTTTAATTAATGATATATTTTTATAATTCTGACATTTCCGCACGCGGCGATACCATATACATTTATTTTTATTTACACTGTTTTTTTTTTTTTTTAATGGGAAAAGGGGAGTGATTCAATCTTTTATTAGGGAAGGGGTTTAATAATCTTTATTAACTTGTTATTTTGCAATGTTATAGCCCCTATAGGGGACACACACACTGATCTTTTACATTGGATAACATAGATCAATGATTCTGTCGCTTGACTGCTCATGCCTTGATCTCAGGCACTGAGCAGTCATTCGGCGATCGGACACCAGGAGGCAGGTAGGGGGACCCTCCTCATGTCCTACAGGTGTTCGGGATGCTGTGATTTTGCCGCGGCAATCCCAAACAGCCCCCTGAGCTAACCAGCAGCAGTTTAGTTTCACTTTAGACGCAGTGATCAACTTTGAGCGCTGCGTCTAAAGAGTTAATAGCGCGCGGCACCGTGATCAGTGCCGTGCGCTATTAGCCACGGGTCCTGACCGTTGTTAGAAGCCGGGCCCGACCCACTATGACGCAAGGCCACGGCGTGGCCCCGCGTTCTAGGAAGGGAGTGGGCGAAGGGTGTACAGGTGCACCCTTCGTCCCCAACAGGTTAAAGGGTTAAAAAAAAAAAAAAAAGTTGCTTTGGAAAACTGCACCAAGTTTCCTCTACACAGGTTTTGATAAATCTCCCTCACAGAATCAGATTAATACTACGAAATGTGCACGGTAAAAATAATGTATAAATGGGTAAGTATCCTCCTTGAGAAGGGGCACCACTTCTGGTGTGTGGAGATTCAAAGGCCATCAATCAACACCCTGCTCTCTATGGACGAGGGGCGACAACCGAAGCAGCGCAGTCAGCAGATGGTTCCTCTTTCTTTCTGGGGAGAATTCTGGCTTGGCATTAAAGGGGTACTCCACTGGAAAACATTTTTTTTTTTTTTTTTTTGGTGCCAGAAAGTTAAACAGATTTGCAAATGACTTCTATTGAAAAATCTTAATCCTTCCAGCATTTATCAGCTGCTGTATGTTCCACAGGAAGTTCTTTTATTTTTGAATTTCCTTTCTGTCTGACCACAGAGCTCTCTGCTGACACATCTGTCCATTTTAGGAATTGTCCAGAGTAGGAACAAATCCCCATAGAAAACCTCTGCTGCTCTGGACAGTTCCTAAAATGGACAGAGGTGTCAGCAGAGAGCACTGTAGTAAGGCAGAAAGGATAAGTACTGGAAGGATTAAGATTTTTTTTATAGAAGTAATTTACAAATCTGTTTAACTTTCTGACACCAGTTGATTTAAAAAAAAAAATGTTTTCCAGTGGAGTAACCCTTTAAATCCCAATCAGTTTCTGAGACTCTGTAACTGGAGCTAAAAGCTGATGTTTAGGGAATAATACCTGTGAAGGTGGTGTGAACGAGCGGCTTTGAAAATTCCTTTTCCTAGAATGGCCAGTGGAGTGTTAATGGCCTTTGAATCTTTACACACCAGAAATTAGGGCTGGGCGGTATGACCAAATGTGTGTATCACGGTATTTTTGTAACTTTCGGCGGTTTCACGGTATATAACGCATTTCCTCCTCCTCCCCCCCCAAAAAAAATTATCAGCCCAGCGCTGCGCTGTTCTGCACCCCCCAATTAATTATCAGCCCAGCGCTGCGCTGTTCTGCCCCCCCCAATTATCAGCCCAGCGCTGCGCTGTTCTGCTCTGCGCCCCCCCACACACACTTAATTATCATCCCAACACTGCCCCCATCGGGGTAAATACTCACATCACCCGCTAGCGCTGCCCTCCGCGTGCTGTTCGTTGCGGCCGCCGGCGCTGACACAAGGTAAACAAAATAAACTAACGCATTTTCCGACGACGGCTTTACGCTGGGGATGGGAACGTCGGACAGCCGTCAGCCTATCACTGGCCGCAGCGATGTTCCGCCTCGGCAGCTGATAGGCTGAGCCCACTGTCATGTAAGGAGCTCTGGAGGGGGGGGGGGGGGGAGGGGGAGAATGTGACGAGGGAGGGAAGAATGTGACGAGTGAGGGAAGAATGTGACATAGGGGGAAAATGTGATGGGAGAAGATGTGACCATGAGGGGAGAATGTGACAGGGGAGATAGAAATTAGATGGGGAGATGTGAAATGGACGGTGGGCATAAAATGGGTGGATAGTTGTAAAATGGAGGAGATTGGACATGAAATGGTGGGATTTCACCATTTATTTATTATATGGCATTGCATATTGAAATCGCAATATTTAGGCCCATAATCGCAATCACACATTTTCCCCATATCGTGCAGTCCTAGTAAGTATATAGATCTCTCAGTGTATTTTCAGAAACGATTGTACATTAGAAATATGCTTCCACATAATATACACCATCAATTTATAATAACCCCATTTATTCATGGTAAACCCCATTTAAGAAAATAGTTTTGTCCATGTCCCCTTGAAACCCACACCATGCGTTACATACAGCTTTCACCTGCCAATCTTGAATTTAGCATTTTTTTTTTTATCTCACCAGCTTTTAGTAAGGCTGTTCCAGAAGAGACGGTGTTCCACCACCTGGTTCTTTTGAATCACAGCCAGGAGATGTGGATGGTTCTGACTGCAGAGGGGAGTACTGGCAGCTTCAACCCTTCCTGTTATAGAAAGAAAGTCATCAGATAAATGCAAAAAGTGCTCATGTAGATGTACTATTGCATGGTCAATTACCAATAACGTGAATATCTGGGACTTGCGAATTGGCAGACTAGCAGATTTCCCTGAACTCTTTCTTTGAACAAATTTTTCAAATCTGACCGGTGTCACTTTATGCATTAATAACTCAGATGCTTTTACTTATCCTGATTCAGAGATTGTTTTCTCGTGACATATTCTACTTTTAGATAGGATGTTGTTAATACATGCATCATTTCATTGTGAAAAATTCAAAAATGTCATGAAAAAATTTGCATATTTTCATTTTATTTGAAATGCTCTGCTTAAAAGGGAAATGGTCATACCAAATAAATGACACAGATTCACATATACAATATGTCTACTTTATGTTGGAATCATATAGTTGATAGGCTTTCACTTTTTGAAGACATTAGAGGGCTTCAAAGTTTAGCAGCAATTTTTCCATGAAAATTTCAAAATCAGAAATCTTCAGGGACCAGTTCAGGTTGAAGTGAATTTGAGGGGCCCTAATGTTCAAACTCCCCCCTCAAATGACCCTTATAATAAAAATGCACCCCAAAAAGTTTTCAAAAAGACATTCAGAAAGTTTGTTAACCCTTTAGGTGTTACACAGGAATAGCATAAAAGTGGAGGTGAAAAGTTGTCATAGTCCCAAATTTTTCCTTTTTACAAGGGGTATAAAGTGATAAAGCCCCCCAAAATGCAGTACCCAATTTTTCCCAAGTATGAAAGTACCCCATACGTAGGCTGTGTGGGCACAAAGCAGGGCTTAGAAGTGAAGGAGCACCATTTGACTGTTGGAGAGTGAATTTGTCTGGAATAGTTTTCGGTGGTCATGTCACACTTCAAAGCCTCCACGGTACCCAAACAGTTGACCCCCCCCCCCCCACACACACACACACACACGTGACTCCATTTTGGAAGCTTCACTCCTCAAGGAATGTAATAAGGGGTGCAGTGAGCATTTACACGCCACAGGGGCTTGACACAAGTATAAAAGTACCCCATATGTGGGCGTAAAGTGTTGTGCGGGCATACGGCAGGGCTCTGAAGTGAAAGGGTGCCATTTGGCTATTGGATAGAGAATTTGGCTGGAATAGTTTTTTGGGGCCATGTTGCATTTACTAAGCCCCCATGGTGCCCGGACAGTATAAATATGGTGGCCCAGTACAGAATACTGTATCCTGCCCATCCTGTGTGGCAGATGTTGCCTTCAGTGACCATCTTGGGACCACACTACTTAGGACTCAATATAATCTAATGTTATGCTATGGTTATTGTTCTGGAATTTTCTGTGTTACTGTTTCCTTAAAATCTGTTATCTGGGAGTTATGCATGAGTAAATCAAGTGACCTGTCTACCCCAGTGGGAATCTTCCAAATTGCCCCATATATAGAGAAGGGGGGGGGAGGAGTCTCCCCAGAGTAAGCTGAGGTACAGTCTTTGAGAAAGTATGAAGAGATAGTGTGAGGTGATCTGAGGAGGCCTCAAGCTAACAAGTCTAATCCTGTAACCACGCATCTTCTAAAGTACAGTGGGGATCAAAACTTTGGGCACCCCAGGTAAAAATTTGTATTAATGTGCATAAAGAAGCCAAGGAATGATGGAAAAATCTCCAAAAGGCATCAAATTACAGATTAGACATTCTTATAATATGTTAACAAAAATGAGATTTTATTTCCATCATTTACACTTTCGAAATAACAGAAAACAAAAAAATGGCATCTGCAAAAGTTTGGGCACCCTGCAGAATTTATAGCATGCACTGCCCCCTTTGCAAAGCTGAGACCTGCCAGTGTCATGGATTGTTCTCAATCATCCTCTGGGAAGACCAGGTGATGTCAATCTCAAAGGTTTTAAATGCCCAGACTCATCTGACCTTGCCCCAACAATCAGCACCATGGGTTCTTATAAGCAGTTGTCTAGAAATCTGAAACTGAAAATAGTTGTCGCTCACAAAGCTGGAGAAGGCTATAAGGTGATAGCAAAACGTTTCCAGATGTCAATATCCTCTGTTCGGAATGTAATTAAGAAATGGCAGTCATCAGGAACAGTGGAAGTTAAAGCAAGATCTGGAAGACCAAGAAAAATATCAGACAGAACAGCTCGCAGGATTGTGTTAAAAACCATTCAAAACCCACGTTTGACTGCACAATCCCTCCAGAAAGATCTGGCAGACACTGGAGTTGTGGTACACTATTCCACTATAAAGAGATACTCGTACAAATATGGTCTTCATGGAAGAGTCCTCAGAAGAAAACCTCTTCTTCGTCCTAACCACAAAAATCAGCGTTTGAACTTTGCAAATGAACATATAGACAAGCCTGATGCATTTTGGAAACAAGTTCTGTGGACCGATGAGGTTAAAATTGAACTTTATGGCCAGAATGAGCAAAGGTAGGTTTGGAGAAGAAGGGGAACAGAATTTAATGAATAGAACCTCCGTCCAACTGTTAAGCATGGGGGTGGATCAATCATGCTTTGGGGTTGTATTGCAGCAAGTGGCACAGGGAACATCTCCCGAGTAGAAGAAAAAATGGATTCAATAAAATTTCAGCAAATTTTGGAAGCTAACTTGATGCCATCTGTGAAAAAGCTGAAGAAGTTAAAGGGGTATTCCAGGAAACAATGTATATATATATATATATATATATATATATATCAACTGGCTCCAGAAAGTTAAACAGATTTGCAAATAACTTCTATTAAAAAATCTAAATCCTTTCAATAATTATCAACTGCTGAAGTTGAGTTGTTGTTTTCTGTCTGGCAACAGTGCTCTCTGCTGATATCTCTGCTTGTCTCGGGAACTGCACAGAGTAGAATAGGTTTGCTATGGGGATTTGCTTCTAAACTGGGCTGTTCCCGAGACACGTGTCATCAGAGAGCACCTAGACAGAAAAGAACAACTCAACGTCAGAAGCTCATAAGTACTGAAAGGAAAGTAATCTACAAATCTGCAGAAACAAAGAGATAGTATGCACTCATCGCTGGTAAGCTGCTATGGGCTCCGGGCTCCGAGTCCGGGATCACCACAGCATGTATGGAGACGATAAGGGGCGCTCAGAGGCTACGCCGGCTGTTTCGGACGTAGGAACGTCCTTCTTCCGGCCGGAGGAAGGACGTTCCTACGTCCGAAACAGCCGGCGTAGCCTCTGAGCGCCCCTTATCGTCTCCATACATGCCGTGGTGATCCCGGACTCGGAGCCCGTAGCAGCTTACCAGCGGTGAGTGCACACTATCTCTTTGTTTCTGCATATATTGATACTTTACCTAGTGTGTGCACCCCGCAGGTGCTGAGTACATATTGAAGTGAGTCCGGACGCTCCTAACAGTTACCTCGCGGTATCGTATGTTTGCCTTTTCCACTTATTTGGTTTGCTACCTGGTGTGCTCTCTCCTTCTTGGAGTTTCTAATTTACAAATCTGTTTAACTTTCTGGAGCCAGTTGATATATAAAAAAAAGTTTTTTCCCTGATAACCCCTTAAAAGAGAGGATGGCTTCTACAAATGGATACTGATTCTAAACACACCCCAAAATCCACGGGGGATTACATCAAGAGGCGTAAACTGAAGGTTTTGCCATGGCCTTCACATTCTCTTGACCTCAACATAATTGAAAATGTACGGATAGACCTTAAAAGAGCAGTGAGTGACAAACAGCCCAGAAATCTCAAAGAACTGGAAGACTTTTGTAAGTAAGAATGGGCAAAGATACCTCAAACAAGAATTGAAAAACTCTTCGCTGGCTACAAAAAGTGTTTACAAGCGGTGATACTTGCCAAAGGGGGCAGTACAAGATATTAACTCTGCTGGGTGCCCAAACTTTTGCAGACGCCATTTTTGGGTTTTCTGTTATTTTGAAAGTGTAAATGATGGAAATAAAATCTAACTTTTGTTGACATATTATAAGAATGTCTGATCTGTAATTTGATGCCTTTTGGGGATTTTTCCATCTTTCCTTGGCTTCTTTATGCACATTAATACAAATTTTTACCTGGGGTGCCCAAACTTTTGATCCCCACTGTATATCCCCTACGCCATGGGTGTCAAACATGCGGCCCGCGTGTGGCCCACAATGAACATATTTGCGGCATGGACATCCTGTATCCCAAAATATGTTTTCGGGACACAGGGATGCCCCCGTCAACTCTCAGCGGCCACCGGGAGATAGCGCACGCCGGGACGTCACTGACATTCCGTGCATGCACCCATAGCAACAGAGACGCGGAGGAGCAGAACATGGAGGTGGAAGACGCTCGCTGGCCAGCATGGTAAGTGACCAGCGGCATATCAGCTTCGGTGCTCAGACCACCGCTCCTCCGGTCCCAGGACCTACTGCTATAGCCGGACCGGAGGAGTGGTGGTCAGAGCACTGAAGTGGGGCAGTACACAGGCATACAGCCTCCAGCCATACACTGTATATGGCTGGAGGCCGTATGTCTGTGGGGGAACTATACTGCACCTAATGTGGGGGGAACTACAACCTAATGGGGGGGGAACAATACTGCCAACCTAATGGGGGGGAACTATACTGCAAACCTAATGGGGGGGGGGGAAGCTATACTGCCAACCTAATGGGGGGGGGAAGCTATACTGCCAACCTAATGGGGGGGGGGAACTATACTGCCAACCTAATGGGGGGGGGGGGGAACTATACTGCCAACCTAATTTGGGGGGGGGAGAAACTATACTGCCAACCTAATTGGGGGGGGGGGGGGGGAGAAACTATACTGCCAACCTAATTGGGGGGGGGAAACTATACTGCCAACCTAATTGGGGGGGGGGAACTATACTGCCAACCTAATTGGGGGGGAACTATACTGCCAACCTAATTGGGGGGGGGAACTATACTGCCAAACTAATTGGGGGGGGGTGGGGGGAAACTATACTGCCAAACTAATTGGGGGAGGGGGGGGCACTATACTGCCAAACTAATTGGGGGGGGGGGGGGGACTATACTGCCAACCTAATTGGGGGGGGGGGGAACTATACTGCCAACCTAATTGGGGGGGGGGAAACTATACTGCCAACCTAATTGGGGGGGGGGGGAAACTATACTGCCAACCTAATTGGGGGGGGGGGACTATACTGCCAAACTAATTGGGGGGGGTGGGGGGAAACTATACTGCCAACCTAATTTGGGGGGGGGAAACTATACTGCCAACCTAATTTGGGGGGGGGGGAACTATACTGCCAAACTAATTGGGGGGGCCTATACTGCCAACCTAATTGGGGGGGGGACTATACTGCCAACCTAATTGGGGGGGGGGGGAACTGTACTGCCAACCTAATGGGGGGGGGGCAACTGTACTGCCAACCTAATGGGGGGGGCAACTGTACTGCCAACCTAATGAGGGGGGGGGGGGGCAACTGTACTGCCAACCTAATGAGGGGGGGGGGCAACTGTACTGCCAACCTAATGAGGGGGGGCAACTGTACTGCCAACCTAATGTGGGGGGAACTGTACTGCCAACCTAATTGGGGGGAACTGTACTGCCAACCTAATTGGGGGGGGGGACTATACTGCCAAACTAATTGGGGGGGGGTGGGGGGAAACTATACTGCCAACCTAATTTGGGGGGGGGGGGGACTATACTGCCAACCTAATTTGGGGGGGGGGGGGAACTATACTGCCAACCTAATGGGGGGGGGGCAACTGTACTGCCAACCTAATGAGGGGGGGGGCAACTGTACTGCCAACCTAATGAGGGGGGGGCAACTGTACTGCCAACCTAATGTGGGGGGGCAACTGTACTGCCAACCTAATGTGGGGGGGCAACTGTACTGCCAACCTAATGTGGGGGGGCAACTGTACTGCCAACCTAATGGGGGGGGGCAACTGTACTGCCAACCTAATGGGGGGGGCAACTGTACTGCCAACCTAATGAGGGGGGGGGGGGCAACTGTACTGCCAACCTAATGAGGGGGGGGGGCAACTGTACTGCCAACCTAATGAGGGGGGGCAACTGTACTGCCAACCTAATGTGGGGGGAACTGTACTGCCAACCTAATTGGGGGGAACTGTACTGCCAACCTAATTGGGGGGGGGACTATACTGCCAAACTAATTGGGGGGGGTGGGGGGAAACTATACTGCCAACCTAATTTGGGGGGGGGGGACTATACTGCCAACCTAATTTGGGGGGGGGGGGAACTATACTGCCAACCTAATGGGGGGGGGCAACTGTACTGCCAACCTAATGAGGGGGGGGGCAACTGTACTGCCAACCTAATGAGGTGGGGGAACTGTACTGCCAACCTAATGAGGTGGGGGAACTGTACTGCCAACCTAATGTGGGGGAACTGTACTGCCAACCTAATGTGGGGGAACTGTACTGCCAACCTACTGTGGGGGAACTGTACTGCCAACCTACTGTGGGGGAACTGTACTGCCAACCTACTGTGGGGGAACTGTACTGCCAACCTACTGTGGGGGAACTGTACTGCCAACCTACTGTGGGGGAACTGTACTGCCAACCTACTGTGGGGGAACTGTACTGCCAACCTACTGTGGGGGAACTGTACTGCCAACCTACTGTGGGGGAACTGTACTGCCAACCTACTGTGGGGGAACTGTACTGCCAACCTACTGTGGGGGAACTGTACTGCCAACCTACTGTGGGGGAACTGTACTGCCAACCTACTGTGGGGGAACTGTACTGCCAACCTACTGTGGGGGAACTGTACTGCCAACCTACTGTGGGGGAACTGTACTGCCAACCTACTGTGGGGGAACTGTACTGCCAACCTACTGTGGGGGAACTGTACTGCCAACCTACTGTGGGGGAACTGTACTGCCAACCTACTGTGGGGGAACTGTACTGCCAACCTACTGTGGGGGAACTGTACTGCCAACCTACTGTGGGGGAACTGTACTGCCAACCTACTGTGGGGGAACTGTACTGCCAACCTACTGTGGGGGAACTGTACTGCCAACCTACTGTGGGGGAACTGTACTGCCAACCTACTGTGGGGGAACTGTACTGCCAACCTACTGTGGGGGAACTGTACTGCCAACCTACTGTGGGGGAACTGTACTGCCAACCTACTGTGGGGGAACTGTACTGCCAACCTACTGTGGGGGAACTGTACTGCCAACCTACTGTGGGGGAACTGTACTGCCAACCTACTGTGGGGGAACTGTACTGCCAACCTACTGTGGGGGAACTGTACTGCCAACCTACTGTGGGGGAACTGTACTGCCAACCTACTGTGGGGGAACTGTACTGCCAACCTACTGTGGGGGAACTGTACTGCCAACCTACTGTGGGGGAACTGTACTGCCAACCTACTGTGGGGGAACTGTACTGCCAACCTACTGTGGGGGAACTGTACTGCCAACCTACTGTGGGGGAACTGTACTGCCAACCTACTGTGGGGGAACTGTACTGCCAACCTACTGTGGGGGAACTGTACTGCCAACCTACTGTGGGGGAACTGTACTGCCAACCTACTGTGGGGGAACTGTACTGCCAACCTACTGTGGGGGAACTGTACTGCCAACCTACTGTGGGGGAACTGTACTGCCAACCTACTGTGGGGGAACTGTACTGCCAACCTACTGTGGGGGAACTGTACTGCCAACCTACTGTGGGGGAACTGTACTGCCAACCTACTGTGGGGGAACTGTACTGCCAACCTACTGTGGGGGAACTGTACTGCCAACCTACTGTGGGGGAACTGTACTGCCAACCTACTGTGGGGGAACTGTACTGCCAACCTACTGTGGGGGAACTGTACTGCCAACCTACTGTGGGGGAACTGTACTGCCAACCTACTGTGGGGGAACTGTACTGCCAACCTACTGTGGGGGAACTGTACTGCCAACCTACTGTGGGGGAACTGTACTGCCAACCTACTGTGGGGGAACTGTACTGCCAACCTACTGTGGGGGAACTGTACTGCCAACCTAATGTGGGGGAACTGTACTGCCAACCTAATGTGGGGGAACTGTACTGCCAACCTAATGTGGGGGAACTGTACTGCCAACCTAATGTGGGGGAACTGTACTGCCAACCTAATGTGGGGGAACTGTACTGCCAACCTAATGTGGGGGAACTGTACTGCCAACCTAATGTGGGGGAACTGTACTGCCAACCTAATGTGGGGGAACTGTACTGCCAACCTAATCTGGGGGCCTAGTATTGACTGTCGCTCATGTCACGCTCCCAGAATTCAAGGGCGGGCGTTACTACGTCCTTTTTTGGATGCGGCCCACATAAACTTAAACCTTGTTTTTTTGGCCCATGTTAGCCTTTGAGTTTGACATGCTTGCCCTACGCTGTCTCAACCTCGGACAGGGTATAGGCTAACGGTGCCCTGGCATCACGAAAAGGTTAATTGCATTACCCTCACCCGACACCACATAAACCCCCCACATGTGACTCCATTTTGGAAATTACACCCCTCAAGGAATGTAATCAGGGGTGCAGGGGCTTGACACAATTTTGGAACAGTGGTCCATGAAAATGAAACAATTAAAATTTTTACACTAAAATGCTGGTGTAACGCCAATTTTTCATTTTCACGTGGGGTAAAAGGTGAAAAAGCCCACCAAAATGTGTTACCAAATTTCTCCCAAGTATGAAGTACCTCATATGTGGGCGTAAAGTGCTGTGCGAACACACGGTAGGGAGCCATTTGGCTTTAGAATAGAAAATTTGGGGGCCATGCTGCATTTACAAAGCCCCAATGGTGCCCAGGCAGTGTAAACCCCACACACGTGACTCCATTTTGGAAACTACACACCTAAAAGAATGTAATAAGGGGTGCAGTAAGTATTTACACCCCACAGGTGTTTGACATAATTTTAGAATAGTGGCCTGTGAAAATGAATTTTTTTTTTTCTACACAAAAATGCTTGTTAAACTCCATTTTTTTTTTTTTTATTTCACAAGGGGTAAAAGGAGAAGTCCCCCAAAATTTGTAAACCAATTTCTCCAGAGTATGGAATATGTGGAAGTAACGCGCTGTGTGGGCGGACGGCAGAGCTCAGAAGGGGAGGAGCGACATTGAGCTTTTAGAGAGAGGATTTGGGCTTCAATAGAAGTCGGGGGCCATATCGCATTTACAAATCTCCCATGGTTCCCGGACAGTGGAAACCCCCCACACGTGACATCATTTAGGAAATTATACTCATCAAGGAATGTAACAAGGGGTGCAGTGTGCATTTAGACCACACAAGTAACATTTTTCATATTCACGACCCACTGTTCCAAAAATCTGTCAGACACCTGTGGGGTCTAAATGCTCACTGCACCCCATGTTAAATTCCTTGAGGGATGTAGTTTCCAAAATGGGGTAACATGTGGGTATTTTTTCTTTTTAGCATTTATGTTAGAATCTCTTCAGTGATCAGCCACTCCTGTGCAAAAATCCAGTTTATGCCTTAAATGTACATAGTGCACTCTCACTCCTGAGCTATGTTGTGCGCCCGCTGAGCACTTTATGTTCACATATGGGGTATTTCTGTACTCAAGAGAAATTGCATTACTTATTTTTGAGGGCTTTTTCTCCTTTTACCACTTGTGGAAATAAAAAATATGGGACAACAGCAGCATGTTAGTGTAAAAAAATTGATTTTTTTTTTATACAAACATGCTGGTGTAGCCCCCAATTTTTCATTTTCAAAAGGGGTAAAAGGAGAAAAGCCCCACCCAAAATAAGTAACAATTTCTCCCAACTACAGAAATACCCCATACGTGAACTGTTGCCCTGAAATACGACAGAGCTCAAGAGTGAGAGGACTCCATGCTAATTTGAGGCCTAAATTAGGGATTTGCACAGGGGTGGCTGATCGTTGCAGAGATTGAGAGGGTCTTGCATGAACGGGGTCTACCGGAGGAAAGTCCTCCTCACATGCGACTTAAGGGTCGACTTGTGACACGTATATTTCTGCACCCGGCACAATGGCGGCCACTGGATTTACTGCATTGATGGGGGCCTATCCAAAAAAGCATTGGGGTACTGAGCCACAAACTGTTGGGCGGATTCCTGGGCGGCCAACAAACTTAGTATTCAGTGGCTCATAACCATCTGGAACTAGGATCCAGATGGGGTCACCTATATGGGGGACAGGGAAAATTGTACAGGGAAAACTGTTATGGGGACAGGGATATTAGTTGGGGGGCCTCTACTGGCATTGCCTTGTGGTGCCGCCTTCTTGGGGGGCTCATCATCACCGGTATCCCTAATTGGCAGTCTTAAAAGGCAGGAATGGCGTATTATTCTTCCACCAAAAAAGTCTATGGGCCATTTTAATCTTATAAGGGGGGGGTATGTGGGTTTAAATGTATAAATGTATCAGTGTGTAGTGTAGGTGTAGTACTTGCTGATCAGTGCTTTATTACTGGTCAGCACTTTCTTTTCGCTTTTTTTAGGGTTGTTGGTAGTGCGGCCACACAGTGCAGAACAGTTGCTGTTGACACACACAAAAGTGTCCACAAAAAAAAGTGGGGGGAAAAATGCCTGCACCCCAAAAATTCTGATCATTAATAAATCACTGATCAGCAATCAGGGCAATCTGCACACAGGGTAAGGTCTGGCCCACAGCACATAACAGTCGCCGGTGGCAAGGAATGCACACATCCCCCAAAAAGCAGCCCGTGCACCCTGGCTGTCAATCAACTGTGCACAGTGTGTGCAGTTTCTCAAGCATATTCTTCAGGACAGTTTCGCTTTAATCCTTCCAGAAAGTTATGTAGTTCTTTGCAGTCTGACCACAGTGCCTTGTGTTGTCACCTCTGTCTGAGTCAGGAATTGTCCAGAGCATGAGCAAATCCCCATTGCAAATCTCTCTTGCTTTGGACAGTTCCTGACACAGACAGCGGTGGCAGCAGAGAGCTTGTGGTCAGACTGTAAGAACTACACAACTTTCTCTGTAGTATACAGCAGCTGATAAGTACTGAAAGGCTTAAAGAGTACCTGCTTAGGTGGCTCTGTTCTGTTCCCTGGCAGGAGACCAAACTCAGGAAATCCTTCTCTATGCATTGAGCTTGATTAACAGCTGCACAGAGCCTCACTGAAAGCTTCACAGAGCCTCAATGAAAGCTGCACAGAGCCTCAATGAAAGCTGCACAGAGCCTCAATGAAAGCTCTGCAAAGATGTGAGGGCAGAAGTGTTCCCCCAGCAGGCTTCAGTGATGTTATGCCTGCTGGGAAACGCCCACATTCTCCTGCTGGGAGATGTGAGCAAGAATAAAAGGTATGAAATAGAGGCTTTTTAAAGCTCTAAAAAAAATTAAGGGTGGAAGAGGTTTTAGGAGTAGTTAGGGAAAATAGCCTGAGTTAGTTTAGAAAAGTTTATTTGGTGACAGGTACTTTTTAAGATTTTAAAACAGAAGTAATTAACATCTGTGTTAAACTTTCTAGCATCGGTTGATTTGAAGAAAAAAATTCCCACCGGAGTGCCCCTTTTAGGATTTCTTTTTTAAGTATTTTTGCTTTCTTCTAAAAATCATAACACTCAATTTTTCACCTACAGACCCATGTAAGGGCCTACTTTTTGCATCAACAGTTTTACTTTGTAACAATATCAACCATTTCACTAACAAATCTACTGTGAAACAGAAAAATAATTATTTGTGGGGCATTGGTCATGTAATTTTGTAACTTCTGGGGGCTTTTGTTTCTAAGCAGTGCACTTTTCAGTAAAAATGAAATGTTATCTTTATTCTGTAGGTCCATAAGATTTAAATTATACTCAAATTATACCGTATATACTCGAGTATAAGCCGAGTTTTTCAGCACGATTTTTCGTGCTGAAAACACCCCCCTCGGCTTATACTCGAGTGAACTCTCCACCCGCAGTGGTCTTCAACCTGCGGACCTCCAGAGGTTTCAAAACTTCAACTCCCAGCAAGCCCGGGCAGCCATCGGCTGTCCGGGCTTGCTGGGAGTTGTAGTTTTGAAACCTCCGGAGGTCCGCAGGTTGAAGACCACTGCGGCCTTCGACATCATCCAGCCCCCTCTCACCCCCCTTTAGTTCTGTACAGTACTCACCTCCGCTCGGCGCTGGTCCGGTGCTGCAGGGCTGTCCGGAGAGGAGGTCGTCCGGTGGGATAGTGGTTCCGGGCTGCTATCTTCACCGGGGAGGCCTCTTCTAAGCGCTTCGGGCCCGGCCCCAGAATAGTCACGTTGCCTTGACAACGACGCAGAGGTACGTTCATTGCCAACGTACTTCTGCGTCATTGTCAAGGCAACGCCTCTATTCCGGGCCGGAAGCGCGGAGAAGAGGCGCCCCCGGTGAAGATAGCAGCCCGGAACCACTATCCCACCGGACCACCTCCTCTCCGGACAGCCCTGCAGGACCGGACCAGCGCCGAGCCGATGGCTGCCCAGGCTTGGTGGGAGTTGTAGTTTTGAAACCTCTGGAGGTCCGCAGGTTGAAGACCACTGAGGGCGGATGATGAGAAGAGGATGATGAAGGGGGGGTGTGGGATGATGACAAGAGGATGATGAAGGGGTGGGGGGGTGGGGATGATGAAGGGGGGGTGTGGGATGATTACAAGGGGATGAGGAAGTGGGGTGGGGATGATAACAAGGGGATGATGAAGGGGGGATGTGTGGGATGATGACAAGGGGATGATGACAGGTGATGATGATGAGGGTCTGGATGATGACAGGCGGTGATGATGATGAGGATGTTAATGACGGGTCTGGATGATGACAGGGGGGGATGATGTATTTCCCACCCTAGGCTTATACTCGAGTCAATAACTTTTCCTGGGATTTTGGGTTGAAATTAGGGGTCTCTGCTTATACTCGGGTCGGCTTATACTCGAGTATATACGGTATGTTTTTATTTTGTTTTTTTGTAGGAAAATTTGTAGGTTTCAAATTGTCATCTTCTGACCCCTATAACTTTTTTATTTTTACGCATACGGGGTGGGCTCATTTTTTGCGCTGTGATATGTAGTATTTATTGGTACCATTTGTTTATATGGACTTTTTGATCACTTTTTATACAAGTTTTAAGTGACCAATAATACACAATTCGTGACTTTGGTATTTGTTTATGTATACGCCATTGACCTTGCGGTTTAATCAACATTATATTTTTATAGTTTGGACATTCACGCATGTGATGATACCACATGTTTAATTTTGAAAAAAGGGGCATGTCTACAAAAAAACTAAAAAAAAAAAAACGACATTTTCGAAAAATGAAACTAAACATTTACTAATGTTTCCACATGAAATGTGGTGAATTTGAGATCTGGAAAATTTGACAGTTCAGAGAATGTGTTTAAAAAAAACAAAAAAAAAAAAAAAAAAAAGCATAATGTAAGATAAAGTGCCAAAAACAAGTAACAATAGTAAATACTGTGAAAAAAAAAAAAAAAAAAAAATAAAACTACAATTCACTCTTAACCCCTTCACGCCCTATAACATATGCATATGTCCCAGTTGCTAGCTAGTTTGGGCAACTGGACATATGTATACGTCCTGTCGATATCCTGCTCAGCGTGACGCGCTGTAGATTGGCGGCAGGACCCGGCTGTCAATCACAGCCAGGGACCCACCGCAGCTGCCGAGATCGCGACAGTATCGGAAGTATTAACCCCATAGATGCCATGATCAGTCCTGATCACGGAATCTATGGGGTTGAGAGAGGGAAGGGGTTGCCCTGTTCACCAACAACGATCCCGTAATGCGATCACGGGATCCCGCTGGTTGTCAGGTAGCAGAAGGCTCGTTGTCAGGTAGTACGGCAGCCTGTGAGGTCCAGCCCTAGGCTGGATCGCACAGGTTGCATGTCAGTGTAGGGTTGACAGTTATACTGTACTGCAGTACAGATGCACTGCAGCATAGAATAACCTATAAAAGTGAAAAGTAAAAAAAGAAAAAAGATTTTAAATAAATAAATTGTAAAAAAAAATAAAAAATAAATGCCCCTTTCCCAATAAAACCCTATATTATCACCCCCCAAAAAACATAATAGGTATTGCCACGTCCGTAATGAATTGTTCAATAAAACAATAAATGGTATTTATCCCGCACAGTGAACGCCATAAAAAAAAACTAAACAAAAATGCAAAAAAATGAAAATTTTGATTCAAAACGTGGAATAAAAAAAAGATCAAAAAGGTAGCATTAATCACAAAAATGGTACCAATAAAAAGTACAGCTCATTCTGCAAAAAAATAAGCCCTCAGACAATGTGGCTGGACAAAAAATAAAGTTGTGGCTGCTATAGCTGCCACTCTTACTGCAATTATCTGTGGCTGCATCATGATGGCACTATTTATTAGGGAATTTCAGCAATGATTATGCATGTTTAGGGTGCTTTCCCACACGGCATATACGCAGTGTATTTCACGCTGCGCAAAATTTACGGCAGCAGCGGTAAATACGCTGCGTATTCCTTGCTCACTATACACACAGGGCTTTCCGGCGGCAGCCCTATGCTTGTAGTGAGTTTTAGAGGCGGGGCCATGTGCGTGGCTCCGCCTTCAAAACTCACTGCACACACAGGGCTGCTGTCGGAAAGCCCTGTGTGTATAGTGAGCAAGGAATACGCAGCGGATTTCCCGCTGTTGCCGTAGATTTTGCGCAGCGTGAAATACGCTGCGTATACGCCGTGTGGGAACGCACCCTTAGTCAGCAGTTGCTGTTTTTTTAACCCCTTAAATGAGCACTGTCAATAAAATAAATTTTTGCTATTGCACTCCTTATGCTTTGATGTGACTTTCTGATCGCTTTTTATAATTTTTTAAATGATATATGAGGTGATTAAAAATCTGTATTTTTGGTATATTGGTATACGTTTACGCTGTTTATCGTGTGGGATCATGAACATTATATTTTAACAGTTAAGACATTTACGCACGCCGCGATACCAAATGTGTTAACTTTTTTTCTTTTTCTGCTTTTGTAAAAATGAAATTTTTATTACGGGAGGGAGTTTTATATAATTTTAGTAACTTTTTAAAAACCTTTTTAAGTCCCTATAGTGGACTTTGATATGCAATATTAGAATGCAGTTACTTTGATCAGCAATCCACTGATATAGCCTGGCTAAGCCAGGTTACATCAGTGAGTCGGCAATAGGCAGCAGGAGGCAGGTAAAGGGACCCTTCACCGCCGTTTTAGCTCACGCCGCTTTAGCTTCCGTGAGCCCCTCTGAGCTACCAGAGATTTTTAGTTTCACTTTAGGCTCTGTGATCGGCACTGATCATGGCGTCTAAAGGGTTAATGACCGGCAGCAGCGGGATCAGCGCTGCCTGTCATTAACAGTGAGTGTCCGGCTACTCAAAGTAGCTGACACTCACTGTTCTGAAGCGAGTGCTGTCCATTACAGCAATGTCCTTAAAGGAAATCGGTCACCAGTGTCACCTGCACTAACCTGTCGGTACCAACAGATAGTGCAGGTGACACTGATGACAACGATACTCCCCTTGTCCCACTCCGTGGCGGGGATCTCTGGTAATCTTGTCTGTTAGCTCCAGCTCCGGGCACCGGCGGAGCTTAGTGACACCACTGCTGCTGCGAGACCCAGCAGAGAGCAGCAGCGCCTTGGGGCATGGGCGGAGCTTAATGACGTCATCGCTGCTGCTCTCTGCTGGGTCCCGCTGCGACATCACTAAGCCCCACCCTTGCCCCTAGTCGGATGCCTGGAGCTGGAGCTAATGGCCAAGATTATCGGAAATCCCCTCCACGGAACGGGACAAGGTAAGTACCGTTATCATCGTCACCTGCACTACCTGTCGGTACCGACAGGTTAGTGCAAGTGACACTGGTGACAAATTTCCTTTAACCACTTAAGGACGCAGGGAATACAGGACCTGTACATCCTGAGTCCCACTAACGAGGTTAAACCGTTCTAACGAGCGGAGAGCAGGTTAAAACCCGTGGGTCCTGGTTGCTACAGGCAGCAATGACCCACGGTCAATGCCCGTCATTAGCCCTTTAGACTCCGCAATCAAAGTTGATCTCGGCGTATAAACTGAAAGTAAAACTATCCCAGCAGCTCAGCGGAGCTGATTGGGTCTATCGCGACAGAATTGTAATGTCCCGATCAGCTTACTGGATGACGGGAGGATCCTCCCCTGCCTCCTCCTCATCCGATCGGCGATCTACTGCTCCATGCCTGAATAAGCCCCCCTAATAAAAGTTTGAATCACCCCCCTTTTCCTATTTTTTAAATAAAATAACGCAATAAAAAAAATTATAATCATATGTGGTATCGACACGTGCGTAAATGTCCGAACTATTAAAATATAAGGTTAGCAAAATTTTTGGTCACTTCATATACCATAAAAAAATTTATAAAATGCGATCAAAAAGTCCCATCCAAACAAAAATGGTACCGATAAAAACTACAGACCATAGCGCAAAGAATGAGCCCTCATATAGCCCCTAGGTGGAAAAATAAAAAGTTATAGGGGTCAGAAGATGACAATTTTAAACATACTAATTTTGGTGCATGTAGTTATGATTTTTTTAAAGTAGAAAAATAAATACAACCTACATAAATTGGGTATCCCTGTAACCGTATGAACCTACAGAATAAATATAATGTGTAATTTTTACCAAAAAGTGCACTGCGTAAAAACGGAAGCCCTAAAAAGTTGCAAACTGGCGTGTTTTTTTTTCATTCCACCCCACAATTCTTTTTTTTTTTTTCCGCCGCAGATTATGTTATAAAATAAGTACAGTGGTCCCTCAACATACGATGGTAATTTGTTCCAAACGACCTCTGGTTTGTCGAATCCATCGTATGTTGAGGAATTCGTGCAATGTAAAAAGTGCATTTAATATTCACCTGTCCCCGCCGCTCCGGACCGCGTCCTCACCGCTCCCGATGCTGTCCCGCTGCTCCGGCGTCTTCTTCGGGATCCGGGCCTCGCTTTCTGGTGACGTTATTACGTTGCGGCGTGCACAGCGACGTAATAACGACACCGGAAAGCGAGGCCCGGACCCCGGAGAAGAAGCAGAAGACGCCGGAGGATTGTGAAGTGGACCCGGAGCAGCGAGGATAGGTAAGTGAACCTGTCCGGGATGCTGAAACTGCTATCCGACAGCAGCTTAAGCATTTTGCGCTGTCAGATAGCAGTTAATGCGATGGCCCCGACATATAAAAGCATCGTATGACGATGCTGACATCGACATGCGATGGCCTCTGAGAGGCCATCGTATGTCGATTTGATCATATGTCGGGGCCATCGCATGTCGGGGGTTACTGTAATGTCATTACAAAGTACAATTGATGACACAAAAAAACAAGTCCTTATATGGGTCTGTAAAATTGAATGTGTTATGATTTTTTGAAGATGAGGAAAAAACGAAGATTGTTAGGGTCCTTAGGGTCTATTCACACATACAGTATTCTGCGCAGATTTGATGTGCAGGATTTTCTGCTGCAGATTTTAATGTAAACTGAACACAGCTTGAAATCCTGCGCATCAAATCTGCGCAGGATACTGTACGTGTGAATAGACCTTTAAGGTGAAAATGGGCTGAGTCCTTAAAGGGGTACTCCGGTGGTCAACGTGTTTTTCCGTTTTTGACTTACCCTATTTGTTTTTTTTTTCATTTCTATTCTTGTTGTTTAGGCGACTCTCTTTCTGTTCTTTGTTGTCTTTTTATCCCCCACTTTGTTTTCCTATCTTTGCTTCTATTTCCTGTTTCTTGCTGTGCTGAAAACTACAAATCCCAGCATGCCACATGCCTTGCTGGTTTGGGGCGGCTCCTTTTTTTTTTTTGTTTGTTTGTTTGTTCCACCCTTTACCCATCCTACTATTTTCCCGGGTCAGCCCCTTATACACAGCACACTAATATAATCATCCTTGGTTAGGATACACTGTCATACACACACACAAAAGGGACTACAACTCTCAGCATGTGTCATTCAGGAGCCTTCAGTCTGTGGTATAACACCAGCATGCTGCCTCTGTAGTCTCCTGGGGGTTGTAGTTCACCACACCTCTATAGGGCATACACCAGTGTTTCCCAACCAGGGTGCCTCCAGGTGTTGCAAAACTACTACTACCAGCATGCCCGGACAGCCAAAAGCTGTCTGGGCATGCTGGGAGTTGTAGTTTTGATACAGCTGAAGACACCCTGGTTGGGAAACAATGCACTTTGTTTGTAATATACTGAATAGGCTAGGCCAGTGTTTCCCAATCAGTGTGCCTCCAACTGTTGCAAAACTACAACTCCCAGCATGCTCAAAGGCTGTCAGGGAATGCTGGGAGTTGTAGTTTTACAACAGCTGGAGGCACACTGGTTTGGAAACACTGGTGTAACATGGTGTATGCTGAATAGGCTAGGACAGTGTTTCCCAACCAGTGTGCCTCCAGCTGTTGCAAAACTACAACTCCCAGCATGCCCAAAGTCTGTTCAGGCATGCTGGGAGTTGTAGTTTTGATAAAGCTGGAGGCAGACTGGTTTGTAAACACTAGCATACACACACACAACAGGGACTACAACTCCCAGCATGTGTCATTCAGGAGTACCCCCCCCCCCCCTTCACACATAGAAATCATCCCCAGTTCGAGATCTATTCCCCTGCAGTCTATACATCCCCAGCCCGTGCACCTTGTTATCCCTTCACATACATCTTCTCTGTCTTCTTTCAGTGCAGACCTGCTTCCTCACAAGACAAAGCAGGGGGGGAGGGGAGATGAGGAGATATGTAGGAGCTTCTTGCTCTCATGCACACCTGTGACCACCAGGAGGGGGAGATAAGGGGGCGTGGCCTATCTCTGTCATACAGAGAGAAAAAAAACATGACGTTGTCCACAGCCTAATACTAGCATGTGGACAACAGTAAGAGATCCAACACAGAACTACAGAACTTCCTGGCCCACAAACAGGTAAGAAAAAAAGACACAAGCTACACAAACATATAATACATGTCAATTGCAAAAAACATGAATATTAAAAGAAGATGCAATATAGCCGAAATCTTAACCACTGGAGTACCCCTTTAAGGAGTTAAGTACCAGGACGCAAGGGCGTACCTGTACGTCCTTAACAGGTTAAACACTTTTCATACAGCAGCTCCAATGTTGTCAATTGTGTTTTACTCTTTTACCAAGGACGAGATTTATGAAAACCTGTGTAGAGGAAGAGTGGTGCAGTTGCCCATAGTAACCAATTAGAATGGGAAAAGCAATATGATTGGTTGCTATGGGCAACTGCACCACTTGTTATTCACAGGTCTTGATAAATCTCCCCCCCCCCAAGTGTTTAACCCTGAAAACAAAATGATGCAATTTTAAAGAGGCATTCCCATTATCAAAAATCACCCCCTTTCCACAGGATATCTAACAGATAAATGGGGGGTCCGAATGCTGTGACCCCTCCCAATCCAGATCATGAAGGACAAAACATCCATTGAGTTTATGGAGTGGAAGTCCAGTCAGCGCTCCCCCATAGAGAACCAATGGAGTGTGGTCTGAACATTTGCACTGCCTCACCCTTCAATCACTGAGCATTTGGCTATCGTTATCGGGAGTGGTGGGGTCCAAGGAGTTTGACGCCCCTCCCCCCTTCAATTCAGTAGTTATCCCTATCATGTAGATAGGGAATCATTTATGATAATAAGAATACTCTTTATTGGGGTACTTGGGCAGCAAGTTTTTTTTTGTTTTTTTTCCCTACAAAGATGCCCAGGCTGGGGCACTTCAAAAATATAAATATGTACATACCTCCCTACTCTTCCTTGCTGCCAGTCCACTCCTCTTCATGGTGCTGACGGTTGTGGTGTCACATTGCCACTCAGGGGCACTATGACACATAGTCCACCAACCCCAGCTGAGCTCTCCTCCCTGTTGCATCACAGTGCTGCTTAGCCAATCACTGACTTCAACAGAGTCCCACCTTATCCAGTGATTGGCTGAGCAGCACTCTGACAGATCAACCCCCAGCACTAGAGATTGGGAAGGCCTGGAAAAAAACTGAAAAATTGTTTTTTCCCCCCCCCCCTGGAAATATGAAATACATTCTTTTTTATGATAAATAATATGTTAAAGGGGTACTCCAGTTTTTTTTTTTATGAACTGGTCGCAGAAAGTTAACCAGATTTGTAAATTACTTCTATTAAAAAAATCTTAATCCTTCCAGTACTTATTAGCTGCGGAAATTCTTTTCTTTTTGGAACACAGAGCTCTCTGCTGACATCAAGACCACAGTGCTCTCTGCTGACATCTCTGTCCATTTTAGGAACTGTCCAGAGTAGGAGAAAATCCCCATAGAAAACATATGCTGCTCTGGACAGTTCCTAAAATGGACAGAGATGTCAGCAGAGAGCACTGTGGTCATGATGTCAGCAGAGAGCACTGTGTTCCAAAAAGAAAAGTTTTCCTCTGTAGTATTTAGCAGCTAATTAGTACTGGAAGGATTACGATTTTTTAATAGAAGTAATTTACAACTCTGTATAACTTTATGGCACCAGTTGATTAAAAAAAAAAAAAAAAAAGTTTTCCACAAGAGTACCCCTTTAATAACAAGGTTCTCAAACTATATAAAATGTAGGCCTTCAAGAAAGACATACGAGAAACTTATGTATATGTTTATTTTTTTAAAGGGGTACTCCACTGTACAAGTGTTCAGAACATTTTGTTCAGAACTCTGGGTGCCGGCTGCGGGGGTCGTGATGTCATGGCCATGCCGTGATGTCATAAGTCGACACCAATCATGTTCCGAACGCTCGGGCAGTGGAGTACCCCTTTAAAGGAGTACTCCCGTGCGCACTTTTCTCATTTTATCCCATCCGGGCGGCAAAATAAAAGAAAACAGACTTTCTCTTACCTGCCAACGAGCCCCCGGAGCTCCGGTACACTTCGGTACAGGTGTTCGGTCCCCGGGCTGTATTCTTCTTACTTCCTGTTAGCCCGGCACGTCACACGGAGCTTCAGCCCATCACCGTCCGCAGCGATGTCCTGCCTCGGCCAGTGATAGGCTGAAGCTCCGTGTAACGTGCCGGGCTAACAGGAAGTAAGAAGAATACAGCCCGGGACCGAACACTTGTACCAGAGCTCCGGGGGCTCGTTGGCAGGTAAGAGAGTGTGTTTTCTTTTATTTTGCAGCCCGGACGGGATAAAAGGAAAAAAGTGCGCGCCGGACTACTCCTTTAAGTCCCGTTGCTTGGGAAAGTTTGCGTAAAAAAAAAAACTTCCTACTGGAGTACCCCTTTAAGCCAATGAGATATGTCAGAGAGAAGTCCTGTTCCTGTGAGAACAGGAGGTGAGGGGGGCTGTGTTATTATGGAGGAGTCGTGGATGAACTCAGTGCAGGTCATAGGAACTCACCCTGCAGCACCACATAGCTCAGCTCCCGGGAGGATTCCAGCAGGGTCCTCAGGTCTGCGCCCACCTGGAGCTTAGGAGCTGTCTGTGGAACAGAAAAGCAGGAGCACTCAGTGACAGAAGAGCGGACATTACTGACTGCTATGGGCTGGAGCCACAGTGGTCACCTTTATCCCCCTCACTGCCGCCTGCTGCTGCCGGTACAAGTAGTAGAAGAGCCCGGCCAGGGCTATACTGGAGCCTGCACACACGGTCTCCAGAGCGGACAGCTCCATACCGCCCGCTTTACACACTCCGGATATTAGTTTGACGCCAAGTTGACATTCGCTGAGGACCACATTACCCGACAGTCATCGGGGCTCAGCACTACATTTCCCGACATTCTCCAGGCCGCCTCCCATCATGCCTCAGCCTTCCAGCCCCGGCTTTGTGAAACCCTGATGCTTATGTTTACTAAAAGTCCCTGTGCTTGTAACCTGCAGTTCATAACCAGGCTTCTCCTGCAATACAGCTCTTGTATTTCCAGCTGGGGTTTAATTAACCCCTTAACAACCACGGGTTTTTCCCTTTTTGCCCTTTCGTTGTTTCCTCATCACTTTTTAAAAATCATAAATCACTTTCAGTTTTGCACCTAAAAATCCATATGATGGCTTATTTTTTTGTGCCACCAATTCTACTTTGCAGGGACATTAGTCATTTTACCCAAAAATCTACGGCGAAACGGAAAAAAAATAATTGTGCGACGAAATTGAAAAAAAATACAATTTTGTTTCTATGCAGTAAATTTTTCGGTAAAAAATTACACCGGTTCTTTATTCTGTAGGTCCATATGGTTAAAATTAGAGATGAGCGAACTTACAGTAAATTCGATTTGTCACGAACTTCTCGGCTCAGCAGTTGATGACTTATCCTGCATAAATTAGTTCAGCTTTCAGGTGCTCCCCTGGGCTGGAAAAGGTGGATACAGTCCTAGGAAACTCTTTCCTAGGACTGTATCCACCTTTTCCAGCGCACCTGACAGCTGAACTAATTTATGCAGGATAAGTCATCAACTGCTGAGCTGAGAAGTTCGTGACGAATCGAATTTACTGTAAGTTCGCTCATCTCTAGTTAATATGATACCCTACTTTTATAGGTTTGATTTTGTCGTACTTCTGGAAAAAATCATAAATACATGCAGGAAAATGTATGTTTAAAATTGTCATATTCTGACCCCTATAACTTTTTTATTTTACTGCGTATGGGGCGGTATGAGGGCTAATTTTTTGCGCCGTGATCTGCAGTTTTTAGCGGTAACATTTTTGTATTGATCAGACTTTTTGATCGCTTTTTATTAATTATTTCATGATATAAAAAGTGACCAAAAATGTTATTTTGGACTTTGGATTTTTTTTGCGCGTACACCATTGACCGTGCGGTTAAAGTAATGATATATTTTTATAGGTCGGACATTTACGTACGCAGCGATACCACATATGTTTATATTTATTTACATGTTTGTTTTTATGGGAAAAGGGGGGTTATTTGAACTTTTATTAGGGAATGGGTTAAATCCCATTTCTTAACTGTTTTTTTTTACACTTTTTTTTGCAATGTTATAGCTCCCATAGGGGGCTATAACACTGCACACACTGATCACTGCAAAGCCATAGCTTTGCATTGATCAGTGTTATCAGCGGTTGATTGCTCAAGCCAGCATATCAGGCTTGGAGCAATCAATTTCTGATCAGACGCGCCGGAGGAAGGTAAGAGGACCTCCGCTTGCATCCTAGCTGATCGGGACACCGCATTTTCACTGTGGTGGTCCCGATCAGCCCCACTGAGCAGCCTGGAAGCTTTTACTTTCGTTTTAAACATGGCATTCAACTTTGAACACCGGGTCTAAAGGGCTAATAGCGCACAGCACGCGATGGCTGCGGCGCACTATTAGCCCCGGGTCCCGGCTTCAGTTGCATGCAGGGACCGACCCAATGTGACACAGGGTCACCGCGTGACCCCGCGTTATATTGCGGGAGCCGGCCAAGAACGTAAATATACGTCCTTGGTCGTTAAGGGGTTAAAGAACTTTCTGCAACAAATCTTCGCACCCTTACAGTATCCTGTGCCGATTTGATGAGCAGGTAAAGCAGCAAATTTAAATGGGCACTGTCATGAAGTAAAAAAATTGATATGTTGTAGTACTTAAATACTACAACATATCTCTAATATACTTTAATAAAAAAAAAGTTATTTTAAACAAGTTTAAAATCACTTTTAAATTCGGCCACTAAGGGTCGCCCTCCTAGTGGCCGAATGCATTTGGCAGTGACGTCACTACTGAATTTCGACTCATTTAAGCCTGGCAATGAGTTGAAATTCAGGCACTGCGGTGCTCGCTCCTGCCTGTCAATCAAAAAGGTGAGAGCAAGCACGCTGATAGCTGGGGCTGCGCGCATTGGCCAGCTCCACTGGCCCTGTCCCTGTGCCCACGAGCGCGATCGCTACCATCACCGCTAGCGGGGTCCCTGTGCCCACTAGCGGTGTCACAAGAATACCGAGCGTGGCTCTGTTCCCCGTCCCTGTCAGCTCTCAGGGTACAGGAACAGATTTAAAAGCCTCACGCGCAGCTAACATAGTACTGCACAGGCGCAGCACTACGCAAATGGCGTAGGGCTAACGTACTCAGCGCTAGGAGTCTGGCGTTAGCCCTACGCTATTTGCGTAGTACTGCGCATGCGCAGTACTATGTTAGCTGCGCGCGAGGCTTTTAAATCTGTTCCCATACCCTGAGAGCTGACAGGGACGGGGAACAGAGCCGTGCTCGGCATTCTTGTGACACCGCTAGTGGGCACAGGAACCTCGCTAGCGGTGATGGTAGCACTCGCGGGAGGCATTCTTATGACACCGCTAGTGGGCACAGGGACCCCTCTAGCGGTGATGGTAGCGCTCACGGGAGGCATTCTTGTGACACTAAACAATAGGGTGCCTCCAGCTGTTTCACAACTACAATTCTCAGCATGGCCTGACAGCTAATAGCAATCATGGCATGCTGGGAATTGTAGTTGGGAAACAGCTGGAGGCACCCTATTAGATAAATAACACTCATGCATAGACAATGTGAGGGCGGAAGCAAGCGCCCAGCAAGGCGTCAGTGACGTCGCGCCTGTTGGGAAGCGCTGCTTCCTGCCCTGCTTTATAGAGTAGATTTAGAAGCACTAAATCTGCTCTATTAAAGCGATTAAAACATTTTTTTGAAGCCAGGTAGGGGGTTAGGGCTAGATTACTACTAGGTAGGGACATATTAGATTATATAGTACTTGGTGGGAGCTACCCTCTAATGCTTCAGATTTCAATGTAAACTAAATGACTGAACACAGCCTTAAATCTGTAGCTTCAAATATGCAATGGATACTACTGTACATGTGAATAGAGAGGAAATGTTTTCCACTGTTTGATAACTTGTGTTGCTTCCCATAAACATTACAGGGGTCCTCATCATGTGGGCTATAAGTTAGGACCCTGTCCTGTCTAGAATTGTGCAATTGTGGTGCTCCTCAGATTGGGGGAAAAGTCACTGTTATAACAAGGACCAGAAGATCCCTGCCTCCAGTCTGAACCCGGGACATGTCAGGTGGATTTGGTTCAGATATGTGGGGGTCTGTTTATGGAGGTCCGTGCTATGTTTATTACATTCACAGTGCGCCAAAATTGACTTTTTCTTTATTCTGCAGTCAGGTCTGTTACAGGTATCTGGTGTATATAGTTTTTGTTATGTTGTACTACTTTAAAGGGGTTATCCATTTATTAAAAATGTATCCATAGGATAGGGGATAGTTGTTGGGAGGGGGGAGGGAGGGGTCTGACCGCTGGGAACCCACTCCCACAATGCCCCACCAATCCCCCACCTTCTGAGATGTGCTTGTCTTGGTACTGACTGTCTGAGCAGGCCATCAGTGTCTGGAGATACTTTTCCGTATCCTGTGCCCCAGGCAGGAGCTCTTCTTATTCATCATTATCGGATAAAATAACTGATCACAAGGGATCATAACGGATGGCCAATGTCAGTTATCTTAAGAGACATTCTGTTAAAATAACGAACATTGGCCTTCTGTTATGATCCGTTATTTTATCCGTTATGAGCTAGTTTTTCACCCCTTTTCGCCTTCCTGGTTGAGAGGCTTTACTGAGCATGCTCAATAGCAATAATGGATCATAAAGGAAATATACAAATAATGGGTAAGAACAGATGGTCATTTGTGGTCATCTGTCATCCATAGACTTCAATGGTAAAATTTTAACATTCGTTATTTTTGATGGGAGAAAAATTTGTGCATGCAACGTTTTCTGTCCCTTTAAAATAATGGATGCCATTCATAACGGGCTATAACTGGTGACAATGGATGCTCAAAAAATCCCATTGACATGAATGGGATTCTTTGATGGCTCTTTCCAACGGAAGATGATAACGGAAGAATTTACAGGGTGACAACGGTAGTATGAAAGAGGCCCTACTGATCTACTAAACATGCTGAACAAACAGACTGAGGTGGTGAAGCGCAGTCTTCATGGATTTTATTTTTGATGCCTCACGACCACATCAAAAAAATGACTTCTTATGGTGGACAGACTCAAAAAATGTCCAATTTTATTTCAAACTCCCAAACAAACTGCAGAATTAATGATCAAAGGGGGCTTCACCAAGGCAACCCAACTGTACCCCACGATTAGGTGACAGAAGTGATCCTCTCTGTCTTACTGCCTAGATGCCTTGGTTGCTACAGACCATGGTATCTAGGCTGGTAAATGGCCAGGACTGGAGTTATTTCCGATCCCGGCTGTAGAAGGCTTGGTTTCCAAATCTGTCGCACATCATTTTTTTTACTGAAAAACGCAGTGGGCAGATGTTCGCTGTAAATCAATAGGAAATCGCAAAATGCAGTTTTCACTTGGCATTTTTCTTCTTGCCGTTTTTTCACACCTCTTTGGCGTTTTTTCACTCCTCTTTTTTTTCCTGCTCATTGCCAGTTTTTAAAAATCGCAGCATGTTGAGACTCGTGGCATTTTTCCACAGAAATCTTGGAGTTTTTCTCCCATAGAAGTCTATGGGAGTGAAAAAACACCCCAAAAAAGCCATGTGGGTTTTTACCTTGGCCTTTTTTGATAACATTTCGTAGCTTATAATTAAAAAGAAAAAAGAAAAAAAATACAGTAGGGATGAGAAAAATTATAGCGAAGGATTTTTCTATTTCAAATTTTTTATTTTTTTATTTTTTTTAAACAGGGAACAATTTATGTGGGCAGGGACCTGAAAATGTACCCGGCAATATTAAAAATGGATAAGGGGTCCATGTTTTTTTTTAAATAATATATTTTTTATTTTCATTTTATGAAATAGTTAATATAGTATTAAACATAATATTTATTAAAAATAACATTATTAAAATACAGTAAATACATTAGTTATAAAAAGTTTCATGAAATAGAAATAAAAAATATAATATTTTTTAAAAGACATGGACCCTTTATGCATTTTTAATATTGCTGGGTACATTTTCAGGTCCCTTCCCGCACACATAAATTGTTCTCTGCTTAAAAAATAAAAAAAACAAGAAAAAAGAAACCCAGAAAAAAACAAGAAAAGTGGAAACCTAGCCGAAGGTGGATGCAGTTGTAGTGACATCAGGCATCTTCCATGTTTTGAGCTGGCTCAGCTCTTGAGCCTACTCCACACTTCCTTAACCCTTTCCAGACCCATGACGTATATGGTCAGGTGGGGAAATATGGAAAAGGCTTAGGTGATGAGTCTGCTCCATACTTTGTGGATGTTAGCTGCTATCTGCAACTGATACCTGCCGTTTATGACAACTGACGAAGATCCATCCCATGCCATGCCTTTAACTTGATCAATTGTGATAGCGGCATCTATACAATTGTATAGGGCATTATTGTGGTTCAGGGGGCCTGATCGCCACCATTATGCATGTTTAACTGGTTGTCATGACTGCTTGTCCCTGTTGCGTCCTGTTCCACATTCCATATTTACTCTTCTGGCTGTTCTGTCGTTGCTGCCGCATCCTGTTGCCAACTGGTGGCCATTCTGCAAACCACAACCATGGGATTTTTTTTTTTTTTTGGACTCCATACCAGAATCTAGCAAGCACTAAAAGCACTTTCAGCCATGAGGGCCTTCAAGTCTTATGATGTTGCGTTATGTTTGAACAGAAGGTTCAAATTTAGGACAATGTGCATCAACGACCTGACCTGAGTTAGGAGGCAGGCACATTAAAGGAGTACACTGGTGCAGTTAAAACTAATCCCCTATCCAAAGGATAGGGGTTAAGTTTTAGATTGCAGAGGGTCTGACAGTTGGGACCCCCCCCCCCCCCAGGATCTCCTGCATGGCACCCCAGCAGTCCCCAAAGCGGTGGTCAACACGGGGATACAGCATTTGGAAAACTCCTGCTGTCCCATAGAGATACATGGAGGGGGCATGTTGGCCACCGCTTCATGCACGGATCGATTCGCTCCCTTCCTGTGGATTGCTGGGGTACCGTGCAGGAGATTATGGGAAATCCCAGCGGTTGGATCCCCTGCAATCTAAAACGTATCCGCCAACCTTTTGGATAGGGGAAATGTTTTGCTGCACTGGAGTCCTCCTTTAACCCCTTAAGGACTCAGGGTTTTTCTGTTTTTTTTTGCATTTTCATTTTTTCCTCATCACCTTCTAAAAATCATAACGCTTTAAATTTTGCACCTAAAATTCCATATTATGGCTTCTTTTTGCGCCACCAATTCTACTTTGCAGTGACATTAGTCATTTTACCAAAATATCCACGGTTAAACGGGAAAAAAAATCATTGTGCGACAAAATTGAAGAAAATATGCCATTTTGTAAATTTTGGGGGCTTCCGTTTCTTCGCAGTGCATTTTTCTGTAAAAATGACACCTTATCTTTATTCTGCAGGTCCATACAGTTAAAATGATACCCTACTTATATAGGTTTGATTTTGTCGGACATCTGAAAAAAATCATAACTACATGCAGGAAAATGTATACGTTTAAAATTGTCATCTTCTGACCCCTATAACTTATTTTTCCGCGTACGGGACGGTATGAGGGCTCATTTTTTGCGCCGTGATCTGAAGTTTTTATCGGTACCATTGTTGTATTGATCGACTTTTTGATTTCTTTTTAATAATTTTTTCATGATATAAAAAGTGACCAAAAATACGCTATTTTGGACTTTGGAATTTTTTTGCGCGTACACACATTGACCGTGCAGTTTCATTAACAATATATTTTTATAGTTTGGACATTTCCGCACGCGGCGATACCACATATGTTTATTTTTATTTATACAGATTTTTTTTTTAATGGGAAAATGGGGGTGATTTGGACTTTTATTAGGGAAGGGGTTAAATGATCTTAATTAACTTTTTACCAGGCTTGGAGAAATCAATCAGACGCGATGGAGGCAGGTAAGGGGACCTCTTGCGTTCTAGCTGATCGGGACATCGTGATGGTCCCGATCAGCCCGACTGAGCTGCCAGGAGTGTATTTTTGTTACTTAAGACGTGGCAATCAACTTTGAACGCTGCGTCTGAAGGATTAATAACGTGCTGCACAACGATCGGTGCCGCACGATTTTAGCCATGGGTCCCGGCTTTCATTAGCCGCTGGGACCGACACCGCGTTATATACTGGGACCGGGCGCAGGGCGTACATGTACGCCCTGTGTCCTTTAGAGATTGAAGGTGTTATCCAGGAATAGAAAAACACAGCTACTTTATATCAAAAACTGCTCTCTGTCTGTCTCCAGGTTGGGTGTGGTTCTGCAGCTCAGTTCCATTGAAGTGAATGGAGCCAAGTTGTAAAACCACACCTAACCTGGAGAAAGACAGGGAGCTGTTTCTGAAAAAAATTAGCTGTGTTTTTCTATTCCTGGATAACCCCTTTAAAGGGGTACTCTGGTGGAAAACAATTTTTTTTTAGATCAAATGGTGCCAGAAAGTAAAACAGATTTTTAAATGACTTCTATTTAAAAATCTTAATCCTTCCTTATCAGCTGCTGTATGAAGTCCAGAGCAGGATAGGTTTGCTTTGGGGATTTGTTCCTGCTCTGGAAAGTTCCTGACATGGACAGAGGTGTCAGCAGAGAACACTGTGGTTAGACAGAAAAGAACTATACAACTTCCTCTGTAGTATACAGCAGCTGATAAGTACTGGAAGGATTAAGATTTTTAAATAGAAGTAATTTACACATCTGTTTAACTTTCTGGCACCAGTTGATTAAAAACATTTTTTTGCCAATGGAGTACCCCTTTAAGGCACCGTAGGATATGCCTTTCTTTTCTGGAGGTACCTGATTGTTTAGTAACTTAGACCCAGATCACACTCATATCTAAAAAACTGAGACAACTTGAATAAAGCCAAAGTGAATGATCTCATTACCTCATCGCCTTCATTCTTAAGGGATAGATATGGCTTTCTTGAGTAGAATTGAAAACATCTCGATGAAGCAGAATTCTTGTTTGGCAAGCATAGATGTCGAGTCTTTGTATAGGTCCATTCCTGATCAACACGTCTTAGAAACGCTGGACTATTTTCAGATCTTGGGACACTTTCTTTATGGCACAAAATTCATTCATTTTATTCATTCACTTTGCTTTAGTTTGTACTAACTAACTAACAAATTTTCCCAAGGGGGGCCTTTTGTAATTATGGTAAAATAAAATGTTAATTTTGCTTTCATTTTTCCCTTTTGTCCTTATGTTACAGTCATGGCCGTAAATGTTGGCACTCCTGAAATTTTTCAAGAAAATGAAGCATTTCTCACAGAAAAGGATTGCAGTAACACATGTTTTGCTATACACATGTTTATTCCACCAAACTCCCAAAATGGGCTGGACAAAATTATTGGCACCCTTTCAAAATTGTGGAAAAATAAGATTGTTTCAAGCATGTGATGCTCCTTTAAACTCACCTGGGGCAAGTAACAGGTGTGGGCAATATAAAAATCCCACCTGAAAGCAGATAAAAAGGAGAGAAGTTCACGTAGTCTTTGCATTGTGTCTGTGTGTGCCACACTAAGCATGGACAACAGAAAGAGGAGAAGAGAACTGTCTGAGGACTTGAGAACCAAAATTGTGGAAAAATATCAACAATCTCAAGGTCACAAGTCCATCTCCAGAGATCTAGATTTGCCTTTGTGCACAGAGCACAACATTATCAAGAAGTTTGCAATCCATGGCACTGTAGCTAATCTCCTAGGACTGTGTCCACCTTTTCCATCCCACCGGAGCACCTAAAAGCTGAACTAATTTATGCAGGCTAAAGTCAGCAAATGCCGAGCTGCGAGGTTCGTGACAAATCAAATTACTGTAACTTCGCTCATCTCTATTAGGTACACTCCTAGACAGATATTCAAAGTAAAAGCCATAGCTGTGATAGATATTAGATTTAAAAAAATGCTGGAGAACTGTAACACTGGGCCAAACAGTGTGTAATAGGGCCAACGATTAGAAGATGACCATTCATTGGTTGATCAATTTTTATGACAGGCTAAAAAAAACATCTCTTGTTAACCCTGAGTAATAGGGGATGTACAGCCAATGACTAACAGAAGCAAGGGGACACACGAATGACCCAGAAAATGTTTGTGTTGTAATAGGCTGTTCAAACAAGCGCTGAAAGATTGCTGCATGTGTATAGTGCGCGTCGGGCCCATGTAATGGGGCTAAACCAAAGATCCATGCCTTGTATTACTGACCTGGAGGGCCACTAAAACCTTTTAAAAATAATAACAACCCAATATTTTTTAATGGTGGACCACAAAGTTACCGATTACATTTATTCTGATTTACATCAGATTAAGATGGGTTCATCCAGAGCAGCCAACCTTTCTGAGCAGTATATATGTATACTGTAGATAACAATAATATAAAATAATTTTCCAGACAAAGCAACAAGCAAGATTCTGCTGGGTTTAATAGACATGAAAAAATAAAATATTTTGTTCGCAAATACACAGTAATGGAGAAGCCACAAGCATCCAGTAACACTAACATTGTATAATGAGGTGATGTGCAGTTCTGTCCACCCGCTGAGTCAAGGAATAGTAACAAGTGATTTTATATGCATATCAGTATCTTTGTGAACTATCCTACTGCATGACATTGAGTAGAATAACATGAGACCCAGCATAGCTAAGTAGTATTTACAACAATGGTCTCTCAATGTTACAATGAGACCACTAAGGAACAGAACACGTGCTCTACTGAGATCTCTCATGTTTTACAGAAGAGCTCATACTATTAGTGCTCAAATAAGGAACACAAGGACTACACTTATTACAATGCATTGCAGTATAGGATGAGTGGTGTTTATCAAGGGTAAGACATTTAAGGAGACAGATGTGCAACCTTCAGAAGCTTCAATTTGGCTGAATGCTCAAACTGATCATATTCCCTGGTAAGTCCCTTCAGAAAACCTGCCTCCTGAGTAAGTTCTTTGTGTCTTATCATATCTGCACACAGTTTGTACATAATGGGAAAGCAGCAGAATGTCACAGTGTGAGGTAGGTATGGAGGGAATAGACAACAGATTTACCAATACAATAGCACATTGCCACATCCCTCCCATTAATAGGCTTGTACCAGCTACTTTTTTTTAGGACTTTCTACAAGATCACTTCTCTAGGTGCTGAACCACAAATCACTGCAAGGCCCTATGTAATTGTAATTTAACCCCTTAAGGACTCAGGGTTTTTCCGTTTTTGCACTTTCGTTTTTTCCTCCTTACCTTTTAAAAATCATAACCCTTTCAATTTTCCACCTAAAAATCCATATTATGGCTTATTTTTTGCGTCGCCAATTCTACTTTGCAGTGACATTAGTCATTTTACCCAAAAATGCACAGCGAAACGGAAAAAAAAATCATTGTGCGACAAAATCGAAAAAAAAACGCCATTTTGTAACTTTTGGGGGCTTTCGTTTCTACGCAGTGCATATTTCGGTAAAAATTACACCTTATCATTATTCTGTAGGTCCATACGGTTAAAATGATACCCTACTTATATAGGTTTGATTTTGTCGCACTTCTGGAAAAAATCATAACTACATGCAGGAAAATTTATACGTTTAAAAATGTCATCTTCTGACCCCTATAACTTTTTTATTTTTCCACGTACGGGGCGGTATGAGGACTCATTTTTTGCGCCGTGATCTGAAGTTTTTATCGGTATGATTTTTGTTTTGATCGGACTTTTTGATCACTTTTTATTCATTTTTTAATGATATAAAAAGTGACCAAAATACGCTTTTTTGGACTTTGGAATTTTTTTGCGCGTACGCCATTGACCGTACGGCTTAATTAATGATATATTTTTATAGTTCGGACATTTACGCACGCGGCGATACCACATATGTTTATTTTTTATTTTTTTTACACTGTTTTATTTTTTTTATGGGAAAAGGGGGGTGATTCAAACTTTTATTAGGGAAGGGGTTAAATGACCTTTATTAACACTTTTTTTTTACATTTTTTTTGCAGTGTTATAGGTCCCATAGGGACCTATAACACTGCACACACTGATCTCTCATCCTGATCACAGGCGTGCATTAACACGCCTGTGATCAGCATTATCGGCGCTTGACTGCTCCTGCCTGGATCTCAGGCACGGAGCAGTCATTCGTCGATCGGACACCGAGGAGGCAGGTAAGAGCCCTCCCGGTGTCCGATCAGCTGTTCGGGACGCCGCGATTTCACCGCGGCGGTCCCGAACAGCCCGACTGAGCAGCCGGGTCACTTTCACTTTAGAAGCGGCGGTCAGCTTTGACCGCCGCTTCTAAAGGGTTAATACCGCACATCGCCGCGATCGGCGATGTGTGGTATTAGCCGCGGGTCCCGGCCGTTGATTAGCGCCGGGACCGACGCGATATGATGCGGGATCGCGGCGCGATCCCGCTTCATATCACGGGAGCCGGCGCAGGAGGTAAATATACGTCCTGCGTCGTTAAGGGGTTAACACCAGATGGCCAGCTACTGAGCATGTTCTCAAAACTTCATGGGGGGGGACTGATCATTCCAATTCTGCCAGTTATTTGGCATAAGAAGGTAGCAAATTATGGCTAGCCATAAATGGTTTAACTACGTTACTAAAGGGGTTGTCCAACATTTAAGTTGTCTCCTCCATTTACAGGATAGGGGATTAGTGTAGGATCACAGGGTCTGACTAAAAGGACTCAAAAATGAGGACACAAGTCTCCTGTCAGAACAGAGGGTTGGTCACACGTGTGCAGCACCACTACAGTTCATTGTCTATGGGAGCTGCTGGAGATAAGTTCTGTACTTGGGTCCCCATTCTCCAGATCATGAAGGGTCTCAGAATTTGGAACCCCCACGCGTGATTATACATGTATCCCTTTAATGGTTGGGCAAACAGGCAGAAATGTAAGCCTGTTTCCAGGAGTAGATTTCATTTTGTAACTTAGAGAGAGTCTAAGATGTTCCAAATTAATTTATTTTAATCCTACACACATCAATTTAAGACTATGATATAAAATGAAAATCTCCCCTCACATAGTGTTGTCCCATTGACTCTAAGTGAACTATTTAAGGAGATCTCCGGGATAGAATTTATCCTATTCTAAGGATAAAGGATACACGTCAGATCGCGGGTGGGTCCGAACTCCAGGGCCCCCTGCAATCTACTGCACTGCGCCCAGGCTCTCTTACTTAATGGGAGGCGTCGACCACAGAATGAAGCGATGGCCAACACGTCCCCTCAATGCATGTCTATGGGAGAGGTGGAGCGCTGCATTCAGGAATTTCCAGCTCACCCATAGACCTGCATAGTGATCAACATGCTGCATTAAGAAGCAGAACCAGGGTGCCATATGGCAGATCCTGGGGGTCCTAGCGGTCAGAGCCCCTGTGATCTGACACTTATCCCCTATCCTTAGGATAGAGGATATGTTTTTCTATACCTGAGAACTCCTTTAACAACTTGTAATGACATGTTCTCTCCAAAAAGCTTGCAATCACACTCACCTGTTACCCATGGAGGAAAAATAAAAATTACATTAGGACTCAAAGAGTCTAAGATCATGCTTTGTGGTTCTCTGTAGCTAAACTTTGTAAAATGTATTTTATATATCTTTATATTATGTGTGCTGGCAATTAAGGCATTTTTTATTTCATTATCCTTTAGTATCCTGTTTTACTTGTGTGGATCACCTGACGTCTCTTGGGGGGTTAAGGCCCATCACAGCTGAATCATCTAAAATGTCACAATAAGGGTACATCATGCATGAACTTAGAAATTCTACACAAACCTGTTTCTGTAGTTTCAACAATAGATAGTGAGTTTGATAAAATTGTTTTATGGTGTAGCATTTCAGAACACCATGTGAGGTTAGCACTTTCTATTTTCAGAAGCATGATGCCAGCATGATATGTGTTCCAAACAGTGCAAAGAGAAGGATTGTTGGGGCTTTTAGACCCAACCCAATATAGAGACCCTCATGACAGCAGACGGTCAGGTGTGTTGTACAGTAAAGCTGACACTGTAGACCTACAGCATCAGCATTATCAGCACACAACATAGTTTACACATATGCAGCATATATTTAGCTCTAGGCACGCATTCAGCAACTTTTTATCAAATTGCAAAAACACAAAAAATGTCACAATTTTCTAACAATATAGGCATCAAAAATCTATTAGGTACTCGGTATTAACACTTTTGTACACACATACATTTTTCTCTTACATACCGGTACTCACACTATTTTGCACGCATACAACATATGAAGTAGGAAACCAGCTAAGGAGAGGAAAAGCAGCAGCACAACCAAAGAATATTTATCCATATAAACCAATATTATCTTTTTAAATATAAGCATACAAATAAATTGAATATACTGTATACGTAATGTATTTGAAAAAAATGGATTGAGGGGACTGGTCCTTACATATCACAATATTACCTTTTAAACAAATATCGGGGTCGGCCACGCCTCCTCGTGATGTCACGCCACACCTCCTCAATGCAAGTCTATGGGAGGGGATGTGGCCGGTGGAGTACCCCTTTAAGCAAGTCTGGCTGAACAATGCCTGCTATTGGGCTATCAGAATGACAGCTATCTCTGGCCCTATTGTTTCTACAAAGAGAGCAAATAAGATGACAGCTCTTAGGTACATGCCAGCTGATATCTGAAGGATAGGCCAACAATCTGTACATAAGATAAGCCAATGCCACCTGACCGTGCATGTGTATGGAGATATCAGAAGATATAACTGTAAAAAATGAGCATTGTTTAATACATTTTTATACTTTTTATTCTGTATGTGCCATAAGTGTTTTTAGTTTGCTTTCTAACTTTTTATTTCCTTTCTTTTGCTTCATATAATCTTTAGAGTACTAATTCACTATAGCAATATATGGATGAGTTTTAGACCTTTAGCAAGACAGCAAACACTGATAAAAAAAATAAATAATGCATGCTATATTCTCTATTCTTTCCAGTCACACCTCTTCCTGATAATTTTACACACGAAATGCTACTTTTCACACACTCAGCTTTTAGCATCAGAATTTGTCCATTCAATGTGCACTTAGGGGGTAGTATACTATACTATGTGTGGCAGTTTATGGTAAAAAAAAATAAAAATAAGCAGCAAATTTTAGCAAAAATTTTGTGCAAAAATATAGCAACTTCTTTCATTTTTGTGCCCCTCAAGCCACTTTTATAAAAACTTCATGGCCTCCTGAAACTTGACACATTTACCACAACTCATGCCAAAAAATGGCATAAATTGCAGCAAGGGCTAGATTAACCAAAAGTGTTGGAGGGGCATCCTATGGGCTTCTGATGCTGAGGGGGACCCTTTCCTGAGCCAAGCAATTTTTTCCCCCTCTTCTTCTGTACTCCGTGCAGGTGGACCTTACCAGGTAGGCAGCCAGAGTCAGTCACCCTCCACTGTCCCCGACCACAGCCGGTATCTAGTGTGTATACAGTACTGTGTGCCCTGTCCCCACAGACATTGCTTTAGCACTGCCATAGCAAAGTAAGGAGGGAAAGAACAGAGGAGAGGTACAGAGGAGCCTGCAGGGGGGGCAGAGGAGTCTGATGGGGATAGTGGAGGCTGGAGGAGGGGGACAGAGGAGCATGGAGAAGGGGCATAAGGAAGTCTGGGGGGGGGCAAAGGAGCATGGAAAGAAGTGAGTGGGTGTAGAGAAGCTTGGGGAAAGGGGATCGAGGAGTCAGGGGGACAGAGAGATCTGGAGGTGGAGGGCTAAGGAGTCTGGTGATACAGAGTAGCCTGGGGGAGAGGAAAGTGGAGTCTGGAAGAGGACAAAGGGATTTGGGGCTTCACAGTGCCTATAGCCCTGGGGCCTGTAATTTCTTATTCTGGCCCTGATTTTGTCTAAAATTCACACCAGCTCATAACTGACCTAGTTGGGAATTTGTAGACAGCTACAGGTGTGAGAAATGTAGTTATAGGTAGACACCTCTTAATAAATTGGTCACATCTTAATCCAACTTAAGTTAGATAAAGACCAGCATGTAGAATGTTGGTCCTTAAACACAATTTAACAAAAACAAAGAGTGCTCTTTAACCTCTTCACTACTGAATACTGTTCAATACCACCATCCTAGGAGATGCCTTATGCCAAGAGGTCTTTACATGCTGGTTTTGATGACATATCCAGATCTGTTAGATTGTAACCGTGGCTGTAGAAGGAACCCATAGAACCCTCATTGAAATTATATTTAAAAAAAAGTGATTTAGGATAGAAAAACCCATGTTGTCCCCGTATTTTCATGAATGATCATGAAGTTACTATGACCTATTATCATGTGCCATCTTTGTTTAAGAGCAATAATGTGTTAAAAACAAAACAAAGCAAAAAAAAAAAACAATGGGTAGAAAGGACAAATGGGTTAAATGCACTCTAACACAGCAAATCCTGTACAGTATTACATTCTAGGCTCTGTTTTCACCTTGTTTAGGGAGGTGTAGATCAAGAGGATAACACATAATGCAAATGAAAGGCTGCGATGTATCCCATTGTATAGATATAGGGAGGGATTTATCAAAGTTTGAAACCAGAAAACTAGTGAAAAAAAGTTGGACATTTTGGTGCAAGCCTTTTTTCTGCTGAATTTATAAAAAAAACTTTTTAATGCTAATTCTGTAGCATCAAGCATCGATAAATGCACCCCTTAGAGTGTAGTATATCACCCAAGGCTTCCATTGTAAAATATGGGATGTATATTTTTTACTATTTTCTTTTGTATGGAATAGCATAGTCTAACATAAAAATATGAAAGATATATTAATGTACACTGGCCCAACAGAGGCTTAAAGTAAATGTAATCTCGTACATGATAAAAACAGAGTCTTAGTATGACACAAGAATATTATTACCCTTACAATACCACTCAAAGGGGTACTCCGGTAAGATTTCTGTTAATCTCAATATGCTCTGGCTGCTGCAATAAAAATAAATAAACCTTGACTTACCTCCTGCCTCTCCCCTGATGCCACCAGAATTGTTGTTCCACTCTCAGCTGCGATCGTCTTCCTGCTTCTGGGGCCCGACACTGCAGCTCAGCTTATTGCTGGTCACACCAGAGTCCTGCCTTAGCAAGTAATTGGTTGAGCAGCAGCAATATGAAGGAAAAGGCTGGGCCCAATCTGTCATATTGCTGCTCACTCAAAAACTGGCTGAGGCAGGACACTGGTGTGGTCAGAGATGAGCTGAACTGCAGTGCTGCGTATCGGGCCCCAGAAGTAGGAAGAGGATCGCAGCTGAGACTGGAACAACAATTCCGGTGGCATCAGGGGAGAGGCAGGAGGTAAGTCAAGGTTTATTTTTTTTATTACAGCAGTCTGGACATATTAAGATTTTCAAAAATAATTGCTGGAGTGCAATTGCTTTACTGAAGAAATATTCTGAAATACAAAATATTGGTTATAATGAATACTGAAAGTGAGATATCACTATTTTACTGTACATAATAGAGGTATTAGAACTTTCCATGTGGTGTCCTTGAGCAGGTATGCTAGCAGGGCCCTAATTTGATATGGTTTGCAGTTACCTCTTTAGGTTCTCTATTGATGCCACTGTTTTTGCATCTGATGCATAACCATGCAATATCACGGACACTACTATATTTATAGGCAGAAGCAGTCTGTTGCAGATCACTTTTGTAATAAGTTCCTTTTTCCTGTACCAAGAACTAAGGAACATGCATGTAGCACCTCTTTCTTTAACCCCTTAAGGACTGAGCGATTTCACGTTTTTGCATTTTCGTTTTTTCCTCCTTGCCTTTAAAAATCATAACATTTTCAATTTTGCACCTAAAAATCTGTATTATGGCTTATTTTTTGCGCCACCAATTCTACTTTACAGTAACATTAGTCATTTTACCGAAAAATCCACGGCGAAAGGGAAAAAAAATTCATTGTGCGACTTTATTTTGTAGGTCCATACGGTTAAAATGATACCCTACTTGTATAGGTTTGATTTTGTATTACTTCAGAAAAAAATCATAAATACATGCAGGAAAATTTATACGTTTAAAATTGTCATTTTTTGAGCCCTATAACTTTTTTATTTTTCTGTGTTCAGGGTGCTATGGGGGTAATTTTTTGCGCCGTGATCTGAAGTTTTTAGCGGTACCATTTTTGTTCTGATCAGACTTTTTGATCACTTTTTATTCACTTTTTTGTGGTATAAAAAGTGATCAAAAATGCACTATTTTGGACTTTTGAATTTTTTGCGCGTACGCCATTGAACGTGCAGTTTTAAAAGTGGTATATTTTTATAATTTGGACATTTCCACACGCGGTGATACCACATATGTTTATTTTTATTTTTATTTACCCTGTTTATTTTGTTACTACGAAATGCCGGGTGATTTAAACTTTTAATTCAGAAGGGAACACCTGAAAGGGTTAACTTTTTTTTTACACTTTTTTTTTGCAATCTCATAGCTCCTATAGGGACCTATGAGCTTGCAATGGCTGATTGCATACACAGATTGTTGCCTTGCCGTTGCATGGCAACAAGTTGTGTAATCAGCGGTTGATTGCTCCAGCCTGTAACTCAGGCATGGAGCAATCAATCAGAGCCGGGACGCCGACGAAAGAAGGTAGGGACCTTCTTCTCTCCGGGTAGCTGATCGGGGCATCGCGATTTTATCGCGATTACCCCGATCAGCCCGACTGAGCAGCCAAAGTTAAGGAGAGGTTATTCTGCAGCTGCAGTGTGTATTCTACATTCATATCTGCTTTTTTTTTCAAAAAAGAGGTTCTGTAGCTGCTAAAGGAGTATAGTAAAAGGAAAATAATCTAAACTGTACAAGAAATGATAAGAAAACATTTCTTATTTCACTGCTCAGGATAAATAAAACATATTCAGTGATCCCTTAAAGGGGTATTCCGGGCAAAAACATCTTGTGGGAGATTTATCAAAACCTGTGCAAAGGAAAAGTTGCCCAGTTGCCCATAGCAACCAATCAGCTCGCTTCTTTCATTTTTAACAAGGCCTCTGTAAAAGGAAAGATGCAATCGGATTGGTTGCTATGGGCAACTGGGCAACTTTTCCTCTGCACAGGTTTTGATAAATCTCCCCCCTTATCCCCTATTGAAAGGATAGGGGATAAGATGTCTGATCGCGGGGGGCCCGCCGCTGGGACCCCCGCGATCTCCCTGCAGCAGTCCGCATTCTATGCATAGCTGCGCCTGCAGTTTCGGAAACCACCGGGCTTCCGAGACGGGGACGTGACGTCACGCCACGCGCCCTCCATTCATTTCTATGGGAGGGGGGCGTAATGGCCGCAACACCCCCTCCCATAGACATGAATGGAGGGGCGTGGCGTGACATCATGTCCCTGTCTCGGAAGCCCGGTGGTTTCCGAAACTGCAGACGCAGCTACGCATAGAATGCGGGCTGCTGCAGGGAGATCGCGGGGGGTCCCAGCAGCGGGCCCCCCCGCGATCAGACATCTTATCCCCTATCCTTTGGATAGGGGATAAGATGTTTTTGCCCCAAATACCCCTTTAACTTACAATGGCCTGAACATACAATAGTTTCCACATACAATGATCTTTTCTGGACCATTGTAACTTGAAACCAGACTCAACATACAATGCTATGAACAGTCCAGATCTGTGAAACGTGTCAATGGCTGGAAGAACTGACCAATCAGAATGGGCATTTTACTGGTAAAACTCATGTATTACTAAAGTGCATGCATGAACTGAACTCCTGTCTGGTATCGCCTCCCTACAGTACAGGGTGGTACTACATGTTCTGTACTACTCTTAACCTGTGCCAGGGATAGCTGCTCCAGGTAAGGGCGGCTCCATTTTACTTTTTAAGGACATTGCGTGTACTGTACAGGACCCTGAAGAAGCTCCTGTCCCCTACATAGGCGGTGATTTACAGCTCCCAGCAGATCTTGATTACTTTTATATCTTAGGACTTGCTTTATCTGTTTTAGGTATCTACTTATTTTTCTTAAATCCTCACTTTTTCCTATTTTTAGAAGACAATTTGGTGGCTTCAGAACCCATTACCAGGTTTCCATAGAGTTATGGTCTCAACATACAATGGTTTCAAAATACAATGGTCGTCCTGGAACCAATTAATATTGTAACTTGAGGGACCACTGTACCTTTATTCCATCATTTTAAAAACATGAAGGTACAGAAAAAAACACATATTGAAAACATAGTAACCTGCTAATGCGTTTCAGGCTGCAATGTAGAAGATTACTATATTTCTATATTTTTTCTATGTGTTCTCAATGTTTTTAAAATGATGGAATAAAGGAATATATTTTATTCATCCTGTGTGGTGGAATAAGTAGTGTTTTCTACTATAAGTCTGTGGAACAGCCATAAGGAACCGAGGCTATAACATTCAGCAATTTTCTCCACGGGTGGTGAGCTCATTGGGACTTAATGCAAGCTGCTAGAGACTCCTACTATTACTATAAATTATACAGAGTTTTAGTCACAGAGTTCCATGACCTATATAAATGCACTTATACTGCAGCCTCATAATATGTTGGTAATAGAAACTCACTGATGATGTCTATTATTCTAATAGTTTAGAGTAGGGGGGTCATTATTCATATGCAAAGTACAAATGATTTGCTGATTTACTACATTAAATTATAACACACTGAAAATGTACTTGTGGCAAAGGTTGACATAGCAAATATGAAGGTAGGGCAGGTCTAGAAGGTATTAAAGGAAAACTGTCACTAAACTCCATCACCGCCCCCTGGACTAACCAGAGGCACTAGCAGGTAGAGCTGGGGACGCTGATCAATATGCTGCCTACGATGCTCGGATCCGTCCAGCCGTTCGCCTGTTATCTTCATTATTCCTGATATGTTAATGATCTTCTAACTGGCACGGGCGGGGTTACATGCCTCCATCTGGCACTGTGACGTCAGCAATGCTCGTCCGCAGCACCGCCCGGCTTATGCATATTCATCCCCTCCCTCCGCCTTTCGCTCTACTCCCCGCTCTGTACAGGACTCCACTGCGCATGTGTCGCTTCATGTGTACGGATCCGGGCATGATATATGGCAGCATATTGATTTTTTTCTGATAAACTGGTGCCAGAAAGTTAAACAGATTTGTAAATTATTTCCTTTTTAATATCTTAACAATTCCAGTACTTATCAGCTGCTGTATGCTGCATAGGAAGTTATATAGTTCTTTTCTGTCTGACCACAGTGCTCTCTGCTGACACCTCTGTCCATGTCAGGAACTGTCCAGAGCAGGAGAGGTTTTCTATGGGAATTTGTTCCTGCTCTGGACCGTTCCTGCCATGGACAGAGGTGTCAGCAGAGAGCAATGTGGTCAGACAAAAAAAGAACTATACAACTTCTTCTGTACAACTTCCTCTGGAACATACAGCAGCTGATAAGTACTGGAAGGATTAAGATTTTTAAAATTAAGTAATTTACAAATCTGTTTAACTTTTTGGCACCAGTTGATTTAAAAAAATTGTTTTCCACCCGAGAACCCCTTTAACCTCCACTAAAATTGCTCGGATCTGCTGACAAAGTTTTAATGAGTACAAAATATATATATTGTACTCTAATAAACATTGATGGTCCAACATGACAATATTACAACATTTTTGTGTTAATCTGATTCAATATAAGTTTTTTTTTTGTTTCCTAGGAGGATCTAGGAGTTTTATCCCTGGCCATTTAGTGCTGCATCTGTCTTTGGCAGTGCTGTGTTATTTTTTCTTTGCTACGTTAATACAGTAAAGACAAGCTAGAAACATGTACTCTTGCACATACATTGACTTTCAATCTTACATATTGTTTTCCTTCATGTTCAGATGTCAAGTACACTCTCACACACAATTCATCATCCCACACAGCCATTACAGATCATCAAAGCAGTATGCACATTTTACCACACATCACAGTATTTTCCTGGGTTCATAAGGGTCCCTTCGGGACAGTTAAAATGTTGAGCAAAGTCTCTTGAATTTGACAGGGTCCCAATAACTCTAAATTTGGCAGGACTATGAGGATCTGTAACTAGCCCTTCATGACTGCTCTCGGGGGTTCGCACCGAACACCACACCTGCAAGAAAGAGTACAATAACTTAGTTACTGGAAAATTTCAACCTCAGAGCAGTAGGGTGACAAGATATTGTTAGTAAACAGAATACATCCTTAGGTGAAAGGTTCAATCAGCCCTCTAGCAGCTGTACCTGGTCCGGTGCACGGATCAGGGTGAGCCACTCCACCTTGTAATACTTGTAGAATGAACAGATGTCTCCAGCACCAATATTTAGGTTAACATTTTCTCTTTACTAATCCAAAGTAAAATCTTTGCACAACATCAGCATAGACAGGATAAAAATTGGATGCGTTTCAGCCAGTTACATACCCTTAGTCATGGATTAGTCATGACTAAGGCTATGTAACTGGCCGAAACGCGTCAGGTTTTTATCCTGGCTACACTGATGTGCTGTAAAGATTTTACTTTGGATTAATAAAGAGAAACCTCTTACCTGAATATTGGTGCTGGAGACGTCCATTCTTTCTGCAAGATGTTGTCAGTATTATCAAAAACTGATCAGTTTATGTTGATGTCACCTGTGCAAATCCTACAAAGAATAGCTGATGGTTGGTAAGTCCCACTCCAGGTAGTCGATTTTCTTCACCATGTTTCTGTAACCAGGATTTGTATGCCTAAAACAGAGGAATTTAGTGAATAGCACACATTTAGTTTACAGGAAACAAAGCTTGTCCATAGGGCTAGTTCATAGACTTCTTTATAGAGTGGTGCTTAAAAGTTTGTAAACCCTCCAAAATTTCTGCATACATTTGACCTAAACCTACATCAAATTTTCACACAAATACTATAAGTAGATAAAGAGGACAAAATGGAACACATGAGTCAAAAAAGACTTGGCCATTTATGTATTGAGGAAAATGATCCAATATCACTTATCTGTAAATGGCAAACTTATGTGAACCTTTAGGTTGCTCTAAAACAGTACAGTTTTGCGGTGTAGTTTAGAAGACAAAACCAGATGTGAATCATAGAAAATTACATAATAGAAGAAAAAGGTGCTACTTCTGCCCTTTTTCACAGGTGTGGAATAAAATAAAAATAAAAAAAGGAATAAAAGTAGCATCTGTTCTTTATATTCACTAATTCATTTTGTTCCACACCTGGTTTTCTCTTTAGAACTGGTGCAAATATGCATTAAAAGTGCACTGTGAAATTACAGTAAGTTGAAGGTGAAATTAGAGTTAGTTGTTTTCAGTCAATGGGATGACATTCAGGTCATTGAGTGAGCTACCTGTTATATTTAAAGCAAAGGGAACTATCAAAGTCTGATCTTAACAGGTTTGTGGAAGTGTGTTATGGCATGGTTTTTGAGGAATTCATAAGAAAAATTGTCCATCCGGCTTTTAAAAAGTTACAAAACTCTCTCTAAAGAATTTGGACTCCACCAAGATTGTGTACAAAGAGAGGAAATGAGAGACCATTATTACCTTCCCTAGGAGTGGTCAACCAAAAAGGATTACAAAAGAGCAAGGAATAAGTCCAAAAGGTCTCAAATGAACCCAAGGTGACCTGTAAGCAACTAAAGGCCTTTCTCACATAAGCTAATGTTAGTATTCACGATTCCACCATCATGAATCTGTACAGGAGCCTGGGGAGGGAAAAGGACCTGCTCAGTTGTCCCCAGGGCGTACAAGAGGGTGATTTCATTGTTTTAACCTCCCCTTGAGCCACTATCAACTGTACAGGCATTCTCAGAAGAACCTACCTACTTGGGGGCTAACATAGTGGAGGTTTCAAGTGTTAACAGAACAGGAACAGAGGAGAGCAGAGAGGTGAGTGTTAGCTTGTTTGTTATTTAAGGGTTATTCCCATTTTGTTATTTCGGTTTCCCAGCCCGTTTTCAGCCAGAGTTATGTCAAAGAAACATAGAACATAGATTGTGTCGGCAGATAAGAACCATTTGGCCTATCTAGTATGCCCAATAATCTGAATCCTATCAATAGTCCCTGGTCCTGTCTTATATGAAGGATAGCCTTATGCTTATCCCATGCATGTTTAAACTCCTTCACTGTATTTGCACTTCTGCATGAAGGCTATTCCCTGCATCCAGTACTCTCTCAGTAAAGCAATACTTCGTGATATTACTGCAGAAACCTTTGCCCCTCTAATTTAAAACTATGTCCTCTTGTGGTAGTTTTTCTTCTTTTAAATATGTTCTCCTCCTTTACAGTGTTGATTCCCTTTATGTATTTAAAAGTCTCTATCATATCCCCTCTGTCTCTTCTTTCTTCCAAGCTATACATGTTGAGGTCCTTTAACCTTTCCTGGTAAGTTTAGTTCTGCAATCCATGTACTAGTTTAGTAGCTCTTCTTTGAACTCTCTCTAGAGTATCTATATCGTTTTGAAGATAAGGCCTCCAGTACTGTGCACAATACTCAAAGTGAGGTTTTACCAGTGTTCTGTACAGCGGCATGAGCACTTCTCTCTTTCTACTGCTTATACCTCTCCCTATACATCCAAGCATTCTGCTAGCATTTCCTGCTGCTCTATTACATTGTCTTCCTACCTTTTAAGTCTTCTGAAATAATTACTCCTAAATCCCTTTCCTCAGATACTGAGGTCAGGACTGTGTCAAATATTCTATATTCTGCCTGAGGGTTTTTATGCCCCAGGTGCATTATCTTGCACTTATCCACATTAAATTTCAGTTGCCAGAGTTCTGACCATTCTTCTAGTTTTCCTAAATACTTTTCCATTTGGCGGATCCCTCCAGGAACATCAACCCTGTTACATATCTTTGTGTCATCAGCAAAAAGACATACCTTACCATCGAGACCTTTTGCGATATCACTAATGAAGATATTAAACAATATTGGTCCCAGTACAGATCCCTGAGGTACCCCACTGGTGACAAGACCTTGCTCTGAATATTCTCCATTGACTACAACCTTCTGTTGTCTGTCACTCAGCCACTGTCTAATGCACTCAACAATATGGGAGTCCAAGCTCAATGACTGCAGTTTATTGATAAGTCTTCTATGTGGGACAATGTCAAAAGCCTTACTAAAATCTAGATATGCGATGTCTACTGCCCCTCCGCCGTCTATTATTTTAGTTACCCAGTCAAAAAAATCAATAAGATTTGTTTGACATGATCTCCCTGAAGTAAACCCACATTGTTTTTCATCTTGCAATCCATGGGATTTTAGATGTTCCACATTCCTATCCCTTTAGTAGGGTTTCCATTAATTTCCCCACTATTGATGTCAGACTATAGTTGCTTGATTCCTCCCTACTACCTTTCTTGTGAATGGGCACGACATTTGCTAAATTCCAATCTTCCGGGACGACTCCTGTTACCAGTGATTGGTTAAATAAATCTGTTAACGGTTTTACTAGCTCACCACTCTTCTACATAACTTCCTTCCTGTGTTTTTAATTTAGTTATTCCTTGTTTTAATTTCCTTTTTTCATTTATATATCTGAAGAATGTTTTATCCCCTTTTTTCACAGACTGAGCTAGTTTTTCTTCTGCCTGCGCTTTAGAAGTTCTTATAATTTGCTTGGCCTCTTTCTGCCTAGTCTTATAGATTCCCCGCAATGCGCTGACAAATACTGGCCAATGCATGGCCGGTATTTGTCAGCGCATTGCGTACCCCCGCACATCCGGTGGCATACCCCTGCTGTGGAAGACTCTAGGGCGCAATGCTCTGCAGTCTGCACATACCCCCCCCCCCCCCCCATGTGTGTGTATGTAAATTCTTATACAGGTGGGGGTATGAGCAGACAGCAGAGCATTGCACCCTAGGGTCTGTGGAAGACACTAGGGTGCAGTGCTCTGCAGTGCACTTAACCCCATGTGCAGAGGCCCTGGCTGGGAGGATTACTGAGATGCAGACACTTACAGACCCGGCTGGGGCTGCAGCACGAGCAGTACAGTTACAGTCATGATCCACCAGGGCAGGCTGCCTGGGCTCCACAAAATGGCAAGGGGGGGGGGGGGGTGCGATGGCAAGGTGAGGAAACACAGGAGGAGCACAATCCCAATGCAGCCCTCTAGTACAGAGCTCTATGCTGCTGCAGCATAAGGGACAGACAGCACAGAGCTCGGCTGCAGACTCCTCCATGCCTAATAGCATGAAAGGTAAGGCCTCGCTGACCGCTCTACAGGGGCTGAATTACTATTAAACTAACCATGGTGCGTGTCCCGGAGGCAGCGGGGGGGGGGGGGGGGTTTACACAAAAACATCCAGTAGGGCCCGTGAGTGTTTTCCGCACTGCCTGTGTGTGCGCGCTCCCTGTGCTTGTTCACAGGCAGTGCGTGCCCACGCATACACTCTACATGATACTGCAGGGATCGCCTATCCTTGATACCGGCAAGTTTCACGGCCGGTATCCAGGATGTTGCAAAAACTAGACTGGTCTGTCTGGCTAAAAGACAGGCGACCCCTAGTAGCGGCTATTTTGAGCTTTAATAGTCCTGCAATATATCAAAAGTTTTCAACAATGACAGTGCCTCTTTAAGTGAGAAGCGTTATGTTTGGAGAAGTAAAACACTGCAGTCCAAATTTTTGAAAGAAGTTTGTGGTAGTATCATGTTTTGGGCCTGTTTTGCAGCATTTGGGCCAGGATGTCTTGCCATAATTAATGGAACAATACATTCTGAATTATACCAGCAGCTTCTGAAAGAAAATGGACATCTGTCCGTGAGCTGAATCTTAAGAGAACATGGGTCATGCAGCAAGACAACTACTCTTCTAAGCATTCAAGTTGCTCCCATAGAATGGTTTAAGAGGAGGCAGTAACCTGGACATAGCTATGGAGGGCTGATCACATACCTTTTAACAGCAAACAGTCATGGCCGTAAATGTTGGCATGCCTGAAATTTTTCTAGAAAATGAAGTATTTCTCATGGAAAAGGATTGCATTGACACATGTTTTGCTATACACATGTTTATTCCCTTTGTGTGTATTGGAATTAAACATACAAAGGGAGGAAAAAAAGCTAATTGGACATAATGTCACAGCAAACTCCAAAAATGGGCTGGACAAAATTATTGGCACCCTTAACTTAATACATTGACCCCCCGACCTACGATGGCCCCGACATACGATAATTTCAACATAGGATGGCCTCTCAGAGGCCATCGCATGTTGAAGGCAGCATCAACATACAATGCTTTTGTATGTCGGGGCCATCGCATAAACGGCTCTCCGGCAGTGCAGACTGCTTCAGCTGCCACAGGATAGCCGTTTAAGGTGCCCCGTGTAGTCCGGTGACAATCACTCGCCTGTCCCCGGCGCTCCGGACCATCCTCTTCGGGATCCCCTGCATCGCCGTCTCTCTCCTTCATCATCATCACGTTGCCGTGCACGCCGTCCCGTCATCCAATAGGAGCGGAGTCTGCAGCGATGTGATGACGGCAATGAAGAGCTACGATCCCAGGCAGCAGAGATGGTCCGGAGCGGCGGGGACACCCAGGGGAAGTGGCAACACCGATGGAGGGCAACATCCAGGGCAGCGGTGACGGTCCGGAGCGACGGGGACAGGTGAGTATAACTTCCTATTCTTTTCATTGCATGGATCCCTCAACATAGGATGGTTTCAACAAACGATGGTTCATTTAGAACGAATTACCATCGTATGTTGAGGGACCACTGTATTTGGTTGCACACCCTTGGGAAAAATAATTGAAATTGAAAATATAACCATCAATAAGTTTCTTTCACCTCTCAGCCGGAATGTTGGACCACTCTTCCTTTGCAAACTGCTCCAGGTCTCTCTTATTGGAAGGCGCCTTTTCCCAACAACAATTTTAAGATCTCTCCACAGGTGTTCAATGGGATTTAGATGTGGACTCATTGCTGGCCACTTCAGAACTCTCCAGCACTTTGTTGCCATCCATTTCTGGGTGCTTTTTGACGTATGTTTGGGGTCATTGTCCTGCTGGAAGACCCAAGATCTCGGATGCAAACACAGCTTTCTGACACTGGGCTGTACAGTGTGACCCAAAATCCATTGGTAATCCTCAGATTTCATGATGCCTTGCACACATTCAAGGCACCCAGTGCCAGAGGCAGCAAAACAACCCCAAAACATCATTGAACCTCCACCATATTTCACTGTAAGTACTGTGTTCTTTTCTTTGTAGGCCTCATTCTGTTTTCGGTAAACAGTAGAATGATGTGCTTTACCAAAAAGCTCTATCTTGGTCTGTTCTGTCCAAAAGATGTTTTCCCAGAAGGATTTTGGCTTACTCAAGTTCATTTTGGCAAAATGTAGTCTGGCTTTTTTATGTATCTGTGTCAGCAGTGGGGTCCTCCTGGGTCTCCTGCCATAGCGTTTCATTTCATTTAAAGGAAAACTGTAGTGGAACACTTTTATATATGCTTGTGCCCAGGCCTCAAATATAAACAAAATAAACTCATACATACCTTCCTACGAGCCCCCGTTGGTCCAGCACAGGCCTCAAGGTCCGGCAGTGCTGACCTCATTCCACTTCATTGGGACGGGGACACCGCAGAGCCGTCGGCGTATCACCGGCCACAGCGATGTCCCGCCTGTGATAGGCTGAGCCCACTGTCATGTAGGAAGCCGGCCAGAGCTCCTTGACAGTGGGCTCAGCCTATCACAGGCCAGGGCGGGACATCGCTGTGGCCGGTGATACGCCGACAGCTCTGCGGTGTCCCCGTCCCCAGGAAGTGGAATGAGGTCAGCACTGCTGGACCATGAGGCCTGTGCCGGACCAAGGGGGCTCATAGGAAGGTATGTATGAGTTCATTTTGTTTATATTTGAGGCAAGGGCATATATAAAAGTGTTCCACTACAGTTGTCCTTTAATGTCGACAGATAGTTCGCGCTGACACTGATGCTCCCTGAGCCTGCAGGACAGTTTGAATATCTTTGGAACTTGTTTGGGGCTGCTTATCCACCATCTGAACTATCCTGCGTTGACCCCTTTCATCACTTTTTCTCTTCAGTCCACGCCCAGGGAGATTAGCTACAGTGCCATGGGTTGCATACTTCTTAATAATGTTGCGTACTGTGGACAAAGGCAAATCTAGATCTCTGGAGATGGAATTGTAATATTGTTGATATTTCCCCACAATTTTGGTTTTCAAGTCCTCAGAGAGTTCTCTTTCTGTTGTCCATGCTTAGTGTGGCACACACAGACACACAATGCAAAGACTAAGTGAACTTCTCTCCTTTTAATCTGCATTCAGGTGTGATTTTTATATTGCCCACGCCTGTTACTTGCCCCAGGTGAGTTTAAAGGAGCATCACATGCTAGAAACAGTTTTATTTTTCAACAACTTTGAAAGGGTGCCAATAATTTTGTCCAGCCCATTTTTTAGTTTGGTGTGACATTATGTCCAATTTGCTTTTTTTCCTCCCTTTTTTGGTTTAGTTCCAATACACACAAAGGGAATAAACATGTGTATAGCAAAACATGTGTTACTGCAATCCTTTTCTGTGAGAAATACTTCATTTTCTTGAAAGATTTCAGGGGTGCCAACATTTATGGCCATGACTGTACATGTTTACACACACACACCCTCGATCCTAAATTATAGGGCTTTGTAGTCCCCTATGACTATCATGGCAATCCATCAGAGGGGGGAATCTGCATAATAATATGGGCTGTGTTTCATGCGGTGACTGTAGAGAGGAGCTTGCTTATTTATTTAATGAGACATGGCCACACTGCGACTTCAGGATCTTCTGAGAGCTCTGCCATGTCCTTTTTATTAAATATGTACACCCCCACTGCATTTTAGTTTTGAAAATAAAATGCCTTTCCAATTTGTTGTTTTACCATGTATTTTATGGTTGACTTGGCCTTGGGCCACAACCTGGCATGTTTGAATAGTATAAAAACTGGGAACCTATGGAATAATCAACCTCAGGAACTGGTCACAGAAAAACAGTTGAGTGCTTTAAAACAGGCTTAGGCTGCATTCACACCTCGTTTTTATGTTACGGGTGCCGGATCCGGCTGGGGTACGGGAGTGCACGGTTTGCCCCGTATGCGGTTTCCTGACCGGACCTAAAACTGTAGTATACTACGGTTTTAGATCCGGTCACAAAACAGGATACGGGTCAAAAATATATCCATATGTCTGACCCCTACCGCGCATCTATATATACAGGTGCCGGCTCACTGCTATGAATGACAAGTAAAGCAGTGCAGGGAGCGGAGGCTCCGCTGCTGCTGCCAATAGCTTACTTGTCATTCATAGCGGTGAGCCGGCATTTGTATATGTATGCTGTGAGGGTCAGACATATATCCATATATCTGACCCCCACAGCATGATATGCAGCTGCTGCCCGCTATGAATGACAAATCTGTAGGCGCTATATAAATAGCTGCAGAATCTGTAGGCGCTATATAAATAAATAAAATAAAATAAAACTCTTAGCAGCGAGAGCGGGCAGCAGCCCTCCGCTCCCCCGCTAATAGAGTTTTCATTCATTGGCAGCCAGGGGAGGGAGAAGATGAAGATTAATATGCGCAGCTTGGGGGAGGCAGTATATATATAAATATGTGCAGCGGGGGTCAGTATATGCACAGCGGGGGTCAGTATAGATATATAATCGAGCTGGGGGGGCAGTACATTTATTCAAGCGCAGCGGCCACTAAGTTTGATATAGCGCAGCAGGGGGAAAGATATATAGATATGCTGGAGGGGCCAGATATATACCCCCCCAGCGATTCTATACATCTTTGCCCACCACAGCGCTTCTATATTAAAACTCTGCCAGGAGCCCTGATTGGCTCCTCGGTCCGGCCATTCAGGGCTCCTGGTGGACTGGTGGGGAATTTAAAAATGAAAGTTTACAGTACATTGCAGGGGATCGGAACATGCTGCCCGCTCCCCTGCTTAATAACATCTGATAGCTTAATAACTGATAGCTTAATAACCTGCTTAATAACATCCGAAGTGAGACCTGGTGCGATCAATCCCTCAGCCCCTGTACTACTACCCCCAACATGGAACAGACCCTGTTCCATGATGGGGGTAGTAGTACAAGCACTAATGTAGTCAGAATTTGCAGAGACTTTTTTTCTGTCGCACAGAATACATTTTGTGCGACAGAAAAAAAAACCTGCGACAGAAAGAAAGGGAAATTGGGCAACAGATTAGTAAATCACAAGGAAAAAAAAGACGAGTACATTGAAAAAAAAAAACCTAACCGACACTCCAGTCTTTGTAAATGAGGGCTAGTAAGTACTATTGGCCCTGCACTCAGGATAGCACAGATATTTTACATTCTAGCACTTACATGGTATGCTGCCTTTAAGCCACCGTTGTCGGCTATATTTTCCCCAAGTGTTTGACGTCCATTGACCTTCTCTCCATTTACATTGTACGCGTTGTATTGACTAACCATGCACTCAGTGCGATTTTTAAATGCCTCCAGAGAGGAGTTTTGCCACCAAGGACGTAGGTTACCATCCTCATCATACTCCCGGCCTGTAATAAAAATGATATTTGAACAGCAGATAGTCTGTGTAATCTTCTGATGCACATAAATACGGCATGAACAAGGTTGGGTGGAAAGTGTAACTATATAATGACTAACAGATCATTTTCACAGTCTGATTACTTTAAGGCATAGCTCAGGCAAGCATATCATGTGTAAGTAGATAAAATTCACAGTTAGGTGTTTTCTTGTTAGAGATTCTTCTTTTTATTTTTCGTTCATGACATTTTCAGGGTATTTCTTACAAACAGCATTGTACTTGTTAAAGCTAGAGGTGTTGTACGCACTGCCACTCCAGTTGGGATGCAACGTTTCGGGGGTTCGCCCCCTTACTCATGTGCACGCACATTCCACAAATTATAAAATACTGCGTAATTCTGCACAGAACCAATGCAATGCAGAATTCATGCAGATATGCAGAATTTCCATTGTGTGAACTTGGCCTAAGGCCTGGTTCACACGGCAGAATTTCTGCATGGAATTTCTGCATGAATTTATAGCCAATACACTTCAATGGGATTCCACTGTCCCATTCACGCAGCAGAATTTCTGCTGCAGGAATTTCATTGAAGTGAATTGACTATAAATTCATGCAGAATTTTCATGCAGAATTCAGAGCAGAAATTCTGCCATGTGAACCTGGCCTGAGATTTATCAAAACCTGTCCCGAGGAAAAGTTGACCAGCTGTCCATAGTAACCAATCAGATCGCTTCTTTCATTTTTAACAAGGCCTCTGCATAATGAAAGAAGCAATCGGATTGATTGCTATGAGCAACTCTGCAACTTTTCCTTTGCACAGGCTTTGATAAATCTTCCTCTAAGGCCGGGTTCACATGGCAAAATTTCTGCACTGAATTTATAGCCTATACACTTCAATGAAAAGGAATTTCTGTGTAATATACACAGAATGTGCACAGGATTTGTGCCGAATTTGCAGGAATGATGTTGTAGGGATGCTAAATATTGTAGCTAACAAATTTTATGTTTTATATAGCAAATTTTTTATTAATTTGGATGCAGGAAACCATTATTGGGAGTGAGGCAGTGAGAAAAGAAAGAGCCGCAGACATCGCAACAATGGAAGACAGGTATTTATAATTTTATGTAAGAGATTTAAACTTGAATCAATGGTGACTGTATAGTGTGATATGTAATTTTAATAAAAAAATATAATGTTTAACCATTTTATTTAATGTCATTAGCAATTAATCCTTAAAAATATGTAACGTGTTTAATTCTCTTTCTCTAACTTCTCTGCCTTTTGTTTCATTTCAGATTTAAATTTGCCTGTCTGAGCTGCAAAATGTAAGTATGTTAGGTGGCATAACCACAAACTTAATTGGCAAAACCACAAACTCATTTGGCAATTAAGTTTGTGCTTTTGCCACCTAACATACTGATATTACAGCTCAGACAGGCAAATTTTAAGCTGAAATGAAACAGAACGCAGAGAAGTTAGCAAAAGAGAATTAAACACGTTCCATATTTTTAAGGATTAAAAAAAATGCTAATGACATTAAATAAAAAGGTAAAACATTATGTCCCAGATTTATCAAACTGTGTGAGAAAACATAGTGATTTTCCCACAGTAACCAATCACGGCTAAGCTTTCAATTAACCAAAGCTCGTTAGCTGAGCTGTGATTGGTTGCTGTGGACAAATCCCTCTATTTTTTCTCTTACACAGTTGGATAAATCTGGGCCTATATTTGAATTAAAATTACATATCACACTATACAGACTTCATTAATTCAAGTTTATATCTATCACATAAAATTATACATACCTGTCTTCCATTGTTGCAATCTCCGCCGCTCTTTCTTTTCTCACTGCCACACTCCCAATAATTGCTCCCTGCATCTAAATTAAACAAACATTTGTTATAAAACAAATAAAATTCATTGCCCACAATACAGGAATAACCTACGAAATGTAACAAAAAAACTAAATGTACATCCCTTTTAAGTGATCTTTAAAGCTTACAAATGGAGCTGATCATGCAGAATTCTGCAGGAAAATCTGCAGAAATTTCTGCACGAATTCTGCACACCTTCTGCATTGATTTTGCATGTCAATCAAACAAAGCGGAAATTGATGGGGAATGATGGGAATGCAGAATTCACGCAGATATGCAGAATTTCCATTGTGTGAACGCAGCCTAAGGGGACTCCACATTGTCATTCAGACAACAGAATTCCACTGCTGAAATTCTGTTGAAAAATGTCTGGTCTTATATTTTTCTGGACTTCGGCTGCGGAATCCCATTGAAGACAATGGGGCTGACTTTCTGCCCAATTCGTGCAGAATTTGTGCAGAATTCGTGCAAAATGCATGCAGATCCTGCGTGGAATCCGCACAAACTGACAGTTTAGTTTAATAAAATCTCTCTTTTTTTCCACAGTTGCCCACACACCCCCGCAGCTGGGGGTTGCTACTACTCCCATCATGGAACAGACTTGTTTCTATGATGGGAGTAATAGTTCCCCCAGCTGCGTGAGACTACTGCGCTGGTACTACTACTCTTATTATGGAATAGAGCCTGCTCCATGTTGGTAGTAGTAGTACAGGGGCTGAGGGAGTGATCGCATCGGGTCTCAATTCTGAGACCCCCTGTGATCATAAGTTATTAGCTTGGGAACAAGCGGCATGTCAGCCGCACCACTCCCCAGCGATGTATATTTCACTTTCATAATTTCACTAATTCAAATACCCCACCGGGAACCCTGAATGGCCGGCACCAAGTGGCAATTCAGGGCTTCCGGCTGGGTTTTTAAAATTATACAGTGCGGATCATAGTTTTTCATAGAGCTGACCGGCGATCAAAGCGCAATGCCGTCCGCTTCCCCGGCAGGAGCCGTCTCTCCTACTAGAGCTCCCATCATGGAATAGTCACTGTTCATGATTGAAGCTGTAGTAGGACGGACTGCTCCTGTTGGGGAAGTGGACAATTCCGCACGTGTTTAAAGTCTGCGGCCTAAGGCTTTGTTCAAACTCCAGAAGTTCTGCAGGGAATTCTGCATGAATTTATAGCTAATACACTTCAATGGGATTCTGCTGACCCATTCACACAGCAGAATTTGTGCTGCTGGAAATTACATTGAAGTGAATGGGCTATGAATGTATGCAGAATTATCATGCAGAATTCCGTGCAGAAATTCTGCCATGTGAACATAGTCAAAACTTTTCACATGGCTCGGTCTGACATATTAAAAGTTTTTTTTATAGGTATAGTGCCTATTTAAGGCTAATATTCATGGCGGTAAGTTGATATTTATTTAAAGGAATTTGGCAAGAATACTAGGTGACAAAAGACAATTTTATATTGCTTTTAGAATGGCTGCAACTGCCTGTCTATATTACAGATGGAAGTGCAGCTCTGGAGCATAATCTACTGTTCTTAGAAGCAAAATACAGTGCGGACCAATAGAAGAGGAGCATGTGTAGATGTTTTATCAGTATGCACAATTTCTTTTGTTTTATTAATTCATTCCAATGATTAGAAAAGTGTACATCCCATAACAATTATTTTATTATAATATTAAAACATGCAGACTGCAGAATCTATGCATTTCATTAGGATGGGAGCTTTAACTCTTTCATGCAGACCCATAAATCCCCCATTTCCCAATTTAAATTCTGGTGCCACTAGAGGGTGCTTTTCTCTTTCATCTTTAAATGGATCATATTAGGTTCAATAACATCCATATATAATTGCTTCACCTAACTCTGTATCTGAAATGTTAACTCTGGCAGAAGAGAGGATATGGAGCTCTGGACAGTAAGAAAAAATATAGTATGTTAGTACTATGCTTTGATAAACTGCTTGTAGTGAGAGGTGTACTCTAATACTAGGCTAAATAGCATTCCATATCGCCCTACGGCAGCACAGGCAACATATGGGTTAACGTATTTATTCCTACAACCAAGCAGAAGAAACAAAAACAACCAATTAGTAAAACTAATTGAATCAACCAATTAATCTATGGAAGAACACGCCCCCAGAGCATAAATATCCCCAATAACTAAGCACACTGGGGGAGATTTATCAAACTGTGTGAGAGAAAAAGTAGAGTGATATCCCCACAGCAACCACAGCTCAGTTTACGAGCTCAGGTAAAGTGAAAGCTGAACTGTGATTGGTTGCTGTGGGCAAATCACTCCACTTTTTGTCTCACACAGTTTGATAAATCTCGGTCACTGTGTTTTTTTTTGTTTTGTCTCCTAGCAGGAGTTCATTTCAAGTAAATAGTTCCGTTTATAGCCCCCTTCGCTCCCGGTGAGAAAACTATAGTTTGGAGGAGCGGGCTTCCTCCGGCTAAGGCTGCAGTGCAGTACTCCGGAGAGATCTTATCAGCTAGTTGTGCGGCAGGCAGGAGCCAGTGGAAGGCACATACAGCTGTCGCTCCAGGCTTTGAAGAAGCGGCATGGCGGAGGCTGTTCTGTCCAATGGAGGACTTCCTAGCTGGTGCATGGGCGCAATCAGTGACATGCTGTTTCCTGGTGCGGCCTCTGTCGTCACTTCCGATGCGTCCAATTCAAAGTGCAAACACTCATTGGTTAAGGTACTGTGATTCTGGGCGGGGAGGGAGGGTGTTTTCCCCTTTCCTATGTTATTTAAAGGCACATGGACAGAGGTGGCTGCGAGCACTCTACCAGGTCAGTGCCTCTGGTGATTCAAGAAGGTATGATTACCATCCCCTTGGGTCCGTCCTGCTTTTATATATATATTGAGTTGTGGCTATGTGGGATTTTACTCCTTATGTTTTTCAGATGACCAGCCAAAAGGAATCTGGGAAAAGGAGGAGGAAAGAGAGATATAGAGATTGTGTCAATCGTCATCAACCCCTGCCTGACTCATGTGTCAATGATATATGCAAGTTTTGTCAGCCTCCTCAGAAATCAAACCAAGCAGCTTTTTGGATGGATTATGTCTCAGATGTCTGAGATGTTTGAGTCGGCACGTAGCCAGAAAGGTGGTAAGCAGAAGAGATCACATTATCAGGAAAGTTCATCCTCTGAATCAAGTTCGCATGAATTGTCTGAAGGGGAACTGTTGTCCAGTTCAGAGTTCTCAGATGCCAAGAATCCAGAAGATATTTGTCTCCTGAATAAGGAAAACATTCATCATCTTATGGAGGCAGTTAAAGCTACAGTGGAGGATGATATGTCCACTAATGATATGCCGCTTAAGGAAGCTTTGTTTTATTTTTCTAAAGAGAAGAATTGTTTTTTTCCCACACAGCCTCTCCTTATGAAATTCATGCAAGTTGGTTGGTGTAAACCGGAAAAAAAGTTGGATATGGGACCACGGTTTAAAGCCACATACAAACTGGATTCCAGAGTCTCGGATCCATGGGAGAATCCGTCTAAGGTGGATCTAGCAGTAGCCCATTTATCCAAGAAGGCTTGGTTCACTTCGGAAGAAGAGTCTCTCCTATGGATCGAAGGGCCTAAGTGGATTTGAAGAAGGTGTATTCGTCTGTCGCCAGTAATTGTAAAGCTTCCCTGGCAACATTTACAGTGGCCCAAGCACTGAGGCTTTGGCTTAGCCAATTGGCTAAAGATATTGCCAATGGAGTTCCGAGAGAGAGGATTTATTAAACAATATGTCTGAATTAAAGAGAACATCTAATTTCTTGTGTGACTTTCCATTGGACTGCTTGAAGGCCAACTCTAAAGTATTGGTATTAGCCAACTCAACAAGAAAAGCCTTGTGGTTGAAGGAATGGGGAGGTGACATTCCTTCCAAGAATCATTTTTGTCCCCTTCCTTTTAAAGGTCGTAAGTTATTTGGAAAGGATCTTAAAATCTATGAGCAGCTCTAAAGGTACAGCTTTTTCATTCATTAGCAAAAGGTCGAAATTTCGCTCCTATAGGAACCCTCAGAGAAGGTCTCCTTTCATCCGAAGAGCTAGACAGCAAGGGAGACTACTTTGGATGCTTGGGTAAGATCAGTTGTCTCAAAAGATAATTGCATAGAGTTTACTTGCCTCCACCAGCAAGTCTGTTCATCAATCTAGGGAAACCTCATCTTCTGAATCTGGTGCATCAATTCATCGAGAAAGGGTTTCTGGAGAAAGTTCCTTAGGTCTTTGGCGTCTTTGGCGTCTGGTGATAGATCTGTCGTTTATCAACAAGTTCATCAAAAGGAAGCATTTTCGAATGGAAACAATCCATTCGGTCACAGCGTTTCTGCAAGAGGGAGAGGTCGCTGTGACATTGGATTTGAAGGATGCATACCTGCACGTGCCGGTCAGAAGATCGCATCTCAGGTTTTTGAGAGTCACCATCCCCCAAGGGAAAAAGATCCTTCATTTACAATTCACCTGTCTCCCCTTCGATTTGTCCTTGGCTCAGAGTATTTATGAAGGTGTTGGTGGTTCTTGCAGCTCACCTACATCTTCAAGGGGTGTTTCTGGTGCCTTACTTAGACTGGTACATCAAAGCAGCCTCATCACCACTACACCTGCAGCTGATGATCAACTTGGAGATTCACGGTTTCATTATGAACACCCAGAAGTCAATGTTGGAGCCCTCGATGACCTGCAAATTTCTGGGATTCGTGCTAGATTCCAAACGAATGAGGATATTCCTGACGGAAGAGAGAGCAGTTAAGCTAATGTCATCTGTGCAGGATCTTCTGACCTCTCCAAATCTAACCACTAGATCAGGCATGAGAGAGCTGGGCTTCATGACATCATCCCTAGAAGCAATGCCTTGGTCCAGGGCCCACTCGAGATGTCTACAGCTGGAAATGATTTCTCAGTGGAACGGTCTTTGGTCTTCTCTGGACTCTCCTCTTGTTCTCTGGGTAGCCACCAGAAGGGACCTTTTGGGGTGGCTGAACAAGGACAACGTCACCTGGGGGAGGTGTCTGTCCAATGCTCCCCAGTTGTGCTAACCACGGATGCCTCCCGTTTGGGCTGGGGAGCTCACCTAGGGGACCGGTGGGTCCAGGTGAAATGGTCAGTTTCGGAGAGTTAGAGTTCCTCCAATTTGAGAGAGATGAGAGCGGTCCATCGTGCCCTTCGTCACTTTTCATGCCTGGTCAGAGGGTCCTAGTACAGTCGGACAACCTTGTCACAGTATTTTATGTCAACAAGCAAGGGGGAACTTGGTCTCCATTGTTGATGAAGGAATGCCGTGCCATGATGATCTGGGCAGAGCACAATCTGGCAGAGATCTGGGCAGTGCATATCAAGGGAGAGAAGAATGTGAGAGCAGACTGGCTGAGCAGACATAAGATAGACCAGTCAGAGTTGAGTCTCTACCCGGAAGGCTTTCAGTGGATTACCTGCAAGATGGGCATAACGGACATAGATGTGATGGCAACCAAAAGACAACAGGAAAGTGCCTGTCTTCTGCTCTCTAAACAGACAGGACAGTCCGGAATTATTAGACAGGCTTTCAATCAGTTGGAAAAACAGACTGATTTATGTGTTCCCTCCTCTCCAGCTAGTGTCTCAAGTGTTGAGGAAGATCATGTTGAATCAAGCTTCTGCCATAGTGATTCTGCCCTTCTGGCCCAGGAGGACTTAGTTTCAATGCGTGAAATCTCAAAATTCCCTGCAGAATTACCGGTTGACGGCTTGGAAACTATTGGGTCTTGCTTAAGATCTAGAGGTTTTGCTAATAAGGTGGTGGACATCTTGGCTTCTTCTCGCAGACCTGCTACCATCAAGGTCTACAATAAAGTAGCTAAGAAATTTGGCTCTTGGTGTAGTCAACATTAGATTGTGGCTCCTGACTTAAAGGATGTTTTGAAATTCCTGCAAAAAGGTTTTGGGTAAGGGTCTAAAATGGAATACCCTTAACGTAAATTTCTCGGCTATCAACTGTCTCTTCGAAGGAAGGTTTTCCCATTGCGAGTTAGTACGCCAATTCTTCAGAGCCATTAAGAATTTGCGCTCTCCAGTCAAAGTTCCAGTTGCATCATGGGATTTGTTGTTGGTGTTGGAAGCACTTACTCTGGCTCCGTTTGAACCTTTGGAGCAGGGCTCCTTGAAATTTCTATCCTGGAAAGCTATCTTTCAGGTAGCAGTCTTCACTGCTAAACGAGTAGGAGAAATTCAGACTTTATCTTGTAAGGAGCTCTATATAAGGATTACCCAGAACTGTCTAATCATGAGGACGAATCCGTCCTTTTTGCCTAAAGTTCCTTCTGTCAGGGACCGATCAGAGGACAGGGAGAGTGAGACCTAAACTGACCACTCTCCCTGCCTACTTGCCCATCCACCCTAACCGGTGGATCGACAACTGGGTGCCGGTCCCTCCCTGAGCTAAAGTGCAGGGGCCTAATAAAAACACATACTAATTAATAGTCAGTCACAAACCAGAAACACAACAGGAACATAGAACTCAATAGTATAAGTTCAGAGGACACAGATCAGTGAGCAGTACAGGAGACACTATGGATTAGCAGTCATGAACAGAGGACTCAGTGGTCATAAACAGAGGACACTATAGATCCGTGGTCGTGAACAGAGGACATTATAGATCAGTAGTCATGTATAGAACTCCAAAGATCTGAAATCAAGAACAAAACACCAAAACAAGATCAAAACACCAGACAGGAAAACAGATAAGTCAACAGACTTTAGGAACAGACAGGAATATAACTTAATATCCCAGAACATCCAGTAGACACAAAGTCCCCATGGACCAGAAACAGGGATCTATAGCTAATCAGAAATATTCGCATTCCCTATGCAAACCTCCAGTAGACACGCAGTCCCCATGGACAGGTAATAGGGATGCCTAGATACACAGGATATATTTATAGAACACTGTTCACACTGAACACAAGACAGGAATAATCGCAATCCATTCAGAACACCTTCAGTAGACAAGGAGTGCCATGGAGCAGTAACAGGGGTGCCTAGATACACAGGATATATTAATAGAACACTGTCCACACTGAACACAAGACAGGTACAATCGTAATCCCTTCAGAACACTTCCAGTAGACAAGGAGTCCCATGGTCGGTTACAGGAATGCCTAGATACACAGGATATATTTATAGAATACTGTTCACACTGAACACACAAACTGGACACTCCACTATAGGAGTAGCCATTAATAATAAATCCAAATAGACTACTGGCCAGCAGCACACTCTACCGTGTGGTCAGGATGATGGCCCAGTAGGAAAACATGCAGAACTTCACATAAACAGATACAAGAGAAAACACAGTGTGAACAGACACATAGCAGAAAGGATAAACAAATCCTAAAACCAACTAATTAAAACACAGCTTAAATTCCACTAAGAGCATGCCACCTAACATGGCTAAAACCAGAAAATACAAAGTGCATGCTAAGACAGAGATCATAGATGAAAAGCTCAAACAAAGAGTGTTTCACCAAGCCTCCATTAGAAGCATAGCAAACATGTTAGCAGCTAGACATCAGGAAGTCCATCAGTAAATAAAGTTAATCACCAGCCGCATATCCAGCATGCTAGCAAGTCAGGATGAAATGAAGTCAATCACCAGCCCAGAGGCTAGACTGGGCTGACATTAAATAGACACACCCTAGGAGCAATTGGCTAACAGAGGCTGAGGCTGAAAAAGCCAGAGACATTAACTATTCCCTGGCTAGGGAAAATAAAACTGTTCACACACAAGCAAACCAATAGCTATGTTAGAACATAAGCCAAAACAGACATGACCCCTTCATTACAGAATATCGATCAAGAATTTTTCTTGCCTAGCCTATATGAGAATCCTCAAGGAGAGGAGCAAGGAAGACTTAATCTTCTGGATGTAAAAAGGGCTGTTCTTGGCTATATAGACAAAGTAAAGGTCTTTAGATTAGATTCAGATTCCTTGTTTGTCCAGTTTTAAGGCCCTAATAGGGCAAACAAACCTCCAAGGCATCTCTAGCAAGATGGATCAAGAATCTCATTGTGTCAGCCTATTTTTCTCAGAATCTCTCCCCGCCTAATGGTGTAACAGCTCATTCCACAAGATCGGTGGCTACGTCTTGGGCTACTCTAGCGCAAGTGTCCTGGGATCAGATCTGTCGAGCAGCCCCGTGGTCAACTCCAAATACTTTCATCAATCATTACAAAGTGGATATGTTCAACAATGCAGAGGTGTCCTTTAGCAGGAGATGCTGGAAGTTGCTGCTGCAGGAATCCATCCCTGTTAAACATTGCTTTTTCATCCCATATGTTGCCTGTGCTGCCGTAGGACGATATGGAAAGTTCAGATTTACTTATCGAAATCTCTTCTTTCCATGAGTCCGTAGGCAGCACAGGCACCCTCTCTTAGTACAAGATTATTGCTGCATTCAAACACAGAGTGCTTAGTTATTGGGGGGGATATTTATCCTCTGGGGCGTGTTCTTCCATACATTAATTGGATGATTGAATTAGTTTTACTAATTGGTTGTTTTTGTTTCTTCTGCCTGGTAGTAGGAATAAATACGTTAACCCATATGTTGCCTGTGCTGCCTACGGACTCATGGAAAGAAGAGATTTCGGTAAGTAAATCTGAACTATACCTCTCCCATTCTATGGTCTTACTAAGCTGAAATATACTAAATGGCTAAAAACATGTTATACTATTTAGTCTTAACCCTACTCAGAGAAATAAAGTTTTTGGCTAAGAAACTATACAACAAACCTTGATCATCAAATGCATGCGTCAGTTCATGTCCCATCACAACCCCAATACCCCCGAAATTTAGAGCCCTGAAGAAGAAACAGGAAAAGAAAAGTATGAGTGAGAGCAGACATGCTTTAGAGAGAGGAAAGGATTATTACAAAGAAAAGTTTTTCAATGAATTACTATGATGAATGCAGGATCCACAAATAATCCCTGCAGAAGTGCAACAAGATTTCTGTCATATATAAATGGCCGACTTCAAAATGGCCGCCATGGTCACCACCCATAAAAGTTTCCCCCCTTACATATAATAATGTGCCACAAACAGGAAGTTAATATCACCAACCATTCCCATTTTATTAAGGTGTATCCATATAAATGGCCCACCCTGTGTATATATATATATATATATATATATATATACATATATATATATATATATATATATATACACACACACAGGGTGGGCCATTTATATGGATACACCTTAATAAAATGGGAATGGTTGGTGATATTAACTTCCTGTTTTTGGCACATTATTATATGTGAGGGGGGAAACTTTTCAAGATGGGTGGTGACCATGGTGGCCATTTTGAAGTCGGCCATTTTGAATCCAACTTTTGTTTTTTCAATAGGAAGAGGGTCATGTGACACATCAAACTTATTGGGAATTTCACAAGAAAAACAATGATGTGCTTGGTTTTAATGTATCTTTATTCTTTCATGAGTTATTTACAAGTTTCTGACCACTTATAAAATGTGTTCAATGTGCTGCCCATTGTGTTGGATTGTCAATGCAACCCTCTTCTCCCACTCTTCACACACTGATAGCAACACTGCAGGAGAAATGCTAGCACAGGCTTTCAGTATCCGTAGTTTCAGGTGCTGCACATCTCGTATCTTCACAGCATAGACAATTGCCTTCAGATGACCCAAAGATAAAAGTCTAAGGGGGTCAGATCGGGTGACCTTGGGGGCCATTCAACTGGCCCACGACGACCAATCCACTTTCCAGGAAACTGTTCATCTAGGAATGCTCGGACCTGACACCCATAATGTGGTGGTGCACCATCTTGCTTTAAAAACTCAGGGAACGTGCCAACTTCAGTGCATAAAGAGGGAAACACATCATCATGTAGCAATTTCGCATATCCAGTGGCCTTGAGGTTTCCATTGATGAAGAATGGCCCCACTATATTTGTACCCATATACCACACCATACCATCAATTTTTGAGTTCCAACAGTCTTGGAGGGATCTATCCAATGTGGGTTAGTGTCAGACCAATAGCAGTGGTTTTGTTTGTTAACTTCACCATTCACATAAAAGTTTGCCTCATCACTGAACAAAATCTTCTGCATAAACTGAGGGTTCTTTTCCAATTTTTGTTTTGCCCATTCTGCAGCACCTGAAACTACGGATACTGGAAACCTGTGCTAGCATTTCTCCTGCGGTGTTGCTATCAGTGTGTGAAGAGTGGGAGAAGAGGGTTGCATTGACAATTCAACACAATGGGCAGCACATTGAACACATTTTATAAGTGGTCAGAAACTTGTAAATAACTCATGAAAGAATAAAGTTACGTTAAAACCAAGCTAATCATTGTTTTTCTTGTGAAATTCCCAATACGTTTGATGTGTCACATGACCCTCTTCCTATTGAAAAAACAAAAGTTGGATTCAAAATGGCCGACTTCAAAATGGCCGCCATGGTCACCGCCTATCTTGAAAACGTTTCCCCCCTCACATATACTAATATGCCACAAACAGGAAGTTAATATCACCAACCAATCCCATTTTATTAAGGTGTATCCATATAAATGGCCCACCCTGTATAAATATTTATATATATATATATCTAACACATGTAAAAAATAAGGCTTTTTAGTATGTTCTGTATGTAATGTATGGTTTATTAAAAGTCTGCATGTTACACATGGGAAAACGGCAAAGTATAAAGGATTTGATGCTTTCCTGTTTTTGGATTCAATACTGGTATAAAATATGTATACAGAAAGCAACTGGGCTGAAGTCATGCTTTGTTAAACATGACCTTAAAGTAGTTGTTTACCCCAGGTTAGGTGCAATATGATGTATCAATTTCTTAGTATATCTTTGTTTTGGCCACTGCTTTTCTTTTTGGTACACAGCCGTAGAGCTCTCTTTACTAGGGAAAGCCTGGGAGTTTGCTGCATACTGTTTTAATATCAAGCTCAATGTATAAACAGTATGCAGTAGGCTCCTGAGCTCCCTCTAGTGAGGACAAAAGTTTATAATTTACAACTTTTGCTGGTTGGTGATTTAGAGGTAGGTGATTTTAACAAATCACAGGAAAAATAATTGGCCACGTCTTTTCATTTTTCCACAATATCTTAAAATAACTTTCCTATATGAAATATTCCTTGCAAAAATATGTCTAACTTCCCAATAGATGGGATTACTTTGTATACAATTTACATCTACGTCAAAGTCTACATTAAGAAACCATTTAGTATAAGTTGAATGCATTATGGCATATGTGCGCCACTGTAATACCAGCATGTAGCATGTGCTGGCAGTCATCACCACTTGACTGTGATTGCTATTTCACCTCCATGCCAGCTGGCCTGCTTAGTCTACCCCATAGGCCGTTTCAATGCACTGGCTGCAATTTAAAAGACGAGTGCACATTACTAATGTGTCCTCCACGTATCTCGGCCTGGCATTACCAATTTAAGGCTGTTCAACCCGCTCACCTGTGCATGAGCAATATTGTGGCTTTGCCATAGCGAAGGTTTGTGATCTGCTATCCTGTATCTGACCTACAGTATGCCTGTTTACCTGATATTGCTTCCAACTGACTCTTGTGTACCCCACTGACCCTCCAGTGCATGATCTCGACTGTCGAAACTGTCGAACATGTGCCTGTATTAAGCCAGCTATTCATCCTGCTGCTACCAGAACATATTCAGCTCTAGCTATTTAACCTTTGCTGGGCTGCTGAATCTCCTGTTGCTGACCAGCACCATCTACCATCTGCTTTATACTACTGACTGTGATGTATTTTCAGCTATTATCACCAGTCGGCTGACCAAATGCACCAGCCTCAACTCTACTTGTGCCCCTGGTGTCTGGTCTGCTTGGCCAACCATACTTATTCCAGGACAACTCTTGGAGCAGCGATCTGGTATTCTCTAGCAGCAAAAATCCAGCTTTCACATCCTGGACTAGGATAAAGGGTGGAAACCTAGAGGATAATTAGACTCCAATCCTGAGTTTGGCCCCAAATCAAACTGGTAACACATCAGTTCCACACCCTTGAGGCATTACAGCCACACAGAAAACTGTACAAACCCAATGAATCCCCTACTATATCTTGGGGGAAATGGATGGATTGTCTCCTCTGCCCCACAGCAGCTTCATGCACTGCCTCTATTATATGTATGTATTTGTTTCTTTTCACATATTTTAACTGCTTGCAAGCAAACATTTGTGTAACATTTTTCTATTCTGGCTAGGATAAATGTAAAAGCTGAGCACACATACTTTGGGTGTGTGGGAGCATAAAACGGAGCCTGGAGGATTCCTGCTGGGAAGACAATTTCATTCTTGTTTGGCAAATAATAAGCGTTGACTGTCTGGGGTGTCATACTCCATCTGTAGAGAAAATGAGACATATGGAAAATTCTCCTTAGCTCTTCATGTACCTCATAATAAAAATTATGGCTTAATACAGGTCACTGATCTATTAGGCTACTGCTAATGCATTTAACTTCCAGCATGGAGTCTATATTTCTTCCTTAAGTTTTAGAATAAACTAAAGCAATCTGTTAATAATGGCAGATTTTCATAAATATGTTTTACATTTACAAACAGGAAGAAAATGACATGAGCTTGGATACAAAATTATTTCTCCAACACAAATAACAATTGATAAGTGTGGCAATAATGCTCTCCTAATACCAGCAAAGCAATAGCTGCCTACAGATAAAAAGATATATGACTTGTTAAAGATATCGTATATGCCTGGCTTTAGTTAAACCCATGTTCATCGTCTATACTACATATTGCCATTGACCACTGCAGTCTATGCTGTTATTTCTTGTTATTATACAATAGAACTATTCATATTGCTGCTGCAAAGCACAATAATGTTTACTTACTGAAACAACTTTGTAGGGGACACAGGGACCCATACACATAATTAGCAGCTAGCGGTCAAACATTATTGGACACGCTTGTGAATATTATCTATCTTGATGTTTACTTACTGTTCTCTGTTTGGAGGTTTTCTCAGTTGTTCAGCCATTAGTTTAGCTGAAAAATTGTAGAAATTTAACATATTCTGAAAGAAGGAATCATCGGACACTTCAAACTAAAGAAAGGACAAAAATGTAAAGACTTCATTTTAATAAAAGAGAGTCAGATACAAGTTCACCAAAACATTTGCATGACAAGGAAATAGTTCAAAAACACTGATGAATGTACAGGTCAAAAAATTATGATGAAGGATCAAAGAAACCAAAAACATAGATTTATATATTTCCCATTATAAAGATATAAAAAAACATTGGTTTGCTGCTTTTAAGAATGTTTCTGTAATAAGAAATAATCAAAAGTTAAATGAACACTTAAAGTAAATGCACAAAAAAAATATTTTTGCACTTTTTTGCTGAATCTCATTGTTTGATTTGATCCTATTTGTTCCGGGAGATAAGTCATGCCCCTTTTTGTATCTTACTGTAAGACAAATGTCTGCAGCAGAAGCTTCCCCCTCTGCCCTGTCTGCAGTAGAGCAGGTTTGTTTCTAAATAAGTTGTGTGTAATGCCCCTAAGTGTAAGTGTGCAATGCACTTACTTTATGTAAATGTTGGGGTTTTCTTGATTTGGGTGCTGATCAAGTGTGCCTGGCTGTTAGCATTGTTTCTTCTCCCAATGATGCCCCAACTGTGGCTACATCCTGCAGCTCAACTGAATGGGACTTCATTATTCACTTCAGTGCCACAAGATGAGGAAGCATAATTGTTATCGGAAGCATGTGCAGTATGACCACTCCTAGTTAGCACCACATATGCTCCATTTGTGGCCTCTTCTTGGCTTCCAGCAGCTGTACTGAATGGGACATTATTACTGAAGTTAGTGCTGGCAAGTTGTAGAAGTATATATAGTGAAGTCGATCATATTTTGGATATGTGACTAAAAACAATGCCAGAACTTTTACAATGTGTGGCTATGCAGCTGTGCCCATCATGCCTGGACTGCCTTTGATGGAAATTGTTGTTCTTCAATAGGTGCAGAGCTACAGGCTCAGCACTATTTCCCCAACCTGTGAGTCTTCAGCTACTGCAAAACTGCAGTACCCATAATGGCCTTGGCCATGCCATTCATTATGACCCCCAATGTATATTTATTATCTAATTGTCTCTCACCCCATCGTACACTTCGTCCAGTTCCTTTGTGTCCAGGATAAAATCAGGAAATCCTATCATGTCATATATAGCATCTGCCTGTAAAGAAAAAATAAATCCCTGTGGTTATATACATAATAATCTTCACAGAGGCTCCCGGCGCCATTCCCTTACCTCACATGTTTTACACTAGGGACATAACTATCCAGGGTAGTTAAAGAAAATCTTTCATCCTACACTGCTTTAATTTGTAGAGAATATATAAAGAAGCTCTGTGAATGATGTTTTAATGGATACATCTTGTTCTATCAGAAGTGCCAAAGGAAATTTAAGTATAGTTTAGCAACCAGTTGTTTATTTATTTATAAATAAACATCATATATCTTAAAGCCTACCCATCAGATCCAACAAAAAATACTTTTTTTTAACCCCTTAAGGACCAGGGGTTTTTCCGTTTTTGTACTTTCATTTTTTCCTCCTTACCTTTAAAAAATCATAACTCTTTCAATTTTGCACCTAAAAATCCATATGATGGCTTATTTTTTGCGCCACCAATTCTACTTTGTAATGACATCAGTCATTTTACCCAAAAATCTACGGCGAAACTGAAAAAAATTATAATTGTGAGACATAATAGAAAAAAAACGCCATTTTGTAACTTTTGGGGGCTTCTGTTTTTACGCCGTTCATTTTACGGTAAAAATGACACTTTATCTTAATTCTGTAGGTCAATACAATTAAAATGATACCCTACTTATATAGGTTGGATTTTGTCGTACTTCTGAAAATAATCATAACTACATGCAGGAAAATTTATAAGATTAAAATTGTCATCTTCTGACCCCTATAACTTATTTTTCCGCGTATGGGGCGGTATGAGGGCTAATTTTTTGCACCATGATCTGAAGTTTTTAGCGGTACCATTTTTGTATTGATCGGACTTATTGATCGCTTTTTATTCATTTTTTCATTATATAAAAAGTGACCAAAAATACACTATTTTGGACTTTGGAATTTTTTGGCGCGCACGCCATTGATCGTGCAGTTTAATTCATTATATATTTTTATAATTTGGACATTTCTGCACGCGGCAATACCACATATGTTTATTTTTATTTACACTGGGTTTTTTTTAAATGGGAAAAGGGGGGTGATTCAAACTTTTATTAGAGGAGGGGTTAAATGATCTTTATTCACTTTTTTTCACTTTTTTTTTTTTTAAATGTTATAGCTTCCATAGTGAGCTATAACACTGCACAAACTGATCTTTTACATTGATCACTGGTTTCTGATAGGAAAACAGTGATCAATGATTCTGCCTGGATCTCAGGCACTGAGCAGTCATTCGGCAATCGGACAGCATGGAGGCAGGTAGGGATCCTCCGGCTGTCTTGTAAGCTGTTCGGAATGCAGCGGCGATCCCGAAAAGCTCCCTGAGCTAACCGGCATGGTTTTACTTTCACTTTAGACGTGGTGTTCAACTTTGAACGCCGCGCCTAAAGGGTTAATAGCGTGGGGCACCGCGATCAGTGGCCCCGTGTCATAGAAAGGGAAAGGACTCAGGATGTACCGGTACTTCCTTGGTCCTTAAGAGGTTAAATATATCACTCAGTACCTAATCCTGACCATGTACATCAAATTTTTATGTGCCTAGCACCTTTATTTTTTTATTACACTTTTAATTTAGCTCACTAGTCTGAATTCCTCTCCAAGGGAGGGGGCGTGGCCTCACTGTGCAGGTCTCCACCCCCTCCCTCAGTATGCTGTCTGCTCACATCTCCCCTAGCATTAGCAAAACTACAATTTCCAGCTTGTCCTCACTAATAGTAGCGGGACACAAGCTGACATAGGGAGGATTTTTCCTCCAGCTGTGAGCCCTGCGCTCACAGCTGTCAATCAAGGAAGTGTGTCCATGACATAGGTGATGATGCATGGACACAGCAGGACTAGTATGTGTCCAAGCAGGCAGGGGGGCAGTTTCTAAATTTCTAATGATGCAATTGCAAAACCTATTGGTTTTGCATGCTTTACAATACATCAGAAGTTTTTGCATCTGACAGTGCCCATTTAACCCCATAAATCGGCACTGTCAGATACAAAAATGTTTATATGTAGTTACTGATGAAAATTAAAGACCTTTAAATGGATAGGGGATAATATTTCTAGTGGCGGAGTATCCCTTTAACGGGTTAAAGGGGTATTCCAGGAAAAAACTTCTTTTTATATATCAACTGGCTCCAGAAAGTTAAACAGATTTGTAAATTACTTCTATTAAAATATCTTAATCCTTTTAGTACTTATGAGCTTCTGAAGTTAAGGTTATTCTTTTCTGTCTAAGTGCTCTCTGATGACACGAGTCTCGGGAAACGCCCAGTTTAGAAGAGGTTTGCTATGGGGATTTGCTTCTAAACTGGTCATTTCCCGAGACACGTGTCATCAGAGAACACTTAGACAGAAAAGAACAACCTTAACTTCAGAAGCTCAAAAGTACTGAAAGGATTAAGATTTTTTAATAGAAGTAATTTACAAATCTGTTTAACTTTCTGGAACCAGTTGATATATATATATATTTTTCCTGGATAACCCCTTTAAGGACACAGACCATTTAGGCCTTAAGGATACAGTCATTTTTGTTTTTTCCTCTTTGCCTTCTTAACTCTTTTTTTTTTTCAACTATAAATTTTTATTGAAACATTTGTCATTACAAAATAAGGACAAAAACACGATGGTCAAACAGGGTCCAGAGGGCCCAAGAACAAATAGAAAGAGCCATAACTCTTTTATATTTCCATCCACAGACCTATACGAGGGCTTGTTTTTTGGTTGACCAATTTTATATTTTGTGTGGGAAAATTGAAAAGAGAACCACAATTTTGCACATTTTGGAAGGCATCGAGTTCACACTGTACACTTCACTGTAAAAATTACATGTTTTCTTTATTCTGTGGGTCAATATGAATAAACTAGTACCCATGTTTAGATACTTTACTATTACTTTAAATTAAATAAGTATGTTTAAAACTTTAACTTTCAAATTTTTCCGTATACGGGGCTGATTGAGCACAAATTTTTTGCGCTGTGACTTGTAGTTTTATTTGGTACCACATTTGCTCATATGTGACTTTTTAATCACTTTTTATTGAATTGTTTGGAATATGATGCAACAAAAAAAGCAGCAATTTTGGACACTTTTTTTTAACGTTTACTCTGTTTACCATACAGGATTATTAACATTATGTTTTGATAGTTCGGACATTGACGCACACGCTATTAAATTTATTTTTTTATTCATTTTTGGGTAAAATGGAAAAAAGGGCCATTAAAATTTTTATTTGGGGATGGTGTTTTTTACATCTTTTTAAACTTTTTTTTTACATTTTTTATGTTTGCACAGGGGACTACTTATAGCAATCCTTATATAGGCATAGGACGTAAATGTATGTCCTGGTGTGCTGGTACCAGAAAGTTAAACAGATTTGTAAATTACTTCTATTAAAAAATCTTAATCCTTTCAGTACTTATGAGCTGATGAAGTTGAGTTGTTCTTTTCTGTCTAAGTGCTCTCTGATGACACGTGTCTTGGGAACCGCCCAGTTTAGAAGCAAATCCCCATTCTACTCTGTGCAGTTCCCGAGACAAGCAGAGATGTAAGCAGAGCACGCTGTTGCCAGACAGAAAACAACAACTTAACTTCAGCAGCTGATAATTATTAAAAGGATTAAGATTTTTTAATAGAAGTAATTTACAAATCTGATTAACTTTCTGGAGCCAGTTGATATTAAAAAAAAAAGTTTTTTCCTGGAACACCCCTTTAACCCCTTAAGGACCAAGGGCGTACAGGTACGCCCTTGGACCTGCTCTCCTGATATAACGCGGGGTTACAAAGTAACCCCGCGTCATATCACGGCGGGCCCGGCATCATAGTGAAGCCAGGACCCGCCTCTAATAGCGCGCAGTGCCGATCGCGGCACCGCGCGCTATTAACCCTTTAGCCGCGCGCTCAGAGCTGAGCCGCGCGGCTAAAAGTGAAACCGAAAGTGGCCGGCTAGCTCAGTCGGGCTATTCGGGATAGCCGCGGCTAATCGCGTCATCCTGAACAGCTGACAGGACAGCGGGAGGGCCCCTACCTGCCTCCTCGCTGTCCGATCGCCGAATGACTGCTCAGTGCCTGAGATCCAGGCATGAGCAATCATGCGGCAGAATCGTTGATCACTGGTTTCTTATGAGAAACCAGTGATCAGCATAGAAGATCAGTGTGTGCAGTGTTATAGGTCCCTATGGGACCTATAACACTGCAAAAAAAAAGTGAAAAAAAAAAAGTGAATAAAGATCATTTAACTCCTCCCCTATTAAAAGTTTGAATCACCCCCCTTTTCCAATAAAAAAAAAACACAGTGTAAATAAAAAGAAAAATGAACATATATGGTATCACCGCGTGCGGAAATGTCCGAATTATAAAAATATATCATTAATTAAACCGCTCGGTCAATGGCGTGCGCGCAAAAAATTCCAAAGTCCAAAATAGTGCATTTTTGGTCACTTTTTATATCATTTAAAAATGAATAAAAAGCGATCAATAAGTCCTATCAATGCAAAAATTGTACTGTTAAAAACTTCAGATCACGGCGCAAAAAATGAGCCCTCATACCGCCCCATACACGGAAAAATAAAAAAGTTATAGGGGTCAGAAGATGACAATTTTAAACGTATTAATTTTCCTGCATGTAGTTATGATTTTTTCCAGAAGTCCGAAAAAATCAAATCTATATAAGTAGGGTATCATTTTAATCGTATGGACCTACAGAATAAAGATAAGGTGTCATTTTTACCGAAAAATGTACTACGTAGAAACGGAAGCCCCCAAAAGTTACAAAACTGCGTTTTTTTTTCAATTTTGTCGCACAATGATTTTTTTTTCCATTTCACCGTAGATTTTTGGGCAAAATGACTGACGTCATTACAAATTAGAATTGGTGGCGCAAAAAATAAGCCATGATATGGATTTTTAGGTGCAAAATTGAGAGAGTTATGATTTTTTAAAGGCAAGGAGCAAAAAACGGAAATGCAAAAATGCAAAAAACCCCGGTCCTTAAGGGGTTAATGCACTAGGACAGGGGTTAATACTCCTGAATGAACTTCTCCACCCAATAGTTTATTTATTTATATTTTGGCAAATATATGCATGCGTTCACATGCATTAGTACAGATGTCCTTCTTAAAAAAATAAAAAAATAAATAAAAGTATGGTTATACTGTAGTTTCACCTTAGTTGGCTCTTTGGAGTATTTAAAATTTTTTTGTTTATCCTTAAATTACTAACAACTTCTACATAAAATGGCTCTTTGATGCTCAATACACATAGAAAGGTTGTTTTTATTAAACACCTTCTCCTTTGCTGCTCTCCTTGTCTTTTCATCCATCCATGTTAGATTTTCTAACGTAAATTCGAAAGCTGATCGTATCTCAGAGATCATCTGTTCTGCCTGCAAAAAAGGTAAAATTCAAAATTTCAACTTTCAATTTTGTTTTTTAACTTTGGCAATTGTTATAACGTTGACCTTCCAGGTCAATTATATCTTACTCACAATTGTTTTACTGTTCTTATCAAATGTGGATTTAACAAACAGAGAACCCAGGGCAAAACCAAGAGTATCATCTGTATTAGAAAGACAGGTCTGCCAGCGAGGAGTGCAAGACTGTAATAGATAACAAAAAAAGAGCAACTGATAAGATTAGGGTAAAGCTGACTAAATAGTAACAATAAACAATTACAACTCTTACTCTAGAATGTATTTCTATGTTCATTATGAAAAATATATATCTTCTCCTTTCATTGCATAGCTAAGCCTACACTGCCTATACTGTGTAACTCCTGTAAGTGAACAAATGTTATATCTTAATAGCCACAGAGTTTTCATGTTTGAAGTCACAGCCACAATGCCAACACCTTCTTTGATGCCCACATGAAAACACTTCCCACCTTTTGCCAATTTAGTTCCCTTGAATTCAACTGTCATAGGATGTGCATACAATAGAAAAAAGGGCTGTTGGTCTGTCCTTGGCTCCCTACATTGACAGCCAACGATCCATGTAAGATGTATATGGTATGATTAAAGGGGTACCCCGCCCATTGACATCTTATCACCTATATGAATATATGAAAATCAGGGGGGAGGGGGCATGGTATATAAAATCAAGGGGGCACTGGGCTCAGTATATAATATTCAGGAGAGTAGGGGACAAGGTATATATTAATAATATATATAATTTATTTCAGGTGGAATGGTGTGTATTATAATGCTTTTCAGAGGGACACGTTGTGTATTATAATTCATTTCAGGGGGAAAGGTGTATATTATAATCAATATCAATGGGCACAGTGTTTATTATAATTTATTTCAGGAGGGATAGTACATAATATAATTCATTTCAAGGTGGCAGTTTATATTATAATTAATTTTAGGCATTGCGGTGTGTATTATAATTATTTTCAGGCAGCAAGTACATTTATTATTGTGCGAGCCTGGCAATGGCGGTAATAATAGCAGACAGGATGAGGAACACATGGTGTTTTCACAATAGAATGAAAGGAGGAAGTACTGGGAACACTAAGATGATGTCAGGGTAGCCCAGCATACCTTGCAGCTATCCGGAAGATCATATGACCCCAGGTTATCCAAGCATTGCTTTGCACTATGTGCCACACAGCTTCCAGACCAATGAGGACACAGTATAGGGGCGGGTTTAAGAGGCTAATAATGCCATATGCACTGCATTGTGGCAGCCATTTTGGAGAGAAATAGCTGAGAGAAAGAGAGTAAGAACTACTAATCCCATAAAGCCTTCATAAATCCAATAGAATTTCAAAGCAAGCTCCAGACCTCCTGTATGCCTGTAGGGGTAGAGGACACAGCATTTCTTGCATGTCCTCTGCCTTTAAGCAGCCAGGTGCCTGGTGGTATAAGTAGCAGCAGCAAGTAAAAGTTGTCATTGTTTTTCAAGGGTTGTGTGGTTTCCAAAAATAACAAGGTCATTGTGGACAAGTTGGCTTGTTCAAGGTCTTTTGAGGAGGTGGAAGAAGAGTCTATTACTTTATTGTTTTCCTTTAAAGGAGTAGTGTCATGGATATAAACTTATCCCCTATCCATAAGATAGGGGATAAGTTTTAGGTCGCGGGGAGTCCGAGCGATGGGGCCCCCTACAATCTCCAGTATGGAGCCCCAGCTTTCCCCTGGAGCGGCGCATCACGACCCCGCCGCCACGTCCCTTCCATATATCTCTATGGGAGATCCATTCGGCTATTTTCGGTTCTCCCATAGAAAGTGGGGGTTGTGACCAGGGAAGAGCCGAGCTCCACACAGGAGATCGCGGGGGGCCCCAGCACTCATACCCCTAACAAACCTGTGGATAGGGGATAAGCTTTTATCCGTGAGACTACTCCTTTTATGCTGCCATGACACGAATACTTGCCAGGGGGTGTTAATAGGTTTAAAAACAATAATGATAAAATGCTATGTCCTCCACCACCGAACCTACCAGAACAGAAGATAAAAATAAGTATTTACTGTCCAAGGATGGATCCACCCAGATTGGAACCAGAAGAAAATAGCACACTGATGGGGACCTGCTGGACTGGTGCTTGCTCTGGACTGGGGCTGCTCTGACTGGCTGGTCAGCACTGAGTTTTTATTTTACATTATAGTACTGCTGTTGCTCTGACCAGGCTCCAGTGCAGTCCTCCCTGTCTGCCTGAGCGAATGCACAACAAGGGGTGGGTTGGCTCCAAGAAGCAGAAACTTTATTGGGAAGAAGCACACAAGTGAAGCTGCTTTCTGAATGGTAGAAGCGCTGCTGTGCAGTGATAACGTGATCTGTCCACCTTCCACTTTAGGCCTAAGAACTAGTGCGACGGAGGCCAAAGAACCACAAGTCAGCATATATGAGAAGGATGCACCTCACACACAAATAACATTATATAAAATAATACCTTTATTTCATACACATAGAATAGATCAACTACATAAAAAAATTTAACACAATAAAAGCACAATGTAACAACACTGGTCCTGTGATAAGGACCAGTGTTACCACACCCCATGCAAAACAATATTAGCTTAACCCAGTGCATAGTCAAAGTATATAATTACAAGACATATGGACATGCATACTAAAAAGAAAGCACAGTAATTAAAGAATACAATGTGATAACATCCCCATAATACAGTGTCAGGATACGTTCATATGTACCATACATGTTACAGGTTTCCAGCTGCAGATTTTATAATGTGGATTTTCTGCTGCAGATTTCCTGCTATTAAGTCAATGAGAAAATCTGCAGCATTAAATCTGCAGCATATATAGTATGTGTTAACCCTTAAACTGTCCAAATGGTCAAAATTCTGTCTATGTCTGGAAAGAACTACATAACTTCATTAAAAGGGTACTCCACTGAAAAAAAATTTTTTTAACCTGTCTAGGACACTTAAGGACCTGTACGCCCGTGGGAATTCCGGTCCCGCCGCTCGCCGGGTCTCCCGAGACCCTTCCCCATGTCGGATCTGCGGCGATTCCGGGTCATACGACTCAGATGCCCCCTATTCCCCTGAAGGGATTGGAGTGAGGTGGCAGGGGTGCCACCCCTCCTATCCCTGCTATTGGTCAGTCAGAAGTGACCGACCAATAGCAGATTGGGGGGCGGGGGGGTTAAAGTTCGGTTCCCCCGCTCTGCCTACCCACCGTAGTCCGGGCAGAGCGGGGGAACTGCGCTGGGACTGGCGCCGGAGGTCACTTACAGGCGGCGGGCGGCAATCCTCTCCTTAGTGCTGCGATCCTTCTGACTACAGAAGCCGGTGAGTTGTTGCCTAGCAACAGCTAGAGGGCTACAGTTTGGAGACCACTATACAGTGGTCTCTAAACTGTAGCCTTCCGGATGTTGCAAGCCTACAACTCCCAGCATGCCCAGACAGGTGTTTGCTGTTTGGGCATGCTGGGATTTGTAGTTTTGCAATATTTGGAGGGCTACCGTCTGTAGATCACTGTGCAGTGGTCTCTAAACTTCGGCCCTCTAGATCTTGCAAAACTACAACTCCCAGCATGCCCACACAGCAGTTTGCTGTCTGGGCATGCTGGGATTTGTAGTTTTGCAATATCTGGAGGGCCACAGTTTGGAGATCACTGTGTGGTGATTTCTAAACAGTGGCCCTCTAAATCTTGCAAAACTACAACTCCCAGCATGCACGGACAGCAAAAGGCTGTTATGCCATGCTGGGTTGTAGTTGTTGCGTGCCTCCAGCTGTTGCATAACTACATCTCCCAGCATGACCTTCAGCGAGCAGTACATGCTGGGAGTTGTAGTTTTGCAACAGCTGGAGGCACACTGGTTGTAAAATGCTGAATTAGGTAACAGAAACTAACTCAAGGTTTTCCAACCAGTGTGCCTCCAGCTGTTGCATAAGTACAACTCCCAGCATGCACTGTCTGTCTCCAGCAACAGCTGAAAGTCTGCCCCCCCCCCATGTGAATGTACAGGGTACAATAACACGGGAGGGGGTTTACAGTGAGTTTCCTGCTTCAAGTTTCAGCTGTGGGAAATTTTCCTAGCGGGAAACCGTTAACCCCCGCCCTTGTGAATGCATCCTAAAAACACTACACTACACTAACACAAAATAAAGGGTAAAACACTACATATACACACACGTACACTGCCCCCCCCTTTCCCCCAACAAAAATGTTTCCAAAACAAAGCCTCCAGCTGTTGCAAAACAACAACTCCCAGCATTTCCACTGACTGTCCAGGCATGCTGGGAGTTTAGCAACAGCTGGAGACACCCTGTTTGGAAATCACTGACGTAGAATATTTTTGGTAGCGGAGGCAATTGTAACGCTTGTATCCGAGTCCACCCCTATGCAAATCCCTAAGATAGGCCTCAAATGCGCATGGCGCTCTCTCACTTCGAAGCCCTGTCATGTTTCAAGGAAACAGTTTAGGGCCACATATGGGATATTTCTGTACTCGGGAGTAATTGCGTTACAAATTTTTTTTCTCCTTTTACCCCTTATGAAAAGAAAAAGTTGCAGTCTACATCAGCCTGTTAGTGTAAAAAAAAAAAAAAAATTACAGTAACATACTGGTGTTGCCAAAAGACTGGCGCCCAACAAGACTCAGGAGTGAGAGCGCACTATGTACATTTGAGGCCTAAATTGGTGATTTGCACGGGGTTGGATGATTTTACAGCGGTTCTGACATAAATGCAAAAAAATAAATACCCACAAGTCACCCAAAAAACATTCTTGGAATCAGAATGATTAGGAAAAGCATCCCAGAGTTATTAATGCTTAAAGTGACAGTGGTAAGATGTGCATAAAAATGCTCTGGTCCTTAAGGTCATAATGGGCTGGACTGGTGCCAGGAAGTTAAACAGATTTGTAAATTACTTCTATTTAGAAGTCTTAAACATTCCAGTACTTATCAGCTGCTGTATGCTCCACAGGAATTTATTTTCTAACTGACCACAGTGCTCTCTGCTGACACCTCTGTCCATTTTAGGAACTGTCCAGAGCAGTATAGGTTTGCTGTTATGATTCGGCAGGCTGGATGTGGATCCCCTGTGTCAGCGAGGGATTGGCGTCGACCGTGTCGGTGGACCGGTTCTAGGGTTGCTACTGGTTTTCACCAGAGCCTGCCGCAAAGCGGGATGGTCTTGCTGCGGCGGTAGCAACCAGGTCGTATCCACCAGCAACGGCTCAACCTCGCTGACTGCTGAGAAGGCGCGGGACAGAAGGACTAGGCAGAGGCAAGGTCAGACGTAGCAGAAGGTCGGGGCAGGCTGCAAGGTTCGTAGTCAATAGGGATAGCAGGAGATCTGGAACACAGGCTTTAGACAACACTAAACGCTTTCACAGGCATAAGGCAACAAGATCTGGCAAGGGAGTGCAGGGGAAGTGAGGTAATATGGACAGGGAGCAGGTGGAAGCTAATTAGGCTGATTGGGCCAGGCACCAATCACTGGTGCACTGGCCCTTTAAATCTTAGAGAGCTGGCGTGCGTGCGCCCTAAGGAGCGGAGCTGCGCGCGCCAGGATGTGACAGCCGGGGACCGGGACAGGTGAGTGACTTGGGATGCGATTCGCGAGCGGGCGCGTCCCGCTATGCGAATCGCATCCCCGCCGGCAATGTCAGTGCAGCGCTCCCGGTCAGCGGGTCTGACCGGGGCGCTGCAGAGAGAGGGACGCCGCGAGCGCTCCGGGGAGGAGCAGGGACCCAGAGCGCTCGGCGTAACAGTACCCCCCCTTGGGTCTCCCCCTCTTTTTGTCGGGATGTTTCTTCATCCGGGATGGGGCCTGTATGAGGGATTTTTGAGTCTCTTTCCAGATGGTGGAGAAGTCCCGGGAAACCTCATAAACAGCGGGCAAACCAGAAGGCGTGGGAGTGGGGAGGGGGGAAGAGGGTGAAGCTGGGCACGGGGCAAAGTGTTACCAGAACGGGGGCTATGAGGAGGAGACACAGCATAGTCCAGATAGGCCTTGGGGAGACCAAGTAAAGGAGGAGACACTGAGGTTTGACTGACGGGACTAGGAGCAGACGTGAGGCATTTTTTATGGCAAGAAGCCCCCCAGCTCTTGATCTCCCCGGTGGTCCAATCAAGGGTAGGAGAGTGGTGTTGGAGCCATGGCAGACCAAGGAGGACTTCAGAGGTGCAGTTGGGCAAAACAAAAAGTTCAATTTTTTCGTGATGCCGTCCAATACTCATGAGCAGGGGTTCTGTGCGGTAACGCACGGTGCAGTCCAATTTAACTCCGTTGACCGAGGAAATGTAGAGTGGCTTGACGAGACGGGTCACCGGGATGCAGAACTTATTCACCAAAGAGGCAAGAATAACATTTCCAGAAGAACCAGAGTCCAAGAAGGCCGCGGCTGAGAAGGAGGAGTTGGCAGAAGGAGAAATCCGCACGGGCACAGTGAGACGTGGAGAAGCAGACTTCATACCAAGAGACGCCACACCCACGTGAGCTGGGTGCGTGTGTGCGTTTCCCAGACGTGGAGGGCGAATAGGGCAATCCACCAAGAAGTGTTCGGTACTAGCGCAGTACAGACATAAATTGTTATCCCTACGGCGAGTCCTCTCTTCATGGGTCAGGCGAGACCGATCCACTTGCATAGCCTCCTCGGCGGAAGGCACAGGCGTAGATTGCAAAGGATACTGTGAGAGAGGTACCCAGAGATCAAGGTCTTTTTCCTGGCGGAGCTCCTGGTGTCTCTCAGAAAAACGCATGTCAATGCGGGTGGCCAAATGGATAAGTTCTTGCAATTTGGCAGGAATCTCTTGTGCGGCCAGCACATCCTTGATGGTACTGGATAGGCCTTTTTTAAAGGTCGCGCAGAGAGCCTCGTTATTCCAAGATAATTCGGAAGTGAGAGTACGAAATTGGATGGCGTACTCGCCTACTGAAGAATTACCCTGGACCAGGTTCAGTAGGGCAGTCTCGGCAGAAGAAGCTCGGGCTGGTTCCTCGAAGACACTACGGACTTCAGCGAAGAAGGACTGGACAGTGGCTGTGGCAGGATCATTGCGGTCCCAGAGCGGTGTGGCCCAAGACAAAGCCTTTCCAGATAGAAGACTCACTACGAACGCCACCTTAGACCATTCTGTAGGAAATTGGTCCGACAACATCTCCATATGTAGGGAACATTGAGACAAGAAGCCATGGCAGAGTCAGGAGTCCCCATCAAATTTGTCCGGAAGGGACAAGCGGAGGCTATGAGCGGCCACTCGCTGCAGAGGAGGTGCAGGAGCTGGCGGAGGAGATGGTTGCTGCTGTAGCAGTGGCAGAAGTTGCTGTAACGTGGCGGTCAACTGCGACAGCTGCTGTCCTTGTTGGGCAATTTGCTGCGATTGCTGGGCGACCACCGTGGGTAGGTCAGCGAGACTTGGCAGCGGCACCTCAGCGGGATCCATGGCCGGATCTACTGTTACGATTCGGCAGGCTGGATGTGGATCCTCTGTGTCAGCGAGGGATTGGCGTGGACTGTGTCGGTGGACCGGTTCTAGGGTTGCTACTGGTTTTCACCAGAGCCCGCCGCAAAGCGGGATGGTCTTGCTGCGGCGGTAGCAACCAGGTTGTATCCACCGGCAACGGCTCAACCTCAGTGACTGCTGAGAAGGCGTGGGACAGAAGGACTAGGCAGAGGCAAGGTCAGACGTAGCAGAAGGTCGGGGCAAGTGGCAAGGTTCGTAGTCAATAGGGATAGCAGGAGATCTGGAACACAGGCTTTGGACAACACTAAACGCTTTCACAGGCACAAGGCAACAAGATCCGGCAAGGGAGTGCAGGGGAAGTGAGGTAATATGGACAGGGAGCAGGTGGAAGCTAATTAGGCTGATTGGGCCAGGCACCAATCACTGGTGCACTGGCCCTTTAAATCTTAGAGAGTTGGCGCGCGCGCCCTAAGGATCGGATCCGCGCGCGCCAGGACGTGACAGCCGGGGACCGGGACAGGTGAGTGACTTGGGATGCGATTCGCGAGCGGGCGCGTCCCGCTATGCGAATCGCGTCCCCGCCGGCAATGTCAGTGCAGCGCTTCCGGTCAGCGGGTCTGACCGGGGCGCTGCAGAGAGAGGGACGCCGCGAGCGCTCCGGGGAGGAGCAGGGACCCGGAGCGCTCGGCGTAACATTTGCTATGGGGATTTGCTTGTACTCTGGGCAATTCCTAAAATGGACAGAGGTGTCAGCAGAGAGCAATGTGGTATGACAGAAAGAAAATTCTAAAGAAAAGAACTTCCTGTGGAGCATACAGCAGCTGATGAGTACTGGAAGGATTAAGATTTTTAAATAGAAGTAATTTACAAATCTGTTTAACTTTCTGGCACCAGTTGATTTAAAAAAAAGAATTGTTTTGCAGTGAAGTACCCCATTTAAGGGCATAAAGTAGCTGAAAAGTACTGGAAGGTTTGAGATAATTTTTTTCCACTTAAATAAACTTACAATAATAAGTGTTATGACAATGGGTGATTTGGATGCCCATGGACCCCTAGCATCCCGAGCAACTGCCCAAACCTCCCACATTATAATCTGCCACTGCTTACATTGCAACAAACTATTTATAAAAGTAAGGAAAACTGATTTTCAGAATTACCTTTTTTGCACCATAGAGTGACTCAAGTAGTTTGTCCTGGGCTTTCTCGAAACGAGAATCAAGACTGGGGGACATCTTTTGAACCAGGTTCCATATCAAGTAATTGTTTAATATGCTGTAAGAGATAAAGGAGTTATGAAAATAAAATAAAAAAGAAATAGGAACTCATGAATCATTGATTAATAAAATAAGGTAATAAAATGTATCATTGCCCATTGTGCAGAGCACCTTTGAGCTAGACTTAACAGAGAATGGAACACTTGTGGAGACATAACAAACCTCAAAATGATCGGGCATTTTAAAATCTAACATTGCTTTTCTTGACAACGGTCATCAGTGGACTGTCGGGAGGTCCTACATTCACCTGGAAACATTGTTCTAAAGTGTATTAAAAGCTGATTGGAGCTAAGTTGTAATTTTCTGCTCAACAGGTGCCTCGGAGAGCCACTGTACTAAACTTACACTGCAATCCATTTCTGGCAGTCAGACCCCACCAATCAGGTAGTGATGGCATTTCTTAGTTATATCACTTTATGAGATGGGAAAACCCCTTAAATATTATTTAAATTGACTGATTAACCTCAATTTCTGAACCACTGTTCTCTGTTAATTTGCTGTATGGACAATATAATAAATGCAAGTCTGTATAAAATAACAAGGGTGCAATCACACCACGTTTTGGCTATACAGCAGCCAGATCCTGTGGGAAAATTTAAAAACAAGTCGTTATTCATGCCGGACCTGTGCCATACCCCATTCACTTTAATGAGCCAGATGGAGTCAGCTAGTGACTCTGGTGGGCTCATTTTTGAACCGTATCAGTTTTGCTGCCGGAATGAAACCTCAGCAGACCACGATTTTCAGTCCGGCAAAAAAAACGGATACAGTCCAAAAATTAGCCGACCGGAGTCACTAGCTGACACTGTCCAGCTCTTTGAAATAAATGGGGTACGGAGCGGGTACGGTGGGGATATGGCAGAGGTTTTTTAATTCTCGTGCTGGATCCAGATGCCATATACCCAAAACATGGTGTGAATGCACCCTTGTACAAAATACTACACTTGGGGATAAAGTTAAGGGAAATGTTAACATGAATCACAAGTGGTTTTAATATCACATAGTAAACATTCGCTTACATTGGGTCTGTGTTGTTAACTAGTTCTGATACTTGCTGTAGGTATTCCTTGCCATAAACCACCACAGGCTCTGTGTCATTGATCTCCAAAGGTGACAGCGCAAAGGACAGATAATCCACCCAGTCAAATGCAGGTGCTAGGTTCTGTAAAAATAGTACACAATTCTTAATATGACTTAGATGTATGCATTTTAAAGCCATGGAAATTGTGTTTTACAAAGAGGCAGCTTGTGTTTATGTGGAAATATGACAAAAGTGGAACTGCTGTTTAAAATTTAGTTTCTGAAAATCACATAGAACATGTGCATAATAAGCAAATAAATACTGTGTCCAATAGCTAATAGTGTATTCTACTTAATGACAAGATCTCACCTGCAGATCAGCCATCGTCATTCGATTATAAATCTTTTCCTCATCCCGACGCTCCTCTTGTGGAACTGTGAGATTGGCTAGCAAGGTCTCAAGCTCCAGAATCTGGGTCATCTGTATTTCCACGGAGCCAGGATAGCCCCCAAGAAGCATCCCCACATCTACCATGTATTGCTGATATGCAGCAAGCACCTGGAAACAGAGAAATCAAGCGCCTGCTGTATCACTGCACAGACCAAGCCTACGCGTGAATAGTTCCTCCATTAGACACCTAGTGAGTACAAAGTAATAAAGCCTGTGTAACATGAGATACCCATACATCGAGCAAATGTAAACTAGATAATAAATCATAACTCAATGTTGTAATATAAGTGAACAATATGGTTTACCCCTTTCATGACCCAGCTAGTTTTGGACTTCATGACCCAGTCCGTTTTTTTCAAATCTGACATGTCTCTTTAAATGGTAATAACTTTAGACTGCTTTTACCTGGCAAATTTGACTCAAAGTATTTTTTTGTACTTTATTATACTTTATATTAGTGGTAAATTTTTGTTGATACATTAAGCAATTTTTGTGAAAAACTCTAAAATATTGTGAAAAATTTGAAACATTTTAATTTCTCTATGTTTCAAACTCTCTACTTGTAAGAGAAGTAGTCATGCCAAATAAATTTAGTTATTAATTCACATCCACAACATGCCTACTTTATGCTGGCATCATTTGTTAAACATTCTTTTACTTTTTTACGACATCAGAAGGCTTATATTATTATGAGCATTTTTTGGGGGGAAAATCCAATTTGGAATATATATATATATATATATATATATATATATATATATATATTAAACATATATATATATATATATATATATATTAAACATATACATATATATACACTTATATATAATATATATGCATATATATGTATATATATATATATACATATATATATACATACCCCCATATATATATATACACGTATATCTATATATATATATATATAGATAGATAGATAGATAGAGATATATATATATTATTTTTTTTACTTCTGTACAACAGCTCCCCCTAGTGTCTAGTGCACAACACATGCAGTAACAGGTTTTGGACACTAGGTGTTGTACAACTAAAGTGAAGCATGCCGGCAGCTTGGGACGGGTAAGGGACACTGGGGTCTCCTAGCAGAGCAGTGAGTGTGTCCTTATCCCCATGATTGGGATACACACACCGCGCTGCTTAGGATTTTTATGTGCTAAACACTCCCATCAGCTAGTCAGATTTGACTAGCTGATAGGAGCGATCGCTGTGAGGGGGTGGAGGAGGGTTAAACCCCCTAGGTCCCGAGGCAAGATGGCTGGCTATTAGTGATAGCCACCATCTTACCGGGCGTGGCGGGATGCCTCGAGTAGCGGCCAGTATCTGCATGACGTACATGTATGTCATAGATGGGGAAAACCTTTCCGGTCATGACGTACATGTATGTCATGGGTTGGGAAGGGGTTAAAGACATGAAAGGCATACTGTGACACGGTGACTGACCTTTCCGTTAGCTGTTCTATTTAGATAATAATCTCTTGACGGAAGAAAGAGTCCAGATTGATCTACCTGAAGAAAAAGAGATCTTTGAGGGAAAATAATGTATACAATATTTATCACAGAATATTTCCCCAGCCACATTTCACTCTTCATGAACTTTTTGGCTACAATTCTAATCATTGTCCCTTTCTACCCATCCATTCTTATTTCTAGTTAGGTGTGCAAGAAATAGGGTCTCATAGGCTTTTTAGCTGGGGGCCTTGATACAGATTTTGTGGTAGAGTCTACTGTTTCTAGTCCTATTCTTTACTTTGACAGTCCCTCGCCAACCTCAGCAGGTGAATTCAAAACCTTTGCCACATTTGCCGCATGTCTCTTTACTTTCCACCTCCCACACACATTCCTATCTTCTCTCCCGAAAAGCCACTTCTCTTCTAGTCATCTGCAGAAGATAAACTCAGTAATTATCTTAGCCTGACAATTATACTGTTCTACACTGATCATAGACTGTCTTATGGATCCTGCTATAAATCATCAATTGAGCCCTTTCTAGTCTTCTCTGCATAAAGATATTGAATATAACTAGAATAACATTATAATTAATGGAGTCTGGTCTTTGGGAACCCTACAATCCCAAGAACAAAAGTTCCAAGGTTTGTTTGGCCTTTTCCTTCCACATTGGCACTCTAGTCTATCTGCTGTGCACGGAATTTAAAATTAATAGAGCCGTCCTGCTAATTTTTAGCATGCTGGATGGATGGGAGCATTGATGTGGAGTGAAAAACAGGCCTTTGTGGGGTCTTCAATCTGAGAAACAGTGGGGATCCTGGCTGTAGGACCACCACTGATTAGAAATAATAGCATATGTATGCTTTAATTTGTAATGGTGGGAAAGCACCTTTGATGGTAAGAAACCGATCATTTGGGAGGGAATATATCAGATGGTTTCACATAATGTAACTAATCACAGCTGCAGGTAGAGGGTTAAAAATGCCTTCACATGCATAGCATTAGATTTGGGACCTTGTTCCTGGAAGCCGAGCAATCGGAATTTCTTTTAAATATGCAAATGAGTGGCAAGTGTCCACAGGACTTCCCAGCTTTTCTATTTGCACAGCCAGGGCCGGCGTTAGGGATGGGGTTAGAGGAAGGGGTATTGTTAGCAAACTGGGCACTTACCAGAGCCCCCAACCGCAGGGCCCTAGAACAGTTACAGGACCACAGGCACATTAATGCATTCATCCAAGATTTGCACAAATTGAGTGGAGTACTGTGCAAGTGCTCCTATAGCTGTTTGGGCAGCAAAGAACCCATTGACTGGCAAAAAACACTTAGGCTAGGTTTACACTGTGGAATTTCCGAGTTTAATTTTGCTTAAAAATTACACTTGGAAATTGTGGTGCAATCCCTGTGTGTCTGCTCGTAGTAGCCGATTGCTGCTACGAGCAGACAATGCAGGGCGTAGCGCATCTGCAGCGTCAAATTCGCTGAGGGTGCGCTACCTGTGACCCTACCCTTACCGTATTTTTTTTCAAGGGCTGGACTGAGTGATGATGTCATAGGGGTGAAATAGGGAGTAGTATATTTGAGACAGAGGGCCATAGGGAGCAGTATATAGGGGGCATAGGAAGCAGTACTGTATATGAGAGTGAGGAGGCTAAAGGAAGCAGTATATGAGATTAAAAAAGGTATAGGAAGCAGTATATGTGGGGAGGAAGGCAATAACTGCAGAAGTATGGGGAAGTTGTCTGGACTAGATGGTAGGGATCGACCGATATCGTTTTTTTAGGGCCGATACCGATAATCGGTGGAGGTTAGTTATTGGCTATTTATCCCCCCTCGACACCGCTGCAGGTCATTGATTTAAAGCGGGCACTTTAAATCAATGCACTGCAGTGGCTTTTGCGGTGCCATAGGCCGCCGCCGCCGCCACCCGCTTCTCTCCCTTACCTGTCAGTGTGGTCCGGGCCATCCATCCTTCCTTCCTGTAGTGTCCGGCGCCATTCCGGGTGGTGGGTGAAAGGGTCCGGGCTGTCCTTCTTCTTCGGGGGTCATCTTCTCCACTCCAGGCAGGCTCCGGCCTAGTACATTGCATAGACGCCGCTGCGCAGTGACGCCCGTGCGCAGCGACGCACCTAACGTCACGGCGTAGCGGCGTCTATGCAGCATACTGGGCCGGAGCCTGCCCGGAGTGGAGAAGAGGACCCCCGGAGAAGGACAGCCCGTACCGGTGCACCCTCCACCCGGAATGGCGCCGGACACTACAGGAAGGATGGATGGATGGCCCGGACCACCCCCATTACGGGTAAGTTTATTATTATCATTTTTTTTTTTCTTATTGACTCGGAGGGTGGGGGAGGGGCCCGACCGGTATAGCGGTATGGGCAAAAATCCATACCGGTATACCGCCCAGCACTACGGTGGGGGGTGCAATGCGGTGGGTCGGGGGGGCGGTCGCGGTGCGGTGCGGCGGGTCGGCGGTCGTGGTGCGGTGGGGGCGGTGCGGGGGGCATTATCGGCAAGGTAATTGCCGATACCGATAATGCCCAAAATCGTGATTATCGGCCAATAATATCGGCCATACCGATAATCGGTCGATCCCTACTAGATGGAGAAGAAAATGAAACAGAACATCCACAGTCACCTCACCTGTATTCACAGGTGTAAATGTGATGTATTAGGTGACTACATTTGATCAGGTCAGATCCGCTGTAACATGGTTATAAGCCAGATGCATTTTAGGGTTTGCTTAACCCCTTCCCGACCCACAAATATATATGTCATGGGTCAGATGACCAGACCTGAAGCGGGCCCGCTGGTCAGGTCTGCATCACAGCAGGCAGATGACCGCTGCTATCAGAAGCTGACATCTGCCAGTAATGACAGACATCAGAGATCGCTTCGATGTCAGTCATACAACTAGTTAAATACCATGCCATTTAAACATTAAATGGTGTTATTCCCTGGTGTCTAGTGGTCCCATCGCTACCCCCCCCCCCCCCCCCACATGTAATCGCAGGATGACGATGGGTTGCTAGGGAAGCCCGAGGACTTCTGCTCCTTGGGCTTCTCTGGCTCTGTGATTGTTGAAGGCTGCCTTAGGCAGTCCTTAGCAATCGAGTGCAGATAGCATAGATCAATGTAATGCAATAGCAAGCAGAAATTTATCCTGAATGGATTTTTCACATTTGTGGCCACAGCCACTTGTGGTTTGTAATGCAGCTCTATGTACTTACTTCAGATCAAACGACCCATGGCCCTACTTTTAATTTTGCTAAGGGCCACAATTACAGCACGTGGCACAGAGACTGTCAAACAGCAATAGTGGGTAGAAATACTGGGTTATCTTGGCCATGTCCTGTGGGCACTTGCTGCTCATTTTAGGACATCGTCAGTTGTCAGCCGTAACTCCATCCTGCCAGTGGCGGATCCAGGGGGGGTGCAACGGGGCAATTGCCCCCCCCCCGAGATTGCAGTATGCAGCACCCGCCCCACCAGCTTCCATGGTGGAGCCGAAGCTGTTAGCTCCAGCTCCACCATTCACTAAACTTCCACCCACACGCTGTGATTACAGTGTGTGAGCTGCGGGGACGCGATCCACTAGAGGCCGGCGCGATGACGTCACATCATCGCGCCGGCGCCCGGAGATCCTGCCCCCGCAGCCCGCATACTGTAAGTAGTGAAGAGTATGCTCAGGGCCCAGGGGATTTGGGGAACTATATTGTACAGGAGGAGGGGGAGGGGGATTTAAAAACTTGGAAAAAGGGAATATTTAATGTGAGGGGCTACAGGGCAAAGCACAGGGGGCATTATATGGGAAGAGCACATGGCAGGGGGCCCCCCTGTGCTGTGCCCCTCACATATAATGCCCCCTTTGCTGTGCCCCACACATATAATGCCCCCTGTGCTGTGCCCCTCACATATAATGCCCCCTGTGCTGTGCCCCTCACATATAATGCCCCCTGTGCTGTGTCCCACACATATAATGCTCCTGTCATGTGCCCCAAACATAAAATGCCCCCTGTGCTGTCCCCCTCACATATAATGCCCCCTGAGGGGACAGGATGGGGCATTATATGTGAGGGGCACAGCACAGGGGGCATTATATGTGAGGGGCGCAACACAGGGGGCATTATATTTGAGGGGCGCATGATGGGGGCATTATATGTGAGGGGCAAAAAATGGGGGCATTATATGTGAAGGGCACAGCACGGGGCATTATATGTGAGGGGCGCATGATGGGGGCATTATATATGAGGGGCAAAGAACAGGGGCATTAAATGTGAAGGGCACAGCACGGGGCATTATATGTGAGGGGCGCATGATGGGGGCATTATATATGAGGGGCAAAGAACAGGGGCATTAAATGTGAAGGGCACAGCACGGGGCATTATATGTGAGGGGCGCATGATGGGGGCATTATATGTGAGGGGCAAAGAACGGGGGCATTATATGTGAAGGGCACACCACAGGGGGCAATATATGTTAGGGGCACAGGACAGAGGGCATTATTATTATGTGGGGGGAACAGGACGGGTCATAATTATTATATGTAGGGGCACACGATGGGGCATTATTACTATATGTGAAGGCACAGAGTGTTTTGTATTTCAGAAGTATAGTGTATATTATGAGGAATTTCTTGGGTGGTACGTTTTTTATGGGCCACAAAACATTTGGGTATTTTATTCAGAGGGTGCACTGCACAGCAAGTTATATTCACAGAGTGCAGTGTGTGGCAGTATTAAATTTAGAGAACACAGTGTGTGGTAGTATTATATTCAGAGGGTGCAGTGTGTGATAGTATTATATACAGAGGGTACGGTGTGTGGCGGTATTATATTCAGAGGGTACAGTGTGATGTATATTCAGGGGGTATAGTGTGTCAGAATTATATTCAGAGGGTGTGTGGCGGTATTGTATTAGAAGAATACAGTGTTTGGCAGTATTATAATAATTATTGTTTTCATATAGAGGATCAGAATCCGCTGACATAGAAACCATCTGGGCGTCAAGTTCTGCTGAGAGAAAATATAGCTGGAACAATTCCTAGCGGTATGTACATCTGAATTAGATAAGGAAAGACTATAGAGAAGACGTCACCTGTAGTCACTGATATCATTCTGTATTCTCCTCACTATGTCCTATCAGAGCTGGAGTCACTTGTAAGTTCTGCAGTAATGATGGGTGAAACAACAACTCCCAGCATCCCCTTACCACTGCTTAGGTCATACTGGCAGCTGTAGTTTTAAATGGTAAAAACCTCTTTAGCACTTTCCCATTCTGTGGCAATTGGTATATTTGATTATTATTCTGACAAGTGAACACGGCCTAAGAGCCTTAAACAAGGTTAGGACTGTATGATACATTTAATAATATTGTAAGTTCCGTGAGCAACATCTTGTTTTCTGTCCGCCAAGACAAAATACTCTAATAGTACCCCTCCTGAGACTCGACTCTGGATCCGCCCCTGCATCCCGCGTCAGGCGAAACGGCATCCCGCCTTCTCCCTCACATCAATCACCATCATCCATCAGCCACAACTCCCTCATCCAAAACTTCCTCTTCCAAAACTCCGTCATCCCTCAGATGAAACTTCCTGCCGCATAGCAGAGCCAACGCTGTGAACTGTGAAACTTGCACGTGTACTACAGATACTACATGTGCTACAGAGTCTGTATAGCAGAGCCAACACTGAATAGCATGTATAGCAGAACCCGTATAGCAGAGAGCCGACACTGATTCAGCTCTGCTATATGGCAGGAAGTTTTTCGTCTCAGGGATGACGGAGGATGGAGTTGGAGTTTCGGATGATGGAGGCGGGAGTTGTGGCAGATGACTTACTAGAGATTGGTCTGAGGGAGGAGGCGGGATGCTGTTTTGCCTGAAACTGGACGGAGTTTCCGCTGACGATGTCCTAAAATGGACTCCATTTGCATATTTAAAGAAAATGAAAATTTCTTGGCTCACATATCTAAAGTAGAAATGAGAAAGTGCTTTTTACACCAACCTAGCTAGTGCTATGATTAGTTAGACTATGTGAAACCATCTGACAGATTCCATGTGAAGTATAAGTCCAGCATTGGTCTTTCATAGGTTCTGCAAAGTTTGGTGAAGATAGATGCAGCTCACATTAGGAGGTACAGTTGCCAAGTTAACCGTATGACCCCTAGCAAGTTCTGTGTACAAGTCACAGAAAAGGGCTCATGCAAGAAACTTGCTGGGTGTTGTATGGTCTTTGCAGAATGGGTGGGAGAACACTGGACTTGTTTTTTTTGTCATATTGGGCCTGATTTACTAAATTGAAACCGACCTGTTTTTATGGGTTCTTTTTGGCGCATGCCTAGTGCAACTTTTTTGCAACATTTGTGCCATGGTGCTCCAGGAATCCATAAACGTCCTGACAAAACCACAAGAATCCCTAACAAAGGGGCATGATTTTAAATAAGCATATAAACCCCACATATTTATTAACTATTTTCAAAAAAATAATGTAGGGAAACTATCACACAAAAATAGATTGTCTGATTAGAAAACACAAACAGCAACTTAACCACTCATTTTTAATATGCTTCCTATTTGGAATGTGTTTTAAAATAACATTCTATGAGTGAAAATGTTATTGTTTTTTTTCAAGAACTCAAATTTAAGTACAAAAAATGTAACACCACAAAATGAAACCTGACCCTGTTAGTAAATGAGGACCATTGCATTTACCTGGATTATGTTGCTGTTTGAGCTCTTTGAGTCTGCGCTCACAAAGACACTGAAGAATGGGGTTGCCCGATACGTCCCTGAGACAGTCTTCAGCACAGCCATAAAATTATCACCCCGCCAGTTACCTGAGATGTTCCATCCACCAACCTTAATGCACAAAAGACATTGCAAACAATGGACATTACAAACACAGAACAACTGGTGTTTTGGTGAAGGGTTATCAAACAAAGGAAAACTAGATGTTGGTAAAAGAAAAACAATGTAGTGCTTAAATTTGCAGCTTCATAAACTACAGGGTGATTCCAAAAAGGATTATGCATACATAAAGACCAGTATCATCAGTGGTCCATGGCCAGTGTATGAAAATCGATGCAAAATTGGCTGAATGGCCCAGAGCAACCAGTTCAGGTCCATCGAGTTCAACCTAAACCCCTACTGTGTTGATCCAGAGGAAGGCAAAAACCCCATATGAGGCTGATGCCAATTGCCCCATGAGAGGAAAAATTCCTTCTCGACTCAAATATGGCAATCAAAACATTCTATTCCCATAAATCTAGTATCCATAACGTTTAATACTATATTTTTTCAAGAAAAACATCTAAGCCCCCTTGAACTTGTTTATTCAGTTGATCACAACATCATGTGGCAGAGAGTTCCATAGTCTCACTGCTCTTACAGTAAAGAATCTCTGTCTGTAATGATGGTAAAACCTTCTTCCCTCTAGACGCAGAGGATGCCTCCTTGTCATGGATATCGGCCCAAGTATAAAAAGATCACTAGAAAGATCTCTGCTGTCCGTTCATATATTTGTACATTGTAATCAAATGGCCCCTAAGATGCCTTTTCTCAAAACTAAATAACCCTAAGCTTGATAACCCGTTTTGGTACTGTAAGCAATTAGAAACCACTCAGTGTTTATGTCATGGGAAAAGTCTGGGTCACCTGAAGACTTCAGAAAAGGCAGTGAACGGGATTTGAGCTAGGGTATAGACCTAGAAAGTATACAAGGTTTACTAGTATGGAACTACATGTGCCGCAAACCATGGAATGGTGTATTTTACGAAAACTTCTGTGTTGTAAGCCATACAGATAACATCTTCTTCAGGAGATGAAACCAGATGACAAACTGACTTTTGCGTTGACTTGCAGGTATGGTGGCTCAGTACAGAATCTGTTATTCTGTACACCTGCCCATCCTGTGTGGTGGCTTCTATTCCAGTGTTCCCGTAGGTCCACATCCCTCCTAAGGACTATAAAATCTCAGGTCATATGTTGGTTAAACTTTTGAGGCGTTTGTCACTTTAAATAATGTCCTTAGTAACCCTGTTGTCAAGGGGAGGTATGCAAGGTGAACAGGTGGCTTATCAGTGACCAGTGGGATCTCTATAAACTGTCCCCCTTATATAGTGAGGTCAGGGTTCAGCTCTCTTTCTTGAGTCTTAGCTGAGGTACAGTGAAGTGAGGAGCTGAGGAGTCTGTGTGATCCAGAAGGAGACCTGAGGCCTAGTCCTGCAACCACGCTTCTACCACAAGTTAACCCCTGCACCTGTAGTGAAAGTCAAAGCTGCAAGGTAGAAACTAAACCAGAAGTCCAAGTAGTCAGTCAGAGTCAATCCTGCCAATTGCTAAAGTCAAGCGTGGCTGCTTCAGTCAAGTCAATAACAACTACAAGTCCCAGCAAGCCGATAAGTTTCCCTAAGTTCACCCTGCATCTCCTTAGTGCCGATCTGAGCTGTATGGACTTTAACACCTTGTCTCAGTAAAGCATTCCAGTTAACTGTAACCTTGCACCCGAGTGGTTATTTGCCCTGTGCCTGGCACAGGTGAAGCTGGTCTACCTCGGGTGGTGTACAGGTCAACCATGCCCTGGCGTCACAATCACAAAGGGTCAATAACATCTGCCCTTCCATACCCGTCACGACAACTTTTGGCGTCCTACGAACAGGATATGGGTGTGTGCCTTATACAAAAATACCTCCCCAGTCTGAACTGTGTCCAGTACTGCAGAAAAACCACATGTCCTTTCGACAGAAGTTCCACCAAAATTTGTACGGGACCGTCTATGTTTAAAAGTCATATGTGGAAAGGCGCTTGTGAAAAGAGGGGGAGAAGAAAAGTTTATTCTGGCTATTGTGCCTGCAAGAAGTCTGTGTTCATCTGCTGCCATACCTGAAAGGGTTAAACTGCTGGAGGAGAAGTGCGCAAACAAGTCCTGCAAAAACCAGTGTCCCACCCCTGGACGTGAAAGTCAAGCCTCGGTTCCCAATCCAATGTGGAACCAAAAGGGTCCGTCCCCTGTTGCAGGGAGAGCTACTGAAGAGGAGGCACTGCCAAGTAATTTCCGGTCCGCGGCCAATCTGATGACAAACTTCCGGCCGGCGGACATCTTGCCGAAGACTGCTATAAGAAGCGGAGGGCAGCCGGGCCTCTTCAGTTTGCTGGAAGTCAGTGGACGGAGTAAGATGACGGAGGCACAAGAGACCACGAGACCCGTGAGTCTCAAGATGGCGCCTAGTAGCAGGGGCCGCAGCTCAAGTCTTCCAGGAGCTTGCCGATCGGCTGCAGAAGCTGTCGCTGGAAAGAGAAGAAGCTTGTCTGAAGGTTCCACTGCCGGAGAATGATGAGCAGTGGCGAGCAACTCCTGAGGGCGGAACACCCGCATCATCCCGTGGAGCGTCGCCAGTGAGGCTTTTACCACACCATCGGACCTGGGGATCCTGGGCAGAGATGTACACCGAGGAATCCGGAGTGAGTACCCCAGTTGAGGCCGCCTTTTCCACTCCCTCACCCTGCTCCAGCCCCAAGTCTGCCCCGCCAGGTCCAGAAGCCCACAGTACACCCCAAGTCACCCCCACTCCCAGAGTGAGTATTTAGCGATGAGCCACAGTTAATCCGGTACATGCACCAGTATCTACTGCCCCTTTCTGGAAAAGAGCATCCCCCAGTCCCTGGAGCCCTGTCAGAGAGGGCTGAGCGAGAGGCTTGTATGGCTGCCATACTGGCAGAGATGAGGGAGCAGAGAAGAAGGGAATATGGCCTAAAAGAGCTTCCATATGAATTGCGCATGGGGCAACAGAGAGACACTAAGCATCTAGAAAACGTGTACATCCGGATACTAGACCATCATCAGCCTGGAGAAACACATCTGGAAAGGTTAAGAGCTACTGTGATAAAGTTTGATAAAGTCAGGGGGTTCGGCAGGATGATGGACTGCTGCCATGGTGGCACTATGTTAGTGAACAGAAGAGCAGTGAAAAGGGACTATCTTCCTACCCAGCTACACTCCCTAGAGAGCTGGGAGATTGTAGAATACACACCGATCCAGAGTGCACAAGGGGAATGGGCGGCAGCTGTAACCCAACCCAAAAATCTGACACAGCTCCCCATTGTGTACTTCTCTTCCGAGGACTGGAATGCTGATCCTTTTGGTCTGCTGCCCCAAGATGAAGGGCGAGGATAAGCAAGAAGAGTTTGTGCCGGAGGTTCCTGCGATGGCACCACAGTATGTTCAAGGAGCCAAGAAGAAGTCTGCAGATGTGCCCAGGCCTACTCCTAGTATGGAGGAGGTTTGGCCTACCCACCGGGCACCAACCAAAGTGCCTCGACGATTTGTCCCCCAGTGGCGCAAGCAGCTGCGGTTCAGATGGTGGTCACAGTCAGTCCCACTATCTCTCACTCCAATGTTTCTAAGGTGTCATGGAACACTAGAGTCAGCCCCATGGAAGGGGTATAGTCACGTGGTCCCCGTTATATGTCCCAGCCGAGTAAGAGTGGTGACCAGCGGAACTGGGATAGAAAATATCCGGGGTGAGTGTCCCATGTCCAGTTTATTGTTCTACGATCAAGTCATCAGACTAAAAAAAATTTGTGGAGTACCACTGCTGTTTGTCAGATTTTCTTCGCAACGTTTAAGTGATGTACCTGGCTAACTTGCCAAGAACTACACCCGCAACCAAAATTTGTAAGCTTGTATGCCCAGCTTAGGCCGTGATCCTTTACTACAAACTCTTAATTGCCTGGAACTGTAGAGCGGTACCATGACCCATATAGTCAAGTAATATATGGTTTTGTTGTTTATTGCACAAATGTATGCACTACCTAGTATTGATGAGAAGTGATTTGCTGGGGTAACATTGTAATAAAGTGTACATAGTGTGGTTATGCAAATGCCTATAGTGTCTAATGTTTTTCTTTCAGTGATTGCAGTCGTGCAGGAGGTATTCTAATTGGAAAAAAACATATACCTCATTGCCATAAAATGCACTAAACTAGTGAATATAGGACTAATTGTTACGCCGAGCGCGATGGGTCCCGCTCCTCCCCGGAGCGCTCGCGGCGTTCTCCTGTTCGCAGCGCCCCGGTCAGACCCGCTGACCGGGAGCGCTGCGATAATGTCCCTAGCCGGGATGCAATTCGCGATGTAGGACGCGCCCGCTTACCAGACTCGTTCCCCTTCTGTTCTGTCCCGGCGCGTGCGGCCCCGCTCCCTAGGGCGCGCGCGCGCTGGCTCTCTGCGATTTAAAGGGCTAGTGCGCCACTGATTGGCGCCTGGTTCTAATTCGTGTGTTCACCTGTGCACTTCCCTACTTAACCTCACTTCCCCTTCCCTTCCTTGCCGGATCTTGTTGCCATTGTGTCAGTGAAAGCGTTCCTTGCGTGTCCCAAGCCAGTGTTCCAGACCTCTTGCCGTTGCCCCTGACTACGATCCTTGCTGCCTGCCCTGATCTTCTGCTACGTCCGACCTTGCTCTTGTCTTATCCCTTGTACCGCGCCTATCTCAGCAGTCAGAGAGGTTGAGCCGTTGCCGGTGGATACGACCTGGTTGCTACCGCCGCTGCAAGACCATCCCGCTTTGCGGTGGGCTCTGGTGAATACCAGTAGCAACTTAGAACCGGTCCGCCGGCACGGTCCACGCCAATCCCTCTCTGACACAGAGGATCCACCTCCAGCCTGCCGAATCCTGACACTAATGTATATAATAGAGGGTATAAAATTGTATAGCCTAGAGGTAAATATATCTCCTACCTAATTTCATGTACAGATAGAGAGGTAGTACAAATCCCATGTATATAATAGTCAGTAAGGAACGGTGTTCTATTATGTCAGGATTGTTTAGTCTTAAGAGACGTATATCTACTGCATAATTTCGTGTACAGTCAGAGAGTGGATATAAGCATCAATGTATAATAGTGAGTACGGTAATGTATATATTGCATATTGGCCCGCATTTACTATTGCAAACCCGACATGTTTTATCAGGTTTTGCGCCAGAAATTCTGTCTGCGCCAGAATTTGTGCCAGAATAAAAAAAATAAAAAAAACAGACTAACTCCATTTTACTAAGAAATGTGGTCGTCACAAAAGGGGCGTGGTCACAAAAAGGGCGTGTTTTCACGAAAACATATTTACTAAGGTTTCCACAGAAAATGTGGTGGAAAAGCCTAAAGATCAGAGCATGTGTAAAAAAAAAAGCACAATGTAGGGAAAGAGGAAAATGTAGGGAACCTTAGTAAATACCGTGGGAAAAAAATTGTAGGGAATTAAGACCCACAAAGAAACCTACACAACACTCTCAGTAAATCAGGGTCATTGTGTACAGAAAGTAAATTAATGTACAGTGTTAAGCTAGGACTGTTATCTCATAGTCAGTATACATATTAGGGGTGTGAATCGCCAATAATTTGGCGATTCGATTCGAATCGCGATACCAGGGTGGCGATTCGATATGTCGCAATATATCGCGATACTGTCATGTTGGCGATATATCACGATATATCGCGATATTCCCTATTAAAAGCTTGGGAAAACTTTTTCTAGCTGAGAAAGACCGCGAGAGTTGTCCTGTGAGTGCGTACGTTCTCCTTCCTGTTTGTTCTGAGTCTGTAGTCTCGCGGTAGCAGCCTGCGAGTGGGACAGAGCTGATAACAGGTACACTGCCAACTAGTGGTCAGGAGTTTAAGTGTTATAAAAAAAATAAGACAGACAAATAGGACTGTGACTCAGTGAGTGAAATACAGGAAATGTTAATTATAATAATTTATAAAAAAATCGATTCTCAGAATTTTAAAATCGATTCAGTATCGCGGAACAAAAAATCGCGATAATCGCGCGAATCGATTTTTTCTTACATCCCTAATACATATATATACTTCAGTCCATAAAATGTATATTATTAATACTAATTGTTTTCCTGTCCACTGTGCACAGGACTTTTCTGAGTGGCCACTGAAAGTACCTGATAACCTGAACTAGCACGTAAGGTGGAATGTCATTGGGGGACATTTATCAAAGCATTTAGTAGTTGTTTTTTTTTTGCTTAAAATTGTCGCAAAAAGGCACACGTGCGACTACGCTCTTTTTTCTGCGACTTTTTGCATGTTCAGTGTCCTAAGCAAAAATAAAAATCTTGCTTACCAAAGCAAAGAGTGATTTTTGACTTGCAGTGGTCAGAGATTTATCAAGTGCGAAAGTCGCAACAAAGTCGCATCGCATGAAAAAACCTACTAAATTTACTCCAGCTCAGACATGAAGCAGAAAAAGCCACTACCAAAGCAAAAAAAGAGAAAGTGCTTAAGTGAACAGAATTTATCAACAGGCTGAAAACAGTTGATAAATAAGTCACACATAAGCAAAAAAATAGTAAGAAAAAAATAACTAAAAAAAGGAATACATAAGCAAACATTGATAAATGTCCCCCATTGTTGTCTAATGTACAGTCAGTACATTTACTAATCTATTTTTTCCGGGAGAAGTAGCAAAACAAGCCGACAGGCCCCATTAGCACAGGCATCTGGGTAGGAAGCCTCTGGCACAAATATCTAGTCAGTGTAATGTCTAAAATGTTTCAAATGTCATATATACCATTGTTATTGCCATTGCTTACTGTTGTCAATATTTAAAGGGTTAAGTGTTAGTACAATAACCCTTTAATAACACAATCAATATTACCACAGTTAATTTCATTCTATCATCATTTCTGTTGTGCCAATGGAGTATGTGACGACTCTTCTGGAAAAAAAAATTAAAGGAAAACGCCACATGATCTCTCAATTCTATTTCCATAGCCCTGTGAAGGACATTCGTACAAATGCCCAAGGAACTATTTTTGTTACTATTTCTGTTATTACGTGGCCCCAGTGGTCACTTTATATCATCTACCCTCCAGGAAGTTACGCCGTGGACAGTTTCTTTTTAGAGGGGGAGTTTGTGGTGGCCCAGTACAGAATCTGTTATTCTGTACACCTGCCCATCCTGTGTGGTGGCTTTTATTCCAGTGTTCCCCTGGGTCAACATTCTTCCTAAGGACTATAAAATCTCAGGTCATATGTTGGTTAATCTTTTGAGGCGTTTGTCCCTTTAAATAATGTCCTTAGTAACCCTGTTGTCAAGGGGAGGTATGCAAGGTGAACAGGTGACTTAACAGTGACCAATGGGATCTCTCTAAACTGTCCCCATTATAGTGAGGTCAGGGGTGGCTGCTTCAGTCAAGTCAATTACAACTACAAGTCCCAGCAAGCCGATAAACTTCCTTAAGTTCACCCTGCATCTCCTTAATGCCGATCTGAGCTGTATGTACTTTAACACCTTGTCTACCTCAGTAAAGCATACCAGTTAACCGTAACCTTGTACCGGAGTGATTATTTGCCCCGTGCCTGGCACAGGACAAGCTAGTCCAACTCGGGTGGTGTACAGGTCAACCAAACCCTGGCATCACGATCACAAAGGGTTAATAACATCTGCCCTTCCAAACCCCTCATCACACAGGCCAGAGTGGAAAAGGACAAATTTCCTGACAGACTTTTGTTCAGCCTACCTTTCATCTCAGAGGGAAGGTCACCACACCACACCACACTGTTACAATTTGGGGCTCAGAAAAGCTATGTGCCCTTATTGGGCACATGAGAGAGACCCCCCCCCCCCTCCCCTCCCCTTAAAAAGTAAAGGTGTTATGTGCAATAAACAGGAACAGTAAAATCTACGGTCCCTTCTTTTTTTTGTCAAGGACATTGTCAATGGCCACTCCTTCCTGGCCGTATTAACGGAATAGTTTATACTAAAGATAAAGGCAGATCTGTCAAACATAGTCTATCTGCAGGATGGTCCACATTTCCATTTGGATGCTCGAGATGCCTGAATGTTGGATTGGCTATGCTGGAAACAACAAGTAACCAAAATTGCAGTGTCCTCCAAAACTACCAGATCTAAACCCCTGCAACATCTTTCTGTGGGGCTAAATCACTCGGTGTATCCATATCCAAGGATATGTTGGCAAGAGTCCCCAATGGACACAATATTGAACATTTGTAGTGGATAGATAAAACTTGGATAGATAGTGTGTATTTTTGTTTAATACATTTGTGTTATATTTTCTCAGTTAAGCATACTAAGGAAAAATTTTAGACCATCCTTTTTGAATCACCTTGTATATAGCATAAAAAAAATTTTGGGCTTTTGATTTAATATGCATACTTCCAGCTGTAAATGAAATGCAATCTTTTTTCTGCATAAGGCTATGCAGAAAGATTGTCGGATCTGTCGGACAGTGGGGGAGTCAAATGTGATGCCACAAATGCAGCAGGTCTCAGAGGTAAGATCCAGTATGATCAAAACTTTTGACATATCTGGGCAATATGTCTAAAGGTTTTTTTGGTTTGTTTTGTTTTTTATGACAGTAATCCTTTAATAAACATGGACCTATCTGTTGTGATCAATGGAGAGTGTACACACAGAATATACTACAGACATGCAAGCTGCCAGCAGTGCCACTGATAGATCCCCTCTGTCTAGCCACAGATTATACAATTCTCTGGTAAGCTGAAAACACTACTTTTCTTGTTAGCCATGGAACATTTTGCCAATACAAAACTTTCCTCTGGTAGATTTCTTACATGTTAGCCTGCCTAATGTGCATTCTAAATCTCATGCATACCTGACCTGGGAGAAAAAACATTGATAACTGCTATGTGTGAATTATCATACTGAGCAACATAAAAAATAAAAAAAACAGCTCATAGAAAATGCTTCATTGGATTTGAGTGCTGTGACCAGCCTTTGGTTAGGACTGCATAGTTTAAGTCAAAATGTAGCCATGGCCTTAGGATATCTCTATTTAAACAGGTCTTGCTTAAAATTGAGTTGAGGTTGCCGACTGAAGACAGTAAAAACAGCAATTAAGTAAAACCTTTTTTGTTTTGTAAGATTTTAGAGAATGAAGAAAGACAAAAAGTCCACAGAGTATATATGTGAAAGCTAATATGTCACCTTCTTTATGAGGTCAGTGAGAGGTTTTTCTTTCAGCTCCTCAATTTTCTGCTCCTTCAGACAGGAGAGATAAAACCGCTGTGTCTTCATCTCCGCCTCACTGCTAGAGTTAAATGTAGCATTCTCTGAATTAGGAAAAAATATAGTAATTAAATATTAGGCAATGTCTGTTATTAGCTCACTCAGAAGAAGGTGGCTTGAACTCTCATTTCTTTCCTCCAAGATACAGAACATAAATCTACATATGCAATCTTCCACCCTGTTCAAGCTCTACAGTTCCCATTATTCTATTCATATGTAAAAATCATTTTGGTTTTGCCAATTGCTATTTGGGGTTTTTTCATGTAAAAGAAATTATTGGACACTGTAGGAGGAATTTATGAAGTTGTTTGTGCCTGTATTGAGGCTATGGTTGAAGTGTAGTTAGTTTTTAGACACTTTGCTACAAGTGCTTTGAAAAAATATGCACAGTCATCATACATTGCGCAATAATATGATACTTTTTCCGCAATTGAAATTGACATCAGGGAGAAAGTACAAGGTAAAAAAATAGAGTGGAAAAATTTCAATTGATTAATTACTCTTGTGTACTTGTACATGTTGTTGACAGGATGTCTCATCAGCACAGCCTCCAACATACACCCTATTACAGTGTACAAAAATTATAGAGGGGTGTATCCTGCTTAGGGCCTGCCTCTATGAGCCAGGGGGCCAATGAATGCAATGGCTCTTTATCTGGCAAATTCAAGGGTTCCAATGATCAGTTGACTTTATCTGGCAAAATCAGCTGCTCAGCAGGGATCTAAGGAGCCAGAGGCAATATACTAAGGAATTGCATAAATGGCAATTCTCCAGTATCGTTGTTATAAAAAAAAAAAAAAAAAAGGTCAAGAGCAAATACCGTAGTTTAAATTATTTACTCAAATTATGAAATTACAATTTTTTAACAAATCTCACCAAGTATATGTTTCAGTACAGCCTGATTCTGATCCCATATACTGTTAAATGTATTCCATCTTGACCGTCCATCAGGCAACGGGTTTCTTTTCATCCAACCCCCACAGGAGTATTGATAGAAGTCTTGACATGGATCCACATCTCTGTCCAGGGAATCAAGTATACGTCCAGCTACAGAAACACAGGCCTCTGAGAGACACAGCGATCGGGACTTGTCTGAAGATTAGACAGCACAACAAAATGTTATATTAAATAAAGGTAGCTGAAATAATCGCTAAATAGTGTAGATGGTAATGTTGTGGGATTCTAATGGAAAATGTGATAGTGGTTAAAATGCAAAATATAATTATACCAAATAAACTGGGCAGAATGGATAATGGTAAAAAAAATAACCTATCCTATGCGCTGCAGCCATAATTATATGGCAAGCCAGTTGTCCCATAGTTCCTGACTTTTCCCAGCCATCAAAGCCCAAAGGACCAGTAGCCTCCCCTTGCTAAAGCTTTAAATACATAGATGAGAACCTGGCCTTATAGTGACACTCCCTACAATATATATCTAGATATTTGCATACATGGGGATAAGAGTGCCACTAAATGAAAATATACTTAAAGGTTTACTGTCATTTGAAAAATCCTTTTGACATATTGTCCAGACATCAAAATTTTAGATTGCACCAGGTTTCATTACTGAGACCCGTTGCGATTGAGTTTTAAATCGGTAAAGTGCACAGCAGTGCTCGCTTCACTCACCAGCTGTCAATCAAGTACAACTCATTCATTCCATTAGTCTATTGTCACGATTCGGCTTCCAGGTAGTGGATCCTCTGTGTCAGCGAGGGATTGGCGTGGACCGTGCTAGTGGACCGGTTCTAAGAGGCTACTGGTTTTCACCAGAGCCCGCCGCAAAGCGGGATGGACTTGCTGCGGCAGTAGCAACCAGGTCGTATCCACTAGCAACGGCTCTACCTCGCTGACTGCTGAGAAGGCGTGGGACAGAAGGACTAGGCAGAGGCAAGGTCAGACGTAGCAGAAGGTCGGGGGCAGGCGGCAAGGTTCGTAGTCAGGATGGGTAGCAGAAGTTCAGGTACACAGGCTTTGGACACACTAAACGCTTTCACTGGCACAAGGCAACAAGATCCGGCAAGGGAGTGCATAGGAGGAGGTCAGATAAAGGCAGGGAGCAGATGGAAGCCAATTAAGCTAATTGGGCCAGGCACCAATCATTGGTGCACTGGCCCTTTAAGTCTCAGAGAGCTGGCGCGCGCGCGCGCCCTAGAGAGCGGAGCCGCGCGCGCCAGCACATGACAGCAGGGGACCGGGACGGGTAAGTGACCTGGGGTGCGATTCGCGAGCGGGCGCGTCCCGCTGTGCGAATCGCATCCCCAACGGCCATGACAGTGCAGCGCTCCCGGTCAGCGGGACTGACCGGGGCGCTGCAGGGAGAAAGACGCCGTGAGCGCTCCGGGGAGGAGCGGGGACCCGGAGCGCTAGGCGTAACAGTACCCCCCCCCTTAGGTCTCCCCTTCTCTTTGTCCGGTAACTGCCTCCCCTGGGATGAGGACACCGGGAAAGAATGGAGGGTTTCCTCAACGGCAGGCAGTACAGCAGGAGTGGGAATGGGGAGGGAGGGCAGAGGGCGAGGCCTGGCACGGGGCAGTGTGACACCAGGACGGGGGCCATGGGGAGGCACAGAGGCTTGCCTGACGGGACTGGGAGGGGGGGAGAGGCACTTCCTATGGCAGGCAGAGTCCCAGTTCCTGATCTCCCCGGTGGTCCAATCAATGGTGGGGGAATGAAGCCGGAGCCAAGGCAGACCGAGGAGGACCTCAGAGGTGCAGTTGGGGAGAATGAAGAACTCAATCCTCTCAAGGTGGGGTCCAATAGACATGAGGAGGGGCTCTGTGCGGTAACGCACGGTGCAGTCCAATCTGGCTCCGTTGACCGCAGAAATGTAGAGCGGCTTGACGAGACGGGTCACCGGGATGCTGAATTTATTAACAAACGACTCCAAAATAAAATTTCCAGAGGCACCGGAGTCCAAGCAGGCCACGGCTGAGAGGGAGGAGTTGGCTGAAGAAGAAATCCGCACGGGTACCGTGAGACGTGGAGGAGCAGACTTGGAACCAAGAGACGCCACACCCACGTGAGCTGGGTGCGTGCGTGCGTTTCCCAGGCGTGGAGGACGGATAGGGCAATCCAACAAGAAATGCTCGGTACTGGCACAGTAAAGACAGAGATTTTCTTCTCTACGGCGATTCCTCTCTTCCTGGGTCAGGCGAGACCGATCCACTTGCATGGCCTCCTCGGCGGGAGGCCCAGGCGAAGACTGCAAAGGATGCTGTGGGAGAGGTGCCCAGAGATCTAAATCTTTTTCCTGGCGGAGCTCTTGGTGTCGCTCAGAAAAACGCATGTCAATGCGGGTAGCCAAATGGATGAGTTCTTGGAGGTTGGCAGGAATCTCTCGTGCGGCCAGCACATCCTTGATGCGACTGGATAGGCCTTTTTTAAAGGTCGCGCAGAGAGCCTCATTATTCCAGGATAGTTCAGAAGCAAAAGTACGGAATTGTATGGCGTACTCGCCAACGGAAGAATTACCCTGGACCAGGTTCAACAGGGCAGTCTCGGCAGAAGAAGCTCGGGCTGGCTCCTCGAAGACACTCCGGAGTTCAGCGAAGAAGGCCTGGACTGTGGCTGTGGCAGGATCATTGCGGTCCCAGAGCGGTGTGGCCCAAGACAAGGCCTTTCCTGAAAGAAGGCTTACAGCCCGCCGCAAAGCGGGATGGACTTGCTGCGGCAGTAGCAACCAGGTCGTATCCACTAGCAACGGCTCTACCTCGCTGACTGCTGAGAAGGCGTGGGACAGAAGGACTAGGCAGAGGCAAGGTCAGACGTAGCAGAAGGTCGGGGGCAGGCGGCAAGGTTCGTAGTCAGGATGGGTAGCAGAAGTTCAGGTACACAGGCTTTGGACACACTAAACGCTTTCACTGGCACAAGGCAACAAGATCCGGCAAGGGAGTGCATAGGAGGAGGTCAGATAAAGGCAGGGAGCAGATGGAAGCCAATTAAGCTAATTGGGCCAGGCACCAATCATTGGTGCACTGGCCCTTTAAGTCTCAGAGAGCTGGCGCGCGCGCGCCCTAGAGAGCGGAGCCGCGCGCGCCAGCACATGACAGCAGGGGACCGGGACGGGTAAGTGACCTGGGGTGCGATTCGCGAGCGGGCGCGTCCCGCTGTGCGAATCGCATCCCCAACGGCCATGACAGTGCAGCGCTCCCGGTCAGCGGGACTGACCGGGGCGCTGCAGGGAGAAAGACGCCGTGAGCGCTCCGGGGAGGAGCGGGGACCCGGAGCGCTAGGCGTAACATCTATGCAGTCAATGAGACAGAGCGACTGGCCAGGAATCGAAGGGCTTTGCCATGCTGTTCACTGGCTTATAATTCGCAATCGCAAATGTTCTCAGGATTGAGACCCAGTGTGATTTACACTTTTGATGTCTGGACATCATGTCAAACATTTTTTCAAATAATCATAATGTTTTTAAATCGAATATAAGGTGACATTTTGATTCATACACTCACATAATTGCTGTACACAGGAACTATAAATTGTGAAAGAGAGGTAGGAATGGACACTGGAGGACCATGCAGCTGTACAAATTACATTGTGAATTACTGAGGTTTTACAATAGGCTGTATTCCCAGGTTTACTATTAAATCATCCTTATAAATTTGATGATAGCATAACTATTCCTTCAATTATGTACAATCAGGGGATGAGGCAAGACACCACTGTGGCAACTTATCAGCTGACCAGGTCTGTGACATCACGTTCCTGAACCGGGAAGAACTGCACAGCAGGGACTGGAGCTCTGTAATATTGGCATGGCACAGGAGTGAAGAACATGCGTATAAAAGATTGCTGCCTGGATTACTCTTTTAAAATGAATCTACCTAGCTGTCTAAATTGAAAATATAGCATTCTGAATGGGTTGCAGAAATAGAAAGTGTTTTATTTACCCATGTGAAAAAGGCAACATTTCAGCCCTATCACAGAGCCTTTATCAAGCAACTGGCAAATACATAGTAACCAATTAACGTATGTGTAGATATTATAAAGTGTTAAGTGTCAAATATAATATAAGTGTCAAATATAATATATTAAAACAGTACATACTGTATACAAAAAGAAACAATAAGTTACATCATACCATACTCATAGTGTCTGTACAGTATGTATTCAATGTGCATGAAAAGGCAGTAAACAGAATCCCCATTTAACCAATCCACACATGCGCCTAATTTGGCAATATATGTATACTATATGTTTTAATTTATTATAGTTTACTTTTTCTCATATTACATATGATCTCGGATCTGGCACCCAACATACTATAATTTTTAGTGCTACTCTACTGGAAACTGTCTATCTATCTATCTATCCCTACTTTCTCAAGTGATTTGTTAGGAATATACAGTGTGAAGAACATTCTTGTTGTCATTTCCACCTTTTTGGAGCCTCACTTGGCAAACAAGTTAAGTTCTGGCTCTGAAACAAAATAGTTTCTACAGAATCAGATAACAGTAGGGGTGTTGAGCAGCTGTCCCCACTAAACTATAAAAAAAAACGCATTAAGAACTAGTTAACAAATCAAATTGTACTAGGCTATGTTAGTAGCTAGATGTACAGTAATAACTTTGTGATTGATATATAACAGAAAGCAAACACATTTAGAAATGGGAGGAGTATTAGACTACTAAATTTGACAACACAGAACAGTGTTCCATCCTGAAATATTTAAATCAATATATCAGATGAGGGTTGGGATTCTGTTGATCATTTTTGAAAAGTTCAGGGTTGTATGTTAGCCTACTTATTGTATAACACCTTAAGGACGCAGGGTGTACATGTGCGCTCGCTCCCTTTCTATGATTTGCAATGATGTCCAGCGTTAACGATCACGGCAATGTCTTGCATTAACTCCTTAGATGCCGCAATCAACTTTGAAATTAGTCTTCTCGCTGTCTGATTGGTTCTCCAAGGCTCTAGTCCGCCATGGCAGGCTTGAGCAATGGAGCACTGATAACACTGATCAATGCTATGCTATGGCATAGCTTTGTTCAGTGTATTCAATCTAATGATTGCATGTTATAGTCTCCTATGGGAACTAAAAAATTCTGGAAAAAAAGTAAAAAAAAGTAAATAAATGTGATTTAACCCCTTAGCTAATAAAAGTTTTAATCACCCCCCTTTTCCCATAAAAAAAAAAATATGTAAACAAAATATACAATACCTAAATATCTAACAGCAGAGTGGAGATGTTATTTGTAATTTGTTAGCTTCTTACACATTTCCCCATTTTGTCTAGTCCCTTAACATAGCTTAAACCACCTATAACTCTTCTTTACTTTTTTTCTTCCTATTATTATCTATGATGCTTAATGATTAAGTTTTAATCTTAAAGGAAAAAAGGAAAACTGTCATTAAACGCTCCCTCCCCCGACTAACCAGAGATACTGGCTGGTAGTGCGGGGGACACTAATCAATATGATGCCTACCATGCCCGGATCAGTCCAGCCGTTCGCCTGTTGTTGTTACGCCGAGCGCTCCGGGTCCCCGCTCCTCCCCGGAGCGCTCGCTACACTCTCGCTACTGCAGCGCCCCGGTCAGATCCACTGACCGGGTGCGCTGCGATACTGCCTCCAGCCGGGATGCGATTCGCGATGCGGGTGGCGCCCGCTCGCGATGCGCACCCCGGCTCCCGTACCTGACTCGCTCTCCGTCGGTCCTGTCCCGGCGCGCGCGGCCCCGCTCCCTAGGGCGCGCGCCGGGTCTCTGCGATTTAAAGGGCCACTGCGCCGCTGATTGGCGCAGTGGTTCTAATTAGTGTGTTCACCTGTGCACTCCCTATATATACCTCCCTTCCCCTGCACTCCCTCGCCGGATCTTGTTGCCCTTGTGCCTAGTGAAAGCGTTCCCTTGTGTGTTCCTAGCCTGTGTTCCAGACCTCCTGCCGTTGCCCCTGACTACGATCCTTGCTGCCTGCCCCGACCTTCTGCTACGTCCGACCTTGCTTTTGTCTACTCCCTTGTACCGCGCCTATCTTCAGCAGTCAGAGAGGTTGAGCTGTTGCTAGTGGATACGACCTGGTTACTACCGCCGCAGCAAGACCATCCCGCTTTGCGGCGGGCTCTGGTGAACACCAGTAGTGACTTAGAACCGGTCCACTAGCACGGTCCACGCCAATCCCTCTCTGGCACAGAGGATCCACCTCCTGCCAGCCGGCATCGTGACAGTAGATCCGGCCATGGATCCCGCTGAAGTTCCTCTGCCAGTTGTCGCCGACCTCACCACGGTGGTCGCCCAGCAGTCACAACAGATAGCGCAACAAGGCCATCAGCTGTCTCAACTGACCGTGATGCTTCAGCAGCTACTACCACAGCTTCAGCAATCATCTCCTCCGCCAGCTCCTGCACCTCCTCCGCAGCGAGTGGCCGCTTCCAGCCTACGACTATCCTTGCCGGATAAATTTGATGGGGACTCTAAGTTTTGCCGTGGCTTTCTTTCACAATGTTCCCTGCACTTGGAGATGATGTCGGACCAGTTTCCTACTGAAAGGTCTAAGGTGGCTTTCGTAGTCAGCCTTCTGTCTGGAAAAGCTCTGTCATGGGCCACACCGCTCTGGGACCGCAATGACCCTGTCACTGCCTCTGTACACTCCTTCTTCTCGGAAATTCGAAGTGTCTTTGAGGAACCTGCCCGAGCCTCTTCTGCTGAGACTGCCCTGCTGAACCTGGTCCAGGGTAATTCTTCCGTTGGCGAGTACGCCATACAATTCCGTACTCTTGCTTCTGAATTGTCCTGGAATGATGAGGCCCTCTGCGCGACCTTTAAAAAAGGCCTATCCAGCAACATTAAAGATGTTCTGGCCGCACGAGAAATTCCTGCTAACCTACATGAACTCATTCATCTAGCCACTCGCATTGACATGCGTTTTTCCGAAAGGCGTCAGGAGCTCCGCCAGGATATGGACTTTGTTCGCACGAGGCGTTTTTTCTCCCCGGCTCCTCTCTCCTCTGGTCCTCTGCAATCCGTTCCTGTGCCTCCCGCCGTGGAGGCTATGCAAGTTGACCGGTCTCGTCTGACACCTCAAGAGAGGACACGACGCCGCATGGAGAATCTCTGCCTGTACTGTGCCGGTACCGAACACTTCCTGAAGGATTGTCCTATCCGTCCTCCCCGCCTGGAAAGACGTACGCTGACTCCGCACAAAGGTGAAACAGTCCTTGATGTCAACTCTGCTTCTCCACGTCTTACTGTGCCTGTGCGGATATCTGCCTCTACCTTCTCCTTCTCCACTAAGGCCTTCTTGGATTCCGGATCTGCAGGAAACTTTATTTTGGCCTCTCTCATCAACAGGTTCAACATCCCAGTGACCAGTCTTGCCAGACCCCTCTACATCAATTGCGTTAACAATGAAAGATTGGACTGTGCCGTGCGTTACCGCACGGAACCCCTCCTAATGTGCATCGGACCTCATCACGAAAAAATTGAGTTTTTGGTCCTCTCCAATTGCACTTCCGAAATTCTCCTTGGACTACCATGGCTTCAACGCCATTCCCCAACCCTTGATTGGTCCACAGGAGAGATCAAGAGCTGGGGTACCTCTTGTTTCAAAGACTGCCTTAAACCGGTTCCCAATACTCCCTGCCGTGACCCTGTGGTTCCCCCTGTAACCGGTCTCCCTAAGGTCTATATGGACTATGCTGACGTATTTTGCAAAAAACAAGCTGAGACTCTACCTCCTCACAGGCCTTATGACTGTCCTATTGACCTCCTTCCGGGCACTACTCCACCCCGGGGCAGAATTTATCCTCTGTCCGCCCCAGAGACTCTTGCTATGTCTGAGTACATCCAGGAAAATTTAAAAAAGGGGTTTATCCGCAAATCCTCCTCTCCTGCCGGAGCTGGATTTTTCTTTGTGTCCAAAAAAGATGGCTCCCTGCGTCCTTGCATTGACTACCGCGGACTTAATAAAATCACGGTAAAGAACCGCTACCCTCTACCTCTTATCTCTGAACTCTTTGATCGCCTCCAAGGTGCCCACATCTTTACCAAACTGGACTTAAGAGGTGCTTATAATCTCATCCGCATCAGGGAGGGAGACGAATGGAAAACGGCATTTAACACTAGAGATGGACACTTTGAGTATCTGGTCATGCCCTTTGGCCTGTGCAACGCCCCTGCCGTCTTCCAAGACTTTGTTAATGAAATTTTTCGTGATCTCTTATATTCCTGTGTTGTTGTGTATCTGGACGATATTCTGATTTTTTCTGCCAACCTAGAAGAACACCGCCAGCATGTCCGCATGGTTCTTCAGAGACTTCGAGACAATCAACTTTATGCCAAAATGGAGAAATGTCTGTTTGAATGTCAAACTCTTCCTTTCCTAGGATACTTGGTCTCTGGCCAGGGACTACAAATGGACCCAGACAAACTCTCTGCCGTCTTAGATTGGCCACGCCCCTCCGGACTCCGTGCTATCCAACGTTTTTTGGGGTTCGCCAATTATTACAGACAATTTATTCCACATTTTTCCACCATTGTGGCTCCTATCGTGGCTTTAACCAAGAAGAATGCCAATCCTAAGTCATGGCCTCCTCAAGCGGAAGACGCCTTTAAACGGCTCAAGTCTGCCTTTTCTTCTGCTCCCGTGCTCTCCAGACCTGACCCATCTAAACCCTTCCTATTGGAGGTTGATGCCTCCTCAGTAGGAGCTGGAGCGGTTCTTCTACAAAAAAATTCTTCTGGGCATGCTGTTACTTGTGGTTTTTTTTCTAGGACCTTCTCTCCGGCGGAGAGGAACTACTCCATCGGGGATCGAGAGCTACTGGCCATTAAATTAGCACTTGAGGAATGGAGGCATCTGCTGGAGGGATCAAAATTTCCAGTTATTATTTACACCGATCACAAGAATCTCTCCTATCCCCAGTCTGCCCAACGGCTGAACCCTCGCCAGGCCAGGTGGTCTCTGTTCTTTGCCCGGTTTAATTTTGAAATTCACTTTCGCCCTGCCGACAAGAACATTAGGGCCGATGCTCTCTCTCGTTCCTTGGATGCCTCGGAAGTAGAGCTCTCTCCGCAACACATCATTCCTCCTGACTGCCTGATCTCCACCTCTCCAGCCTCCATCAGGCAAACTCCTCCAGGGAAGACCTTCGTCTCTCCATGCCAACGCCTCGGAATCCTCAAATGGGGTCACTCCTCCCATCTCGCAGGCCATGCGGGCATCAAGAAATTCTTGCAACTCATCTCTCGTTTCTATTGGTGGCCGACTCTGGAGACGGATGTTGTTGATTTTGTGCGGGCCTGCACTATCTGTGCCCGGGATAAGACTCCTCGCCAGAAGCCTGCTGGTCTCCTTCATCCTCTGCCTGTCCCCGAACAGCCTTGGTCTCTGATTGGTATGGACTTTATTACAGACTTACCCCCATCCCGTGGCAACACTGTTGTTTGGGTGGTCGTTGATCGATTTTCCAAGATGGCACATTTTATTCCTCTTCCTGGTCTTCCTTCAGCGCCTCAGTTGGCAAAACAATTTTTTGTACACATTTTTCGTCTTCACGGGTTGCCCACGCAGATCGTCTCGGATAGAGGCGTCCAATTCGTGTCTAAATTCTGGAGGGCTCTCTGTAAACAACTCAAGATTAAATTAAACTTTTCTTCTGCTTATCATCCTCAATCCAATGGGCAAGTAGAAAGAATTAACCAGGTCCTGGGTGATTATTTACGGCATTTTGTTTCCTCCCGCCAGGATGACTGGGCAGATCTTCTACCATGGGCCGAATTCTCGTACAACTTCAGAGTCTCTGAATCTTCTTCCAAATCCCCATTTTTCGTGGTGTACGGCCGTCACCCTCTTCCCCCCCTCCCTACTCCCTTGCCCTCTGGTTTGCCCGCTGTGGATGAAATAACTCGTGATCTTTCCACCATATGGAAAGAGACCCAAAATTCTCTCTTACAGGCTTCATCACGCATGAAGAAGTTTGCTGATAAGAAAAGAAGAGCTCCCCCCATTTTTTCTCCCGGAGACAAGGTATGGCTCTCCGCTAAATATGTCCGCTTCCGTGTTCCCAGCTACAAATTGGGACCACGCTATCTTGGTCCTTTCAAAGTTTTGTGCCAGATTAATCCTGTCTCTTACAAACTTCTTCTTCCTCCTTCTCTTCGTATTCCTAATGCCTTTCATGTCTCTCTTCTTAAACCACTCATCATCAACCGTTTCTCTCCTAAACTTATTTCTCCCACTCCTGTCTCCGGTTCTTCGGACATCTTTCCTGTAAAGGAGATACTGGCCTCCAAAAAGGTCAGAGGGAAAACCTTTTTTTTGGTTGACTGGGAGGGCTGTGGCCCTGAAGAGAGATCCTGGGAACCTGAGGACAATATCCTAGATAAAAGTCTGGTCCTCAGGTTCTCAGGCTCAAAGAAGAGGGGGAGACCCAAGGAGGGGGGTACTGTTACGCCGAGCGCCCCGGGTCCCCGCTCCTCCCCGGAGCGCTCGCTACACTCTCGCTACTGCAGCGCCCCGGTCAGATCCACTGACCGGGTGCGCTGCGATACCGCCTCCAGCCGGGATGCGATTCGCGATGCGGGTGGCGCCCGCTCGCAATGCGCACCCCGGCTCCCGTACCTGACTCGCTCTCCGTCGGTCCTGTCCCGGCGCGCGCGGCCCCGCTCCCTAGGGCGCGCGCACGCCGGGTCTCTGCGACTTACCCCCATCCCGTGGCAACACTGTTGTTTGGGTGGTCGTTGATCGATTTTCCAAGATGGCACATTTTATTCCTCTTCCTGGTCTTCCTTCAGCGCCTCAGTTGGCAAAACAATTTTTTGTACACATTTTTCGTCTTCACGGGTTGCCCACGCAGATCGTCTCGGATAGAGGCGTCCAATTCGTGTCTAAATTCTGGAGGGCTCTCTGTAAACAACTCAAGATTAAATTAAACTTTTCTTCTGCTTATCATCCTCAATCCAATGGGCAAGTAGAAAGAATTAACCAGGTCCTGGGTGATTATTTACGGCATTTTGTTTCCTCCCGCCAGGATGACTGGGCAGATCTTCTACCATGGGCCGAATTCTCGTACAACTTCAGAGTCTCTGAATCTTCTTCCAAATCCCCATTTTTCGTGGTGTACGGCCGTCACCCTCTTCCCCCCCTCCCTACTCCCTTGCCCTCTGGTTTGCCCGCTGTGGATGAAATAACTCGTGATCTTTCCACCATATGGAAAGAGACCCAAAATTCTCTCTTACAGGCTTCATCACGCATGAAGAAGTTTGCTGATAAGAAAAGAAGAGCTCCCCCCATTTTTTCTCCCGGAGACAAGGTATGGCTCTCCGCTAAATATGTCCGCTTCCGTGTTCCCAGCTACAAATTGGGACCACGCTATCTTGGTCCTTTCAAAGTTTTGTGCCAGATTAATCCTGTCTCTTACAAACTTCTTCTTCCTCCTTCTCTTCGTATTCCTAATGCCTTTCATGTCTCTCTTCTTAAACCACTCATCATCAACCGTTTCTCTCCTAAACTTATTTCTCCCACTCCTGTCTCCGGTTCTTCGGACATCTTTCCTGTAAAGGAGATACTGGCCTCCAAAAAGGTCAGAGGGAAAACCTTTTTTTTGGTTGACTGGGAGGGCTGTGGCCCTGAAGAGAGATCCTGGGAACCTGAGGACAATATCCTAGATAAAAGTCTGGTCCTCAGGTTCTCAGGCTCAAAGAAGAGGGGGAGACCCAAGGAGGGGGGTACTGTTACGCCGAGCGCCCCGGGTCCCCGCTCCTCCCCGGAGCGCTCGCTACACTCTCGCTACTGCAGCGCCCCGGTCAGATCCACTGACCGGGTGCGCTGCGATACCGCCTCCAGCCGGGATGCGATTCGCGATGCGGGTGGCGCCCGCTCGCAATGCGCACCCCGGCTCCCGTACCTGACTCGCTCTCCGTCGGTCCTGTCCCGGCGCGCGCGGCCCCGCTCCCTAGGGCGCGCGCACGCCGGGTCTCTGCGATTTAAAGGGCCACTGCGCCGCTGATTGGCGCAGTGGTTCTAATTAGTGTGTTCACCTGTGCACTCCCTATATATACCTCACTTCCCCTGCACTCCCTCGCCGGATCTTGTTGCCCTTGTGCCTAGTGAAAGCGTTCCCTTGTGTGTTCCTAGCCTGTGTTCCAGACCTCCTGCCGTTGCCCCTGACTACGATCCTTGCTGCCTGCCCCGACCTTCTGCTACGTCCGACCTTGCTTTTGTCTACTCCCTTGTACCGCGCCTATCTTCAGCAGTCAGAGAGGTTGAGCCGTTGCTAGTGGATACGACCTGGTTACTACCGCCCAGCAAGACCATCCCGCTTTGCGGCGGGCTCTGGTGAACACCAGTAGTGACTTAGAACCGGTCCACTAGCACGGTCCACGCCAATCCCTCTCTGGCACAGAGGATCCACCTCCTGCCAGCCGGCATCGTGACAGTTGTCTTCCTTTTTCAATATATGCATATCATCTTCTAACTGGCTTGGGCAGGGTTACTGCCTTCATCTGGCACTGTGACATCAGCGCCGCTTGTCCGTGTTATAGAGCTGGATATGGATCCTCTAACCTGTGTTGCTGATGACTCAGACCGTATCGCGGAGCGGAGTCTGAGGTGCCGCTGGTCTTCACCAGAGCCCGCCACTGCGGCAGGCGACACCCAAGTCGCTACCCCGACAAGGCTCAACCACACAGGTAGCAGGGCAAGGCGAGGTACCAAAGGATAAAGCAGTAATGTAGTCAGATGTAGCAGAAGGCCAGAGCAGGCGGCAAAGGTCAAATAACGTAGCAGGAAGGTCTGGATACACGGATAAAGCAAACATGCAAAATGGAACGCTTAATCTCAGGCTAGTGGCACTGAAGATCTGGCAGGGAAGAGGGGGAGGTGCAAGAACTTATAGACAAGTGTCAGGTGTGTAACATAATTGTGGGCGCACTGGCCCTTTAAAGGGGTATTCCAGGAAAAAACTTTTTTATATATATCAACTGGCTCCAGAAAGTTAAACAGATTTGTAAATTACTTCTATTAAAAAATCTTAATCCTTTTAGTACTTATAAGCTTCTGAAGTTAAGGTTGTTATTTTCTGTCTAAATCCTCTCTGATGACATCTGTCTCGGGAAACGCCCAGTTTAGAAGAGGTGTGCTATGGGGATTTGCTTCTAAACTGGGCGTTTCCCGAGACAGGTGTCATCAGAGAGGATTTAGACAGAAAAGAACAACCTTAACTTCAGAATCTCATAAGTACTGAAAGGATTAAGATTTTTTAATAGAAGTAATTTACAAATCTGTTTAACTTTCTGGAGCCAATTGATATATAAAAAAAAAGTTTTTTCCTGGAACACCCCTTTAAATTTCAGAGCTCCGGCACGCGCACGCCCTAGGGGACACGCGCGCCGGAGCTGAGAAGCAGCAGCGGAGGAGTGGGAGGAGCATGGTAAGTGACAGGCTGGGATTCGCATGCGGGCGCATCCCGCGATGCGAATCCCAGCCCCGCCGACAGCAGGGACAAAGTGTTCACGGCCGGCGTGTGCGGCCGGAGTGCGGTGCTTAACAGTCCGTGACACTGCCCGACTTATGCATATTCATGCCCTCCCTCCGCATCTCCCTCTCCTCCCCGCTCTGTACGTGTCTCCACTGCGCATGTGCCGGCTTCCTGTGTGCACCCGGAAGTGGCTTTAGCACAGCTTCATTCCAACGGAGCAGAGCTGCAGTAAGGGTGTAGTAAGTAAAGGTGCAGTAAGTCGGCACATGCCCAGTGGAGTCACATAAGAGCAGGGAGGAGAGGGAGATGCGGAGGGAGGGCATGAATATGTATAAGCTGGGTGGTGCTGTAGACAAGCGGCGTTGATGTCACAGTGCCAGATGAAGGCAGTAACCCCGCCCGTGCCAGTTAGAAGATGATTAGCATATATTGAAAAATGAAGATAACGGGCAAACGGCTGGATGGATCCGGGCATCGTAGGCATCATATTGATCAGCGTCCCCCGCACTACCAGCCAGTACCTCTGGTTAGTGCGGGGCGGGGGGTGTTTAGTGACAGTTTTCCTTTAAGTTTTAACTCTGTCTCTGTCCAAATCCCTCTCTTAAAGCACCCCCACCCTCCTGAGAGACACAGACCATGTGGTTTCTGTCCTGCACTGATGAGTCATGCTCTCTTTAGTGCTGAGAACTGGGAGGTGTGAGCAGCTTCAGCCACTCACACTGAATCTCTCTCTGCTGCTCAGAGCAGAAGGGAGGGGGCTGCATAGCAGATCTTCCCTGGAGTACCCCTTTCATTTATCTTGTTCTACATTTAGTTTATGAGAGTTAATTACAATATATGTTAGTATCACTGTCCAGAATCTAGTACTGATATATGAAATTACAAGCAGGTGTAGAATTTGTTAGATGAAAGTAAGAAATATCTTCTCGGTACCTGAGACTTGCTGAACTCCTAAAGCAATAAGACTTGCAATGAGCAACAATCCTAGAACTGCACTTAGTGCTCCCAGGAAAATTTCGAGCTGAGATCTACCTCCAAGGGAACTAAAGATGTGCCCTCTTCCTTTCCGAAAACCAACCTGGAGAAACAAGTAGATTACATATACAAACATGTGTAATGCATGACACTTGCAAACATTTGCAAACTAGTTAACTATTTTGCTTTTAATGTAAGTGTTTCAGGATGCTTTACCCATAACATTACAGTTAATCAAAGATGCATTTCCAAACTCACTTTTCAGCAAACTATTTGGAAAATTGTTGCAAAAAAAAAAACTAATGACCTATCTTTACGGTAGTTCATCAATACCAGTTTGGTGTGGGTCTGACTCCCTTGCTGAACAACTGACTGGAGGGGCTACAATACCATTTAGTTGAATGGGACCGAGTTGCAGTGATTTGCACTACTAGACAAAACCAACATGAGAAGTTTAGAGCTATGTTTGGCAAAAAATGAAGGAGGGGTGTAGCCACTTCAGCGAGTGGGAACCCCGCCAAATTGATGTTCGTGGTCTATCTATAAGGAGAGGTTATGAGGGAAGGGGAGGGCTGCTATCTTTACTAAGTTAAAAGGGGAAACTGCTTTGAGTATATTGCGGAGAAAGAAACTGTTTTGTCAACTGCAAGGACATTCCTATGACAACTAGGGGATGGGGGCACTGCTTTCCCTACTACTGGGAAAGTGAGGGAAACTTTGTTGTGATTGCTAGGAATAAGCCCTTCAGTAGATACTGTTGAAAAGGGCATCATGTTCATTATTAGGAGTTGTGTGGGATCTGCTGTGACTCCTGACTGTGGTACATGTGGGGTGGTAACTAATGTAACAGTTTTGACTTGCAGAAGAAGGGACAATGCTGTGATTACTAGGGATAAGATTGGACAATACCATAAGGACTGTAGAGACATGAAGGACCCATGCAGTGATTTTTGTTTAGGAGACACCACACTGACTGCTCATGAACAAACAAAAAAATACAAATAAAAAGAGATAGAAAACACTGCTGTCATTTGTGTGTGTGTGTGTGTTTTTTTTTTAAAGGGGAGGGAGGATACAACTGGAGCACATTAAAAAAGAATGTGGGACATCAGAAAATGACCTATTGTTTAACCCCATAGGGACTCAGCCTATTTTCACCTTAAGGACTCAGCGTTTTTCCGTTTTTGCATTTTCATTTTTTCCTCATCACCTTCTAAAATCAATACGCTTTCAATTTTGCACATAAAATTCCATATGATGGTTATTTTTTGCGCCACCAATTCTAATTTGCAGTGACATTAATCATTTTACCCAAAAATCCACGTCGAAACGGAAAAAAATTCATTGTGCGACAAAATTGAAGAAAAAATTTCATTTTGTACGGTTTTGGGGGCTTCCGTTTCTAGGCAGTGCATTTTTCGGTTAAAATAACACCTTATCTTTATTTTGTAAATCCATACGGTTAAAATGATCCCCTACTTGTATAGGTTGGATATTGTCGTACTTCGGAAAAAAATCATAACTACATGCAGGAAAATTTCTATGTGTCACGATTCGGCTGGCAGGAGGTGGATCCTCTGTGCCAGAGAGGGATTGGCGTGGACCGTGTTGGTGGACCGGTTCTAAGTTGCTACTGGTATTCACCAGAGCCCGCCGCAAAGCGGGATGGTCTTGCAGCGGCGGTAGCAACCAGGTCCTATCCACCAGCAACGGCTCAACCTCTCTGACTGCTGAAGATAGGCGCGGTACAAGGGAGTAGACAAGAGCAAGGTCGGACGTAGCAGAAGGTCAGGGCAGGCAGCAAGGATCGTAGTCAGGGGCAACGGCAGGAGGTCTGGAACACAGGCTAGGAACACACAAGGAAACGCTTTCACTGGCACAATGGCAACAAGATCCGGCGAGGGAGTGCAGGGGAAGTGAGGTATAAGTAGGGAGTGCACAGGTGAGAATACTGATTAGGCCTGCTGCGCCAATCAGTGGCGCAGCGGCCCTTTAAATGGCAGAGACCCGGCGCGCGCGCCCTAAGGAGCGGGGCCGCGCACGCCGGGACAACACAGACGGGGAACGGGTCAGGTACGGGAGCCGAGATGCGCATCGCGAGCGGGCACGTCCCGCATCGCGAATCGCATCCCGGCTGGGAGTAATATCGCAGCGCACCCGGTCAGCAGGTCTGACCGGGGCGCTGCGAATGAGAGAACGCTGCGAGCGCTCCGGGGAGGAGCGGGGACCCGGAGCGCTCGGCGTAACAGTACCCCCCCCCTTGGGTCTCCCCCTCTTTTTGGAGCCTGAGAACCTGAGGATAAGACTTTTGTCCAGGATGTTGTCCTCAGGTTCCCAGGATCTCTCCTCAGGGCCGCAATTATCCCAGTCGACCAAGAAGAATCTTTTACCTCTGACCGTCTTGGAGGCCAGAATCTCCTTCACAGAAAAGACGTCAGAAGATCCGGAAACTGGAGTGGGAGAAACAACTTTGGGAGAGAAGCGGTTAAGGATGAGTGGTTTAAGGAGAGCGACATGGAAGGCATTGGGAATACGGAGAGAAGGAGGAAGAAGGAGTTTGTAAGAGACAGGGTTGATCTGGCACTTGATTTTGAAAGGACCAAGATAGCGTGGTCCCAGTTTATAACTGGGGACACGAAAGCGGACATATTTAGCGGAGAGCCATACCTTGTCTCCGGGAGCAAAAATGGGGGGAGTTCTTCTTTTTTTTTCAGCAAATCTTTTCATCCGGGATGAAGCCTGTAAAAGAGAATTTTGGGTCTCTTTCCATATGGTGTAAAGATCACGAGTCACTTCATCCACAGCGGGCAAACCAGAGGGCAAGGGAGTAGGGAGGGGAGGAAGAGGGTGACGGCCGTACACCACGAAAAATGGGGATTTAGCAGAAGATTCGGAGACTCTGAAGTTGTATGAGAATTCGGCCCATGGTAGAAGATCTGCCCAGTCATCCTGGCGGGAGGAAACAAAATGCCGTAAATAGTCACCCAGGACCTGATTAACTCTTTCTACTTGCCCATTGGATTGGGGATGATAAGAAGAAGAGAAGTTTAATTTGATCTTGAGCTGTTTACAGAGGGCCCTCCAGAATTTAGACACAAATTGGACGCCTCTATCTGAGACGATATGCGTGGGCAAACCGTGAAGGCGAAAAATGTGTACAAAAAATTGCTTTGCCAACTGAGGCGCTGAAGGAAGACCAGGAAGAGGAATAAAATGTGCCATCTTGGAAAATCGATCAACGACCACCCAAACAACTGTGTTGCCACGGGATGAGGGCAAGTCCGTAATAAAGTCCATACCAATCTGTGACCAAGGCTGTTCAGGAACAGGCAGAGGATGAAGGAGACCAGCAGGCTTCTGGCGAGGAGTCTTATCCCGGGCACAGACAGTACAGGCCCGCACGAAATCAATAACATCAGTCTCCAGAGTCGGCCACCAATAAAATCGAGAGATGAGTTGCAAGGATTTTTTGATGCCCACATGGCCTGCGAGGTGGGAGGAGTGTCCCCATTTGAGAATCCCGAGACGCTGGCATGGAGAAACGAAGGTCTTCCCTGGAGGAGTTTGCCTGATGGAAGCTGGAGAAGTGGAGATCAGACAGTCCGGAGGAATGATGTGTTGCGGAGAGACCTCTACTTCAGAGGCATCAGAAGAACGAGAGAGGGCATCGGCCCTAATGTTCTTGTCAGCAGGGCGAAAATGGATTTCAAAGTTAAAACGGGCAAAGAACAACGACCACCTAGCCTGGCGAGGGTTCAGTCGTTGGGCAGACTGGAGATATGAGAGATTCTTGTGATCAGTGTATATGATAACTGGAAATTTTGATCCCTCCAGCAGGTGCCTCCATTCCTCAAGCGCCAATTTAATGGCCAGTAGTTCTCGATCCCCGATGGAATAGTTTCTCTCCGCCGGGGAGAAGGTCCTAGAAAAAAAACCACAAGTCACAGCATGCCCGGAAGAATTTTTTTGTAGAAGGACAGCTCCAGCTCCCACTGAGGAGGCAACTACCTCCAATAGGAAGGGTTTAGATGGGTCAGGTCTGGAGAGCACGGGAGCGGAAGAAAAGGCAGACTTGAGATGTTTAAATGCGTCTTCCGCTTGGGGGGACCAGGACTTGGGATTGGCATTTTTCTTGGTTAAAGCCACGATAGGAGCCACAATAGTGGAAAAGTGTGGAATAAACTGTCTGTAATAATTGGCGAACCCCAAAAAACGTTGGATAGCACGGAGTCCGGAGGGGCGTGGCCAATCTAAGACGGCAGAGAGTTTATCTGGGTCCATTTGTAGTCCCTGGCCAGAGACCAAGTATCCTAAGAAAGGAAGAGATTGACATTCAAAGAGACATTTCTCCATTTTGGCATAAAGTTGATTGTCACGAAGTCTCTGAAGAACCATGCGGACATGCTGGCGGTGTTCTTCTAGGTTGGCAGAAAAAATCAGAATATCGTCCAGATAAACCACAACACAGGAATATAGGAGATCACGAAAAATTTCATTAACAAAGTCTTGGAAGACGGCAGGGGCATTGCATAGGCCAAAGGGCATGACCAGATACTCAAAGTGTCCATCTCTGGTGTTAAATGCGGTCTTCCATTCGTCCCCCTCCCTGATGCGGATGAGATTATAAGCACCTCTTAAGTCCAGTTTGGTAAAGATGTGGGCACCTTGTAAGCGATCAAAGAGTTCCGAGATAAGAGGTAAGGGGTAGCGGTTTTTTACCGTGATTTTATTAAGTCCGCGGTAATCAATACAAGGACGTAGGGAGCCATCTTTTTTGGACACAATAAAAAATCCAGCTCCGGCAGGAGAGGAGGACTTGCGGATAAACCCCTTTTTTAAATTCTCCTGGATGTACTCCGACATGGCAAGAGTCTCTGGAGCAGACAGAGGATAGATTCTGCCCCGGGGTGGGGTAATACCCGGGAGGAGGTCAATAGGACAGTCATAAGGCCTGTGAGGAGGCAAAGTCTCAGCTTGCTTTTTGCAAAAAACGTCAGAATAGTCCATATAAGCCTTAGGAAGACCGGATACAGGGGGAACCACAGGGTCACGGCAAGGAGTACTGGGAACCGATTTAAGACAGTCCTTGTGACAAGAAGTACCCCAGTTCTTGATTTCTCCTGTGGACCAATCAAGGGTTGGGGAATGGCGTTGAAGCCACGGTAATCCAAGAAGAATTTCAGAAGTGCAGTTGGAGAGGACCAAAAATTCAATTTTTTAGTGATGAGGTCCGATGCACATTAGGAGAGGTTCCGTGCGGTAACGCACGGTACAGTCCAATCTTTCATTGTTAACAGAATTGATGTAGAGGGGTCTGGCGAGACTGGTCACCGGGATGTTGAACCTGTTGATGAGAGAGGCCAAAATAAAATTTCCTGCAGATCCGGAATCCAAGAAGGCCGTAGCAGAGAAGGAGAAGGTAGAGGAAGATATCCGCACAGGCACAGTAAGGCGTGGAGAAGCAGAGTAGACATCAAGAACTGTCTCATCTTTGTGCGGAGTCAGCATACGTCTTTCCAGGCGGGGAGGACGGATAGGACAATCTTTCAAGAAGTGTTCGGTACCGGCACAGTACAGGCATAGGTTCTCCATGCGGCGTCGTGTCCTCTCTTGAGGTGTCAAGCGAGACCGGTCAACTTGCATAGCCTCCACGGCGGGAGGCACAGGAACAGATTGCAGAGGACCAGAGGAGAGAGGAGCCGGGGAGAGAAACCGCCTCGTGCGAACAAAGTCCATATCCTGGCGGAGCTCCTGACGCCTTTCGGAAAAACGCATGTCAATGCGGGTGGCAAGATGAATAAGTTCATGCAGGTTAGCAGGAATTTCTCGTGCGGCCAGCACATCTTTAATGTTGCTGGATAGGCCTTTTTTTAAAGGTCGCGCAGAGGGCCTCATTATTCCAGGATAATTCGGAGGCAAGAGTACGGAATTGGATGGCGTACTCGCCAACAGAAGAATTACCCTGGACCAGGTTCAGCAGGGCAGTCTCAGCAGAAGAGGCTCGGGCAGGTTCCTCAAAGACACTTCGGATCTCCGTGAAGAAGGAGTGTACAGAGGCAGTGACAGGGTCATTGCGGTCCCAGAGCGGTGTGGCCCATGACAGAGCTTTCCCAGACAGAAGGCTGACTACGAAAGCCACCTTAGACCTTTCAGTTGGAAACTGGTCCGACATCATCTCCAAGTGCAGGGAACATTGCGAAAGAAAGCCACGGCAAAACTTAGAGTCCCCATCAAATTTATCCGGCAAGGATAATCGTAAGCCGGAAGCGGCCACTCGCTGCAGAGGAGGTGCAGGAGCTGGCGGAGGAGATTGTTGCTGGAGCTGTGGTAATAGCTGCTGTAGCATCACGGTCAGTTGAGACAGCTGGTGACCTTGTTGTGCTATCTGTTGCGACTGCTGGGCGACCACCGTGGTGAGGTCGGCGACAACTGGCAGTGGGACTTCAGCGGGATCCATGGCCGGATCTACTGTCACGATTCGGCTGGCAGGAGGTGGATCCTCTGTGCCAGAGAGGGATTGGCGTGGACCGTGTTGGTGGACCGGTTCTAAGTTGCTACTGGTATTCACCAGAGCCCGCCGCAAAGCGGGATGGTCTTGCAGCGGCGGTAGCAACCAGGTCCTATCCACCAGCAACGGCTCAACCTCTCTGACTGCTGAAGATAGGCGCGGTACAAGGGAGTAGACAAGAGCAAGGTCGGACGTAGCAGAAGGTCAGGGCAGGCAGCAAGGATCGTAGTCAGGGGCAACGGCAGGAGGTCTGGAACACAGGCTAGGAACACACAAGGAAACGCTTTCACTGGCACAATGGCAACAAGATCCGGCGAGGGAGTGCAGGGGAAGTGAGGTATAAGTAGGGAGTGCACAGGTGAGAATACTGATTAGGCCTGCTGCGCCAATCAGTGGCGCAGCGGCCCTTTAAATGGCAGAGACCCAGCGCGCGCGCGCCCTAAGGAGCAGGGCCGCGCGCGCCGGGACAACACAGACGGGGAACGGGTCAGGTACGGGAGCCGAGATGCGCATCGCGAGCGGGCGCGTCCCGCATCGCAAATCGCATCCCGGCTGGGAGTAATATCGCAGCGCACCCGGTCAGCAGGTCTGACCAGGGCGCTGCGAATGAGAGAACGCTGCGAGCGCTCCGGGGAGGAGCGGGGACCCGGAGCGCTCGGCGTAACACTATGTTAAAAAATTCTCATCTTCGAACCCCTATAACTTTTTTATTTTCCGTATACGGGCCGGTATGAGGGCTCATTTTTTGCGCCGTGTTCTGAAGTTTTTATCAGTACCATTTTTGTATTGATTGGACTTTTTGATCGCTTTTTATTCATTTTTTCATGATATAAAAAGTGACCAAAAATACGCAATTTTGGACTTTGGAATTTTTTTGCACGCACGCCATTGACCATGCGATTTAATTAATGATATATTTTTATAGTTCGGACATTTCCGCACGCGGCGATACCACATATGTTTATTTTTATTTACACTGGTTTTTTTTTAATGGGAAAAGGGGGGTGATTCCAACTTTTATTAGGGAAGGGGTTAAATAACCTTTGTTAACCTTTTTTTCCACTTTTTTTTTGCAGTGCTATAGCTCCCATAGGGGGCTACAACACTGCACACACTGATCTCTTATGATGATCCCTGCAAAGCCATAGCTTTGCACGGATCAGTGAGATAGGGGCTCGACTGCTCAAGCCTGTAGGCTTGGAGCAATCAAACCCCCGATTGGACGCCGCGGAGACAGGTAAGGAGACCTCCGCCTGCGTCCCAGCTGATCAGAACATCGTGATTTTATCGCGATGTCCCGATCAGCCCGACTGAGCTGCCGGGAAGCGTTTACTTTCACTTTCAGACGCAGCGATCAACTTTGACCGCCGCGTCTAAAGGGTTAATAGCGCGTGGCACAACCATTGGTGCCGCGTGCTGTTAGCCCAGGGTCCCGGCTATGAATAGCACCCGAGACCGACCTGGTGTGACGCCGTAACCCCGTTTTAAACACCGGGCTGGGCGTACAGGTACGCCCTGAGTCCTTAAGGATCCGGGATGCAGGGCGTATGCATACGCCCTGCGTCCCCAAGAGGTTAAATCAATTTTTTTTGTTAAACATATTTTTAACAATCTCCGAGATGGAACCAGGCGCTCAGGGAGGAGGACGAGCAGCAGCCGGCATTCGCTCAATTCATTTCTATCGGAGCACCGAAAAGACCCAAGTACAGCACTCGGGTATCATCGGGGCTCCCATAGAAATGAATGGAGCGTGTGCCATCTACTGTTAGACGACACATGCTCTTCACTGAGAGAGCCGGGGTCCCGTCCTGGAGATCGCGGTGGGGACGGACTCATCCTAGCAATTGGACTGCTTATTATCTATCCTGTGGATAGGGAATAAGTTAATTTGCACCAGAGTTCTCATTTAACAAACTGCAGTCAGGAAATAGAAATAGACTAGAAAAAATGAAAGTTTCACTATCTGGCTCTAACTGATAGAAAATCTAGGTGGCACATTCACTTTAAAGCTATGCTGTGTCTACTGTAAATTACATATAAGGCTCAGTTCACAAGTCATTTTTTAAGATTATATTTAGGAAATGGTAACTATTGATACCAATATGTGGGTACATCATTGTAAAAACTGCAAAGGTTTTCTTTTTTATGAATTACAGTCTTGGCTGAAAACATTCTGTGCCTGAAAGGTCCTGATGTGAATATGGCACTAAATATGTAATAAAAATATGATACAATTTATAACTGGTAACAACTCCATTTATGGAAAAGAGTATGGCATAATAAGGCACAAATGCAAAGATGATAAAAACATCATTAGCTTTAATCCAACATTGCATTTACACCATTGTGATGATAATGAGATTTGGCATGGCATATGCAATAATAACCAAAAGAGAAACTAAAAAAAAACAACAACATATAAATAAGATATAATCTGTGTATGTAGAAAATTAAGGGGTATTCCCATCTTTAACATTTATGGAAAATCAACAGGATTGGAGTGCCAATAGAAGTTTTTTGTGTTTGTTTGTTTTTTAAGAATTAAAATAGCTTTTTGTATCAGGGAACTAGTCACTGGGCCCGAACCTACTAGATACAGTATATATATCTTACGAATAGGCCATAAATGCTCAAGTTGGGAATACCTTTTAAAGTCCACTAAAATGCAGAGTATGCTTCAATCCTATTTAAATGTATAACTGTATACATCATGGAATATATATTTACATGTAAAACAAATGTTGGATAAATTATCTTTTACCTCTACAGTATCAGGAGATGAAGCTGTCTCCCCTGTAGGGTCAGGGGTATCTTCATCATGAAATGTGGCGCGTTTGTAGTCAGACATCTAGAAAAGGAAGGTAAAACCAGTAAATCAAAAAATCTATATTGTACTATAAGGCTAGGTTCACACAGCAGTTTGCATTCAACCTGTTAAGGGTCCAACTGTCTTTTTTATTTTTTTAACTGATCAGACCCTGAAATGCGTTGGATGCAAAGGGTTACTGCCGGGGCCCAACGGCTCCCCATTCACTTGCATGGGGTCCGTTGGTGACCCGGTAATTTTGGTAATTTTAGAGGATTTTAGTGGGGAATAAAATAGAGCTTGCACTATTTTTTTCTCTGCTAAACTCCCGTCCTTCTGGACGATTGCTGACGGAACTCGGAATAGCAGAGTCTGAGGGCACTGTGAACGAGGCCGAAAATGGAGAAGTATTTTTTAAAAATGTGAGGGCAAACTTTTGTTATTTATTTATAAAATATTTTGTAAAAGATAACATACCTAAATTATAAACATACAAACAGTAAACTGCAATGGGGTCCAAATGCTTAGAGCCCACAAATCAATGGGTGTCAATTGATTCCTAGGAACATTGATCCTACAGAGCAAAAAGTCAAATCTAAAATTGTTCTTGGCACTGGCAAATAGGGACAAACTCCAAGTGGACAACTCAATAGCAGCAAAAAGGTTAGAGCAGACAGATGATTTTTGAATGTGGTTCCTTCTCCTAAATTCCTGGTTATCATCTTATATTATCAAGCAAGTTTTGCCTGCCCATAGATTTCCCCAGTCACTGCAGAGTAAAAGTAGAATTGCATGCTGACCTTTCAAATGCATTGATGACTATGTAATAGATGGCCGGGCCAAGTTAGAACAATTTTACATTTTTAGTGTTTTCTTTTTATTTCAACAATGTTTTTTTTTTGCTGTATGATGTCTTGTTTTTCAGTGGACCCTTTTGTAGTTTTAGCTTTTAAAAGGATAGCGTATTGCTAGGATTTGCTAATTGATTGCCATGATTTCTTTACTGTTCCTGTCCATTTGCAGTTCTGGCAAATACAATATAGCAATATTCACTTATTCACTTGTCTTCTCTGGTGTGCTCTGCAGATATTGGCACATTAAGGTTAGGTTTTCACATAGGTTTTTCTGACTTTTTTTTTTATTTTTTTAAACGGCCACTGCAGTTTTTGAGCCAGAGTCAGAAGTGTATTCAAAAGGAATGTGAAATATAAAGAAAGGACTTCTCCTTCCTACTGGATCTACTTCTGACTTTGGCTCGAAAACTTCAGTGGCTGTTTTACAAAAAACGCCAGAAAAAAATCTGTGTGGAAACCTAGCATAAGACATGCAATTAAAGTGTTTCTTTCATATACAAAACACATGTGAAGCTGCCCACACATTGCAATAAGGCTGCCTAAGTACAATGCAGTCATAACTTTATTGTCACATTAGGGTGATTTTTAGCCATTAAAAAGGTTTTTTATAAGGTGTTCAGGATAGTCGAAGAGGTGCGGGAGGAATGTACTATTCTCCATCTCTTTGCTTTTGTCACAAGTACTTGTCTTGTTGATTGACAAACAGGGCTTGCCTGACTACGGTGGCCCTGTGTAGTTCTACTGCAGCACCGCACAGCCGTGATGTCAGTGGAGAGAAGCAGAGCATAGTGGACCCGGTCCCTGTCTCCAACTGTCCTGGACATCTAAAAACTTTTTTTATGGCTATAAATCCCCCTACTAAAGGTATGACTGTATTATACTTGTGGAGCCCTACAGCAATGTGTAAACAACTTCACATGTGTTTTGTATGTGACAGATGTGCTTTAACCCTTTCAGGACCAAGTTAATTTTTATTTTTGAGGTTTTGTATTTCCTCCTCTCCTGACATAACCCATAGACCCATATGAGGGCTTGTTTTTTATGTGACCAATTGTACTTTGTAATGACATCACTCATTTTAACACCATATTTACAGTGAAATTAACAACAAAAAACACTTCTTTCTAGGGCTTCTGTTCCCACACAGTGCACTTTTGGGTAACACATTGGGGGACATTTATCAAACTGTTTAGACCAGTTTAGGCAGTCTATATTTGTCTCTCAGAAAGTCTCAGTCTTTTTAGTTGAGACTTTTATACGACTTTTGCTTTAGAGCCCTTCTCCGCAGAAATAGTATAGCGGTCTACAATAGAGCTTAAAATGCAGTGGTCAGGAATTTATCAACTGAGACTTTTATTGCAAAGTCTCAAAAAATTCACATCAACGGAAAATACACAGAAATGTCAGATCATGTCAGACCTGCCGTAAATCCAAGCTAAATTTTTTTTGGACTGCAAGGCGACACAGTGCAGTTTACATTTCAAATGACATTTTAGCTTTAATCTGAAGGGTAATCTAATCTAATAATATATAAAATTCTAAAATAATACAATTTAATCCCAATGATCCCTAATATTTTTTTTTTTGGTCATTTTTGTTATCATTGTGGATGTCTGATGCTAATTTTTGTTTTTGTTTTCTATATTTTAGTGCTTCAATTTCACTTTTGTGGCTGATTAGAAGAAAGCATATGAATTTACGCCATGCGCATGAGGCAATTTAGTCAAAAAGGCGATTTCTCAAAATGTGTAGTGGAAGTGTGGTGCAGTTTTCCATGGCAACCAATCATATTCCTTCTTTAATTATAAAAATGTTTTTGTGACCTGCATAAAAATGAAAAAGCAATCTGATTGGTTGCTATGGTCAACTGCACCACTCTTCCTCTACACGTTGTCATCAATCTCCCCCTTTTGAATTCCACAACACTATGCTGCTGAATAATGACTGTGCCTAAGGCTATGTTTTCATGACGGAATGTCGACACAAAGAATCTCTAAGCGTACAATCCGTATAGTGCGTGCGCTGGCAGAATATTCTGACGCTTAGACCGCACAGGAATGCGCTGTCTCATAGACAGTTATGCATTCTGTGAGGCTTCCGCTTCTCTGCGGACACGAACAAAGGAATTTCCATTCAGTAAAGACCTGGCATGTAAATTCCACGGTGTGCACGCGGCAGAGTCACGTTGAATTAAATATCACTCTGCTGCAGTGGAATCTCCATGCCAATTTCCTATCCCAAATTCGGAATTGATTTTGTAAATTACTTCTATTAAAAAATCTTAATCCTTCCAGTACTTATCAGGTGCTGTAATGATCCACAGGAAGTTCTTTTCTTTTTGAATTTCCTTTCTGCCTGATCACAGTGCTCTCTGCTGACACCTCTGTCTATTTTAGGAACTGTACAGAGCAGGATAGGTTTTCTATGGGGATTTGCTGCTACTCTGGACAGTTCCAAAAATGGACAGAGGTGTAAGCAGAGAGCACTGTGGTCAGAAACAGGGCCGGACTGGCCTACCAGGATACCGGGAAATATAATATTGGGCCTGTGTAGGAGCCAGATGTCGAGGCTAAAGCTGCTCTGCCTCTGGCTTTGATCCATTGCGCTGACCTTGCTCACTTACACACCTCTGGCTGCCGGCCAGAGGCCCCTCCCTCAGATGACAAGCAGTGCGGCTTCTTTACAGATACAGCGGCCGCGTAATGACAAGGCCGGCGTCACTACGCAGGCCCAGCACCGAGGAGGGCAGAAAATCACTTGCCACTTGCCAGGCTGGGGAGCTGTGTGCTGTGCTGTAATCCCTTACTCACAGAGTGGTGCGGGGGCACAGCAGTTAGTGAGTGTGGGGCTGGCCGGGTGACTGGCGCTGACGGGGCCCCTAACCATTTCACCCTCCGATCCCCCCCCCTCCTCCTGGGCTGCACGGGCCGTGCTGCAGTGGCATGGGTGGATGCAGGTGAGGAGGCCAGGTGTTAATGTATGATGTGTTTGTATGATTTGTGTGTATGTTTGATGATTGTATGTATAATGTGTGTATGTATGATGTGTGTTTATATATGTAATAAATGATAGATGTGTGTAAGCTAGATGTATATATGTATGTTTAATATGTGCGTATATTTATTGTGTGTATGTATTATTGCGTGTGTATGTAAGATGTATGTATGTATGTATGTAATGTATGATGTGGGACCGCAGGGCTGCCATCAGGGGGGTTCAGCCAGTACTCCAGTAAGGGCACCGGGTCCTGCTGTACCTCCCTGCAGCGGGCGTAGCACAGAAGGGCTGGACTGATGGTGGGACCTCCAGCCTGAGAGGGGGCCCGCTGCTGTAGCACCATTTTCTTTTAAAATATTCAGCCTGCAGCCCTTTAATGTCAGTGCAGGGGCCAGGGCTGCGGCCACACTGACTCTATGGGAGGAGAGCAGAGGGATGCTCCTCCCCTTCCCCCCACACTCCTCTGCGTGCAGGCTGCACATCCAATAGGAGCAAGAGCATGCTTTGCTTCCTGCTCCACCGAGGATTCCGACACCCGCCCGCGCTGAGGCCACCAATCAATGCTTGAAAAAGGCTGCATGGCAGCTGAAATGTTGCTCAGTGTTAGTATGGAATAAATCACTTTATTTTGCACCTTATCCTCTGAGTGTAGGTTTACTACCTTGGATGTGTGACTAGCCTGGACCGGGCTCCCCGCCGCTGGCACCCCTTTACTCTTCGGTCGTGCTGCTCTCTTGGATATTTGTTATATCTATCTATCTCTCTCATATCTATCTATCTATCTCATATCTATCTCTCTCATATCTATCTATCTATCTATCTCATATCTATCTATCTCTATCTATTATATCTATCTATCTCTATCTATCTATCTCATATCTATATATCTATCTATCTCCTTTCTCTCTCATATCTATCTATCTATCTCATATCTATCTCCTTTCTCTCTCATATCTATCTATCTATCTATCTCTTTCATATCTATCTCTCTCATATCTATCTATCTCTATCTATTATATCTATCTATCTCTATCTATCTATCTCATATCTATCTATCTATCTCATATCTATCTATCTATCTCCTTTCTCTCTCATATCTATTTATCTCATATCTATCTATCTATCTCATATCTATCTATCTCATATCTATCTCCTTTCTCTCTCATATCTATCTATCTATCTATCTATCTATCTCATATCTATCTATCTACTATCTATCTATCTCATATCTATCTATCTATCTCATGTCTATCTCCTTTCTCTCTCATATCTATCTATCTATCTATCTATCTCATATCTATCTATCTACTATCTATCTATCTCATATCTATCTATCTATCTCATGTCTATCTCCTTTCTCTCTCATATCTATCTCATATCTATCTATCTATCTCATGTCTATCTATCTCATATTTGTCTATCTCCTTTCTCTTTCATATCTATCTGTTGATCTATCTATCTCATATCTATCTATCTCATATCTATCTATCTCTCCTATACAGCTGTAATGTCCATCTATCTATATCTATGTTATATCTCAGTGTTTCCCGACCAGGTGGCCTCCAGCTGTTGTAAAACTACAACTCCCAGCATGCCTTTGGTTGTCCGGGCATGCTGAGAGTTATTGTTTTGTAACAGTTGGAGGCTCCTTGGTTGGGAAACACTGATCTATCTATCTCATATCTATCTATCTCTCTAATGTCTATCTATCTATATCTATGTTAGATCTCAGTGTTTCCCGACCAGGGGGCCTCCAGCTGTTGTAAAACTACAACTCCCAGCATGACTTTGGCTGTACAGGCATGCCGGGAACTGATCTATCTGGAGGCATGATCTACCTAGGGACTCTTTCTACTGGGGGCATTACATACCTAGGGCACTACCTATTGAGGGACCTACCTACTAAGGGCATTATCTACTTGGGGGGGCACTATCTACTGGGCACATTACCTACCTGGGAGCGCTACTACCTTGGGGCACTACCTACTGGGGCATTATCTACTGTCTACCCGTTTGGGTCATATTTCGCAATATTTTGGAGTTTTTCACAAAAAATGCTGCACCACTTATATAAAGTACAATATGTCACGAAAAACAATCTCAAAAAAAGCTCCGCTCAGAAAAAGTGTTCTAAAGTTATTACCATTTAAGGAGACACATGTCAAATTATAAAAAAAAAAAAGTGCCTGGCCATTAAAGGGTTACTCCGGTGGAAAATATATATCTTTTTTTTCAAATATATATACTTCTATTTAAAAAATCTTAATCCTTCTAGTACATATCAGCTGCTGTATGCTACAGAGGAAGTTGTGTAGTTCCCATAGCAAACTTCTCCTGCTCCGGACAGTTCCTGACATGGACAGAGGTGTCAGCAGAGAGCACTGTGGTCAGACTGGAAAGACCAACACAATTTCCTGTGGAGCATACAGCAGCTGATAAGTACTGGAAGGATTAAGATTTTTTAATAGAAGTAATTTATAATTGTTTTTAACTTTCTGGAGGGAGCCTGTTGATTTGAAAAAAATAATAATAATAATAAAAATAATTTTCCCACCGGAGTACAAAAAATGGGTCCGTTCCTAAGGGGTGTAGTAAAAGCTTGGTTTTTGATTTACTAGGCCTCTGTCATTTACATTGTGGCTGTGCCAGTTGACAAGTGGGGCTGGTATGCAATTATTTCCAGGGCTGGTTTTTATCCCCAGTCCGGCCCTGGTCAGAAAGAAAGGAAATTCAAAAAGAAAAGAACTTCCTGTGTATCATAATAGCAGCTGATAAATTCTGGAAGGATTAAGATTTTTTGGCACCAGTTAATTTTTTTTTCTCCCAGTGGAGTACCCCTTTAATGCTGCTCCATAGAACAGCACTGATCAGTGTTATCGGCACTCTATTGCTACAGCCTGTCATGGCTGGCTGCAGCATTGTAGCACCGATCAGATAGCGTCCTCTTCAGGATGCCATAAGTTTGCTGCAGTGGTTACGATCACCCCGCTGAGCTAGCCAGCAGCGGGATTTACCGCATTTAGACACTGCAATTAACTTTGATTACGACATCTAAAGGGTTAAAGGGGTACTCCAGTGAAAAACTTTTAATACTACATAGGAAATTTTTTTTTTTTTTGGAACACGATGCTCTCTGCTGACATCATGACCACAGTGCTCTCTGCTGACATCTCTGTCCATAGCAACATATGTTTACTATGGGGATTTTCTCCTACTCTGGACAGTTCTTAAAATAGACAGAGATGTCAGCAGAGAGCACTGGGGTCATGTGTTCATGATGTCAGCAGAGAGTTCTGTGTTCCAAAAAGAAAATAATTTCCTCTGTAGCAGCTAATAAGTACTGGAAGGATTAAGATTTTTTTAATAGAAGTAATTTACAAATCTGTTTAACTTTCTGGCACCAGTTGATTTAAAAAAAAAAGTTTTCCACCGGAGTACCCCTTTAATGCCGGACATTGTCCCAATCGGCAAAATCTGCCATTAGCTGTGGGTCCCAGTTGCTAATAGCAACTGGGACCTACCGGCTATGAAGCGTGCTTAGCTTAGTGTGATTCATACATCCGGAGCGGGCTGAGGATGTAAATATACGTCCATTTGTGGGAAAGGGAAGAGATTTATCAAAACCTGTGCAGAGGAAAAGTTGCCCAGTTGCCCATAGCAACCAATCAAATTTTTATTTTTTAAAGGCATTTTAAAAAATGAAAACAGCGATCTGATTGGTTGTTATGGGCAACCGCATTGCTCTTCCTCTATACAGGTTTTGATAAATCTCCGCCTAAGTGGCTACTGATTCGCACACTATGATACGGACAAATTTGCGCTGATTTTATTACTTTGCTATCACTTCAATTTAAAGAGGAACTACAGCGGGAGTTTTTTATTTATTTTTATTATGGCTATTGTGTTGGATATAAAAAAAAAAACAAACATCCAGAGCTCTCACAGTGCCTCTGGTGTCCTGCTCTGGTCCCCCGCAGCGATCATCTTCCTGAGCTGCAGCATCACTGTCATCTATGGAAGCACCTGGGCCTAATGTGTAATACTGCAGCTCAGCAATTCGTAGGCCGCAGCGATGTACCGCCTCGGCCAGCGATTTACTGGGCTGCAGTATGATAAATTAGGCATGGTTGCTTCCACAGATGACAGTCATGCTGCAGCTCAGGAAGATGATCGCTGCGGAGGACAAGAGCAGGACACCAGAGGCACCATGGGAGGATTGACGGTACGTAGTCCAATGGATAAAGTGATTTGTAATGCCATTTTAAAAATTGGCATATTGTACAAAACGATGAATTATTGAAGGAAACAGTAGAAAATAGACCGGTGATTGCATTTAGAAGAACAAAAGAATTTTTTTTTATGTGATGTACTGGTTAAGAACAGACTGACCCGACAAAAAGGATAGCGACGGTGACTGGTCAAAGAAACAATTACCGCAAGGAAATTACAAGTGTGGACAGTGTAGTTTTTGCCATCACTTGTATATCACCAAGCAAGTTAGGTTAGGGGGAGAAACTATGCTAGTTAAAGATTTCATTACGTGCAAAACCCGCTATGTGGTGTATGCGTTAATTTGCAACTGGTTCCTTTATATAGGAAAGACGATCAGACCTATGTATGTTCGTTTTAGGGAACATTTACGATCTCTCAGTACAGGGGTAGGCAGTGCTCGTTTTATTAATCATATGAAAGAAGTCCATGAAAAGAAAGTGAGCGATCTGAGATTTATGGGACTACTAGTTCAGAAGGTTCCTAACAGAGGTGGTGACAGGAATAAATTGTTGTTGCAAAAGGAGACTGACTTGATCTTACGGAAAGAAGTGATTTGAGTATGTTTCCTCCAGACTACTAGGGGTTAACACTAATACTCCAAGGTTTGGCAAAAAGCTTGAAGAATCAGCGTTCCAAGTTCCGAATCCATATAACATTATATCCAGATGATCCTTTTATAGATAAATTCTGTGCAAATATGACCCTCATCTATATTTATGTGTTTTGATTACATATATATATTTTTTGTAATAGTTATAAATGTTGGTGGTGTTATGAATATAGTTGGGTGAATTCCTGTGTATATAAGGTGGGGGTGAAGGATTCTAGGATAGGTCATGATTAAGCGCATGTGAGCGTGAAACGGCCCATTGACCTGTGTTGTGTCCTGTGACCATAACTGAATAAAACACTGTTTTTGTCTACGAGTGCCTCCCTGTACACTCTTTTCTTGGATTTATCGGAGGCTTGTTTTTGTGGGGATTGAGCACCATAAAAGGACAGCTGTGCCTGGTCTCCGGGTGTTGGATGAAGTTCACACTTCCTGCGATAATTGGTACGCGCCAGTACTGACACGCTTTTTTTTTTTTTTTACTTTCTCTGTGATTGCATTAAGTAGATCTTTATTTATTTCTTACCCCACGCAATGGGCATAAAGGAAAAAAAAGACTCCTGCTGAAGTTCTCCTTAAAGCTACATTATTTGGCCGTAGCAGAATAACTATTGCAACCTTGTGTGGACTATGTGGTCCTATTGCACTGACAGTTTCCTGGGAACTCTATTATTTTGAACTATTCAGGGGCATCATTTGTATCACATATTTCTATGAGTAAGGAATCTATATGATAGCAACCCAATAATGTGACTTCCATAAACTGATGTCCAACAACCAAGTCAAGTCAGAAATCTCAGATAATACTGTAGATTATTGTAAAGATTAATTTTACATTTGCCTATTTTAGTAATCCTGACATACACTGCTCAAAAAAATAAAGGGAACACTTAAACAACACAATGTAACTCTAAGTCAATCACACTTCTGTGAAATCACACTCTCCACTCAGGAAGCAACACTGATTGACAATCAATTTCACATGCTGTTGTGCAAATGGAACAGACAACAGATGGTAATTATAGGCAATTAGCAAGACACCCCCAATAAAGGAGTGGTTCTGCAGGTGGTGACCACAGACCACTTCTCAGTTCTTATGCTTCCTGGCTGATGTTTTGGTCACTTTTGAATGCTGGCAGTGCTTTCACTCTAGTGGTAGCATGAGACAGAGTCTACAACCCACACAAGTGGCTCAGGTAGTACAGCTCATCCAGGATGGCACATCAATGCGAGCTGTGGCAAGAAGGTTTGCTGTGTCTGTCAGCGTAGTGTCCAGAGCATGGAGGCGCTACCAGGAGACAGGCCAGTACATCAGGAGACGTGGAGGAGGCCGTAGGAGGGCAACAACCCAGCATCAGGACCGCCATCTCCGCCTTTGTGCAAGGAGGAGCAGGAGGAGCACTGCCAGAGCCCTGCAAAATGAGGTCATATGGGCACGTGGAGGCCACACACACTATTGAGTGACATTACATCAAAGTTGGATCAGCCTGTAGTGTGGTTTTCCACTTTGATTTTGAGTGTGACTCCATATCCAGACCTCCATGGGTTGATAAATTTGATTTCCATTGATAACTTTTGTGTGTTTTTGTTGCCAGCACATTCAACTATGTAAAGTCGAAAGTGTTTCATACGATTAGTGAATTCATTCAGATCTAGGATATGTTATCTTAGTGTTCCCTTTATTTTTTTGAGCAGTGTTTTTTTGTGACAGAACAGAAAATTGTACTGAGCACAAATTCACACACCCTAAAAAAGCTTTAGATAAAAAATATTCTTATGCATTATACATAACAGCATAATTAGGAGCTGACTATAGCGTGTCTCATCTAGGTAAGTGGTATACAAAAGATATGCTGTTAAAGGGGTACTCTGGTGGAAAACATTTTTTTTTTCAACTGGTGCCAGAAAGTTAAACAGATTAGTAAATTACTTCTATTAAAACATCTTAATCCTTCCAGTACTTATTAGCTTCTGAATACTACAGAGGAAATTATTTTCTTTTTAGAACACAGAGCTCTCTGCTGACATCATGACCACAGTGCTCTCTGCTGACATCTCTGTCCATTTTAGGAACTGTCCACAGCAGCATATGTTTGCTATGGAGATTTTCTTCTACTCTGGACAGTTCTTAAAATGGACAGAGTTGTCAGCAGAGAGCACTGTGGTCATGATGTCAGCACAGAGCTCTGTGTTCCAAAAAGAAAAGAATTTCCTCTGTACTATTCAGCAGCTAATAAGTACTAGAAGGATTAAGATTTTTTAATTTTTTTTAACTTTCTGGCACCAGTTGATTTAAAAAAAAAAAAAAAAAGTTTTCCACCGGAGTAAACCTTTAAGAATATCTTGACAATCAAAACTTATTTGGTCAATTCAGGCCTGGCTACAATGCTTCACCAGTCATCAACAGGTAAGTAACGTTGATACATCATCTACCACTAGTAAGGTGTGGTACAATGTAGCAGTGACATTACTGTGGGGGGTTAGCTGTATCACATTTGCTATGGCAGCCACAAGAACACACATCAATCACATGGGTTTAAATTTTAAATACACAGCGTGTACGACTATGTAAACAAAGTGGTCCCCTACCTACATGAAAATTTAGGGATGTGGAGGCACATTGATCACAGGTGTTGTGATCAGTCTACATATTTGCCACAACACATGACAGACCACACTCACAATGTTTCATATTAAATGGCACTATTGTCATTCAGCCATATCACAATGATGCATATTTCTTTAACCTGCCCTACATGTGGGTTAAAAATGATGCCAGGCTTCCCAGAAATTGAACAGTGTACATATTTTTTGACAGATTACATTAGATAATGGGTCAGCATCAAATATCTTGTCTTGTACACATTCATATATATCATACAAAGACATGCACAATGCGTGTGAAACAGAAGTGATCTACTACAGGGGGTTTGAAGATGTTTAACAGAATAATATCTTAAAGATTTATTTTAATATCTCTATGTAAGTACCCTATAAGGTATGATCAGTAGATATATTTGGTGACACATTTGGTGAAGATTAATTGCTAGTCAATATGTAATCTTTCATTTCTAAAGTTAATTATGCAACCAATATGATAAATGTTGTGCCTGAACTTTGTACTGATTCTTAGCATTTACTTATGGCGGATACACCAATTTTCTATATTTGAGGGAAATCAAAGAGGCTGCTCTATCTTGTCCATGTTTATTCTTTCAAAGAGGACTGGTCTCTGTAGTTATGTTTGATATTTGGAACGTAATGGCTGTGAACATACCTCTCGGCTGTTAGCTTGACTTTGCTGTGAAGGAATGATGGCCTTTATAACAGGTAATGCAAAACAATCAATGTAGACAGTTATGGACTGAATAACAAGGTAGTAAAACAATGGCTAAAACAAGGAAGACATACAGTATTTCAAATAAGTGAATACATCCCTCACATTTTGTAAAGATTTTACTTTATCTTGTTATGTGACAACACATGCTACAATGTAAAGTAGTGAGTGCACAGCCTGTATAACACTGTTGAATGTCGCGTCCCCTCCAAATAACTCAACACACAGCAAATAATGTCTAAACCTTGACAAGTGAGTATACCCATAAGTGGACATTTCCAGATTGGGCCCAAAGTGTCAATATTTTGTGTGGCCTCCATTATTTTCCAACACAGCCTTAAAGGACATATCTGGCCAAAAGTGGTCAATATAAAAAACCTCTAAAAAGAGTACACCTCTAAGTGGAAATGTCCAAATTGGGCTTAGCCATTTTCCTCCCCAGTATCATATGACCGCCAGGGGGGTGTCTGCTCCAGTAAGGAGGGAGGGAGGAGTACAGGGCAGGCCAGACAGGTACTAGTGGTGGGGGACTCAATTATTAGGGGGACAGACAGGGCAATCTGTCACAAAGACCGGGATCGCCGAACAGTGTGTTGTCTGCCTGGCGCACGAGTTCGGCACATCGCGGATCGGGTTGACAGGTTGCTGGGCGGGGCTGGAGAGGACCCAGCAGTCATGGTACATATTGGCACCAATGACAAAGTAAGAGGTAGGTGGAGTGTCCTTAAAAATGATTTCAGGGACTTAGGCCGCAAGCTTAAGGCAAGGACCTCCAAGGTAGTATTTTCTGAAATACTACCAGTACCACGAGCCACACCAGAGAGGCAGCGGGAGATCAGGGAGGTAAACAAGTGGCTCAGAAGCTGGTGTAGGAAGGAAGGGTTTGGGTTCATGGAGAACTGGGCTGACTTCGCTGTCGGTTACCGGCTCTACCGTAGGGACGGGCTGCACCTCAATGGGGAGGGTGCAGCTTTGCTTGGGGAGAAGATGGCTAGAAGGGTGGAGGAGTGTTTAAACTAGGGACTTGGGGGGAGGGAACCTACAGCAAAGAGGGGGAAGATAGTGTAGATAGAGTGGTGGGAATTATAAATGTACCTGGGGGTGGAGCGGAGGGAGGGGTTAGAATAGTTAATAGGAATAGGCTTCATAGGAAAATAAAACTTACACCCTTGAATCCCATTAACCCCAATAACATAAAGGATGAAAATGTAAAGTGTATGTTCACAAATGCCAGAAGCCTAGCAAATAAAATGGGGGAGCTTGAGGCCTTGATACTGGAGGAACATATTGATATAGTTGGGGTCACTGAGACATGGCTGGACTCCTCGCATGACTGGGCTGTCAATCTGCAGGGGTTTACATTGTTTCGCAAGGATAGAATGAACAGAAAAGGTGGTGGAGTCTGTCTGTATGTAAGAAGTGGTATGAAAGTCAGTGTGAACGATGCCATAGTGTGTGATGATTTTGAGGAGGTGGAATCACTGTGGGTAGAATTACAAAAGGAGGGAAATACTGAAAAAATAATATTTGGGGTAATCTACAGACCCCCTAATATCACTGAAGAGATAGAAGTTCGGCTTCATAAACAAATAGAGAGGGCCGCCCAGGCAGGTACAGTGGTAATAATGGGAGATTTTAACTATCCAGATATAGATTGGGGTCTGGGGTTGGCTAAAACTACAAAGAAGTGATGCCTTGTTGGATCTGATCATTTCCAACAACGCAGAGCTGGTTTGTAATGTAACTGTGCGGGAAAACCTTGGTAATAGCGACCACAATATAGTTACTTTTGACTTAAAATGTAGAAAACAAAGACAGGCGGGGAAGGCAAAAACATATAACTTTAAAAAGGCAAATTTCCCTGGGCTGAGGGCTGCACTACAGGACATAGACTGGGGGGAGGTGTTCTCAAATACTGATACAGAAGGTAAATGGGACATCTTTAAATCAACTCTAAATAACTATACATCTAAATATATACCAAAGGGGAACAAATATAAACGATTAAAACTAAATCCTACATGGCTGACACATGATGTTAAAAGAGCAATAAACAACAAAAAAAATAGCCTTCAAAAATACAAATCTGATGGGTCAGCTATAACATTTAAACAATACAAGGAGCTTAATAAAATCTGTAAAAATGTAATAAAAACAGCAAAATTCAAAATGAGAGACAGGTGGCCAAAGAAAGCAAAACTAATCCTAAATATTTTTTTAGATATATAAATGCAAAAAAACCAAGGACAGAGCATGTAGGACCCCTTAATAATGATAATGGGGAGGTTGTCACAGGCGATCAAGAGAAGGCGGAGCTACTGAATGGGTTCTTTAGTTCTGTATACACTATGGAAGAAGGAGCTGACATTGGCCAGGTCAGTGCTGGTAACACATCATGTAATGTACTGAACTGGCTTAATGTAGAGATGGTACAAGGTAAGTTAAGTGATATAAATGTAAGCAAATTCCCAGGGCCGGATGGACTACACCCAAGAGTTCTTAGAGAGGTAAGTTCAGTAATATCTGTACCCCTGTTCATAATATTTAGAGATTCGCTGGTGTCTGGTATTGTGCCAAGGGACTGGCGCAAGGCGAATGTGGTGCCAATCTTCAAAAAGGGCTCTAGGTCTTCCCCAGGAAACTATAGACCGGTAAGTTTAACGTGCATTGTGGGTAAATTGTTTGAAGGACTTATAAGGGATTACATACAGGAATACATAGGGGATAATATTATAAGTGATAGCCAGCATGGGTTTACTAAGGATAGAAGTTGTCAAACCAATCTAATTTGCTTTTATGAAGAGGTGAGTAGAAGCAGTGACAGAGGAATGGCTGTGGATATAGTGTTTCTGGATTTTGCTAAAGCGTTTGATACTGTCCCTCATAGACGTCTGACAGGTAAGTTAAGGTCTTTGGGTTTGGAAATTTTAGTTTGTAACTGGATTGAACACTGGCTCATGGATCGTACCCAGAGAGTGGTGGTCAATGATTCGTACTCTGATTGGTCCACGGTTATTAGTGGTGTACCCCAAGGTTCAGTACTGGGCCCGCTGTTGTTTAATTTATTTATCAATGATATAGAGGATGGTATTAACAGCTCTGTTTCTATCTTTGCAGATGACACCAAGCTTTGTAGCACGGTACAGTCTATAGAGGATGTGCATAAGTTACAAGATGACTTGGATAGACTAAGTGTCTGGGCATCCACTTGGCAAATGAGGTTCAATGTGGATAAATGTAAAGTTATGCATCTGGGTACTAATAACCTGCATGCATCGTATGTCTTAGGGGGGATTAAACTGTCAGAGTCACTGGTAGAGAAGGATCTGGGTGTACTTGTAGATCACAGACTACAGAATAGCATGCAATGTCAGGCTGCTGCTTCCAAAGCCGGCAGGATATTGTCATGTATCAAAAGAGGCATGGACTCAAGGGACAGGGACATAATACTCCCCCTTTATAAAGCATTGGTACGGCCTCACCTGGAATATGCTGTTCAGTTTTGGGCACCTGTCCATAAAAGGGACACTGCGGAGTTGGAAAGGGTGCAGAGACGCGCGACTAAACTAATATGGGGCATGGAACATCTTAGCTATGAGGAGAGATTAAAGGGTTTAGTCTTGAGAAGAGACGTTTAAGGGGGGATATGATAAACGTATATAAGTATGTTAATGGCCCATACAAAAAATATGGAGAAAAACTGTTCCAGGTTAAATCCCCCCAAAGGACGAGGGGGCACTCCCTCCGTCTGGAGAAGAAAAAGTTTAGTCTCAAGGGGCGACACGCCTTCTTTACCGTGGGGACTGTGAATTTATGGAACGGTCTACCTCAGGAACTGGTCACAGCAGGAACAATTAACAGCTTTAAAACAGGATTAGATAAATTCATGGAACAAAATAACATTAATGCTTATGAAGAAATATAAAATCCCATCCCTTCCCCAATATCGCGCCACACCCCTACCCCTTAATTCCCTGGTTGAACTTGATGGACATATGTCTTTTTTCGACCGTACTAACTATGTAACTATGTAACTATGTAACTTATTAGTGTTACATGATTTCAGGTGTGAATGGGGACCAGGTGTCCTAAATTTGGTGTTATTGCCCTCACACTGTCACTGGAAGTTCAACTTAGCACCTCATTAAACTCTCTGAGGACCAAAAAAAAAAAAGAATTGTTGTTCTACATAAAAATGGCATAGGCTATAAGCAGATTGCCAAGACCCTGAAACTAACCTGCAGCACAGTGGGCCATACAGTGGTTCAACAGGTCAGGTTCCACTTAGAACAGGCCTCACCAATGGTCGACCAAAGAAATTAAGTTAATGTGCTCAGCGTCATATCCTGAGGTTGTCTTTGAAAAATAGATGTATGAGTGCTGCCAGCATTGCCGCAGAGGCTGAAGGATGGAGGGGTCAGCCTGTCAGTGCTCAGACCATATGACGCACACTGCATTAAATTAGTCTGTGTGGCTGTTGTCTTAGGAGGAAGCCTATTCTAAATAGGATACACATGAAAGCCTGCAAACAGTTTGCTAAAGACAAGCAGACTAAGGACATGGAGTACTGGAACCAAGATTTTTTTGGGTCAGATGGTGTCAAGTCTGTCGCTGCAACTAGGTGATGAGTACAAAGACAAGTGTGTCTTGCCTACAGTCAAGCATGGTGGTGGGAATGTCATGGTCTGGACCTGCATGAGTGCTGCTGAGAACCATGAATGCCAACATGTACTGTGACAGACTGAAGCAGAGCATGATCCTTTCCCTTCAGAGACTGGGCAGCAGGGCAGGATTTCAACATATTAACAACCCCAAACACACTTCCAAGATGACCACTGCTTTGCTAAAGAAGCTAAAGGTAAAAGTGATGGACGGGCAAAACATATCTGCAGACCTAAACCTTATTGAGCATCTGTGGGGCATCCTCAAACGGAAGGTGGGCAAGCACAAGGTCTCCAATATCCACCAGCTCCATGATGTCATCTTGGAGGAGTGGGAGAAGACTCCAGTGGCAACCTATGAAGCTTTAGTGAACTTAATACCCAAGAGGCTTAAAGGGGTACTCCGGCCCTAGACATCCTACCCCCTATCCAAAGGATAGGGGAGGAAAAAAATGTCTGATCGTGGGGGCCCCGCTGCTGGGGACCCCCACAATATCTCCCGCAGCACCCTCTTGTCATCAGCCTCATAAGCGAAGCTTCGTGTCTGGTGACTGTCAATACAAGGGCCGACACAGGGGTTAAGATGTTTAGGGCCGGAGTATCCCTTTAAAGGAAAATGGTCATCCAGTTCACCCATACTAAACCCAAAACACTGGGTTAAAGTGTGGGTGAACAGGAGACCAACAGGAGACCAATAAAGGGTCAATGACTCCTATACCTACCTGCACTCCTGAGATCTGTCCCTCCATGTCGCGGGTAACGTGAGCACTCTGTCGGTGCGGCGATCACGTGACTTTCGAAAATGTAAATCCCAATTGAGCCGGCGGGCCCGCCTCCAGCATGCAATTCAGTGAAAATGGAAGCTGATCTTCGGAAGGACAGATCTCTGGAGTGCAGGTACGTATAGCAGTCAGTGACCCCTCATCGGCCTCCTGTTCACCCACACTATAACCCAGTGTATTGGGTTTAATGTGGGTGAACAGGATGACCGTTTACCTTTAAAGGAGAACTCATGAATGAAGCAAAATGAAATTACCTTTACATAGCTGCACATGTTAAAGTTATATAACTTTGTTACATACAAGTGTTATCGGACTGAGCCCATACCCTGTTTTTCTAAACTTTTTTTCCAGGCAGAAAGTCCAGTAGTTCTTATCACAAATGGATGACTGTTGTCTACAATACATGGCACATGGCTGTTTTAACCCGTTATTGCCCTTTATCGCCCATTATTAATAACGGCCGTTATTTTGTGACGGGCGAATGAACGGAAGAAATAGTGCATGCACTAATTCTCCCGTTACTTTCGCCCATCACAAAATAACGGCCGTTATTAATAAAGGGCGATAACGGGTTAAACGGCTATTAGAAAAATCCCATAGACTATAATGGGATTTTCTAACGGCCGTTAGTGATTTTGTACCGGCCGAATAACTGCCGATTTCCTGAAGGGCGTTCATAATGGAAGTGTTTTTATAGTGTGAAAGCAGCCTTAAAGGAAAATGGTCACCCGTTTACCCGCACTATAACCCAATACACCGGGTTATAGTGTGGGTGAATAGGAGATCGATGTGGAGTCTCGGACTGCTATAGCTACCTGAAGTCCGGAGCCGTGATCCTCCAAAGGTCCCCCTCTTCCAGCGCTGACTTGCACTTTGAGGCGCGCCGCCGGCTGGATTTAAATATTCATAAGCGCTGGTCTTGTGAGCTCTCGTGCCTAATGAGCGCTTACGTGACCAGCGCTTATGAATATTTCAATATATCCACATCGGTCGCCCACCTGCACTATAACCCGGTGTATCGGGTTATAGTGCGGGTAAACGGGTGACGGTTTTCCTTTAATGTTTGCAAAAAGAGATTGTTCTAATAAGAACTATAGGTTTAAGAAAATGCCAGTGTAACATACTGGATGACAATGAAGCTACACACAGCATTTTTATACAAAAAAGAAGGTTGTAGCAGTACTCTTGGTAAAAAAATGGAGGCTCTTAGCGCACTTTTTGATCAAAACGTGTCCCCCATCCCCCACGCTGGAGGTGGCCTCTTGTCGGATGGGACCCTAACATGCTTAATCCACCCACCTCTGCTGGGCATATGGCCTCTGACTGAGTGACATGCAGGATCCACTATCAATTTAAAAACCTCCTGTGAAACAGGGAGGGGTGCACGGCTAGAGAGGGTGCCGCTCCCCCTAACTTGCATAGCAAAAACATTTTTTGACCAAGAATGCTGCTGCTACCTTCTTTTTTGTATACTTTGTATTTTCAACAGCAGCGTGCACCTGTGTATTAGGTAGTTATGCTGGCTATTTTTATTTTTTGTGTTTTTGCTATGCAAATTAAGGGGAGTGGCACCCTCTCTAGCCGTGCACCCCTCCCTGTTTCACAGGAGGTTTTTAAATTGATAGTGGATCCTGTATGTCACCCAGTCTGAGGCCATATTCCCAGCAGAGGTGAGTGGATTAAGCATGTTAGGGTCCCATCTGACAAGAGGCCATCTGGTGGGTGGGGGAAACGTTTTGATCAAAAAGTGCGCTAAAAGCCTCCATTTTTGGACCAAGTGTGCTGCCGCAACCTTCTTTTTTGAATACTTTGTATTTGTAGTGGTGCTGGGTGTTTGGTAGTGGTGCTGGGTGTTTTTGCACAACATTATTATGTCCAACTTACTGATAATGATATCCATGAACGTAAACACATTTAAATGTCATACAATGGAAATATATTTTTAATTTACCTTTTTCTCTTTTATGTGTTTGCATTTAACATTTGGATTTTACTAAAAATTGGGCACATAAATAATACATAATAACATTTGCTGCGTATTTTCCTACCCATAAAAATCAATGGTAGCAAAATCAGCTGAATACAGTCTTTGCAAAATACAAGTATGTGCAGCAGGTGGTGGATAAAAAATAATATAAAAAAAAAAAAAAACAACAGGTGAGATGTTAGAAACTTTGTAAACTGCCATGGGAATGTTTATGGTACAGGGCCCTTGGCTACTTGAATGAATACATTGGTATCACAAGGAGATACCAATAAAGAGGAGGTGTGATATGTGTAACAGTCTTAAAAAGATAAATATTATCATATATGATCAAGGAATCAATACATGACAAGATGATACATAGATAAATACTACAGTTAAATATTAGGTACGATAGATAGATAGATAAATAGATAGATAGATAAATAGATAGAAAGGCAGATGGATAGATATATGTACAATATGTATGTTGCATATGTATAAATTTGGGATGTGAAGGCATCAGGAAAGCAATAACTATATACATTATGAATACATGTACACCTACTTCAGTGCATTAGACAAAGACTTGTATATACCTATTATTGTCAGTGTATCGTGAAACCTCGCCAAAGAGACCACCACTTTGAGAAGACCACCACCTTGCCAGACCAAATTTTCTGTGACAGATTTTCAGTTCCACATTTATTATGCATGCTTTGAAAAGACCACCACCCCCTTGAAGAACCCCACTTTTTGTGCAATTTTTGGTGGTTGTCTCAAAGAGGTTTTACTGTATTTGGATCATCAGATATAAATTAGTGTGCATCCAGTGTATATAGATCTCCTTTGGCACTCACGCTGTTGCTGAGATTCTGAAGCGCAACGTTCATCCTGGTGATGATGGAGCAGCATCTACATTAGCCAAGCCAAGAAATCCACAGCCATCACAGGAGCCAAGGGATACAGTGCCCGCTGCCCATCCCCGGATCGCCCTACAGATCCTAGCTAGCCTTGGCAAACTGCAGGGAGATAAGGCCTGAGAGAGGGGGAGGGAGAGGCAGGGCGAAGGAGGGAGGGAGTGAAGCTGGGGCTGCTAACTGGGAACGCTCTGGTTACCATGACAAAACCCTATTGTATCCTTCAACAGGAAGGACAGGAGAGCATCAGATGTTACAGGGAGGCAGGGAGGGGGAAGAAGAAAAACAGAGGATAGATAATTTGTAAAGAAGAATAGATAGTAGAGCTAGATTGTGAGAATGTAGAAAGGCCGATGACATATTAAAAAGATGCAGAAAAACCATAGATACAAAGGTTGGTGAATTAAAAAACAACAACCAACCAAATAAACAAACAAACAAACAAAATCACTTACTATTGTGATTAATTCTAATAGAGCAATAGAAGCAAATGCAGCTTTAGGCTAGGTTTCACACATTATTACATCACCATAAGGCTATGTTTCCACACTGGTTTTTTTCTGGTGTTTTTTGGAATACTGCCACTGTAGTTTTTGAGCCGAAGTCAGAAGTGGATCCAGTCGGAGAAGTATGTCGTTCCTTTCTATTTCCCATTCCTTTTGAATACACTTCTGACTTAGGCTCAAAAACTGCAGAGGTAGTTCCCCCCAGAGAAAACTTGTGTGGAAACCTAGCCTTCTGGTGATGTACTAATGTGCAACTAGGGCTTACATGTAATTTATTGCTCTACATGTGGCTGGTTCAGAACTTTTATATGGAATTATATGTAGATATAACAAACATTACTTACAAACCTGCAAGTGTTGGCAATAATAATTTGATTATTTATATAGAGCTGAGTCATTACTCAAATTGTTGAGAATTTACTGAAATTGTTGTTTGTTTGTTTTTTAGCTGATCAGCAAATGATAAACTCTGAAGTGGTTATATATTTGTAAAATACCTCTTCAAGTTGTGTTATCCTAAAGCAGGCTTAAAGGGGTACTCCGACCCCAGACATCTTAGAGGATAAGATGTCTGATCGCAGAGGGTCCCCAGCAGATCTTTGCTCCTTGTCGGATGATTGGTGATGCAGGGCGGAGGCTCGTGACGTCAAGGCTAAGCCCCGCTCGTGACGTCACTGCCATGCCCCCTCAATGCAAGTCTATGGGAGATGGCGTGGCGCATTGAGGGGGCGTGGCTGTGACGTTACAAGCAGGGCACAGCCGTGACGTCACGAGCCTCAGGCCCTGAACCCAAAGCTCTTAACGAACGCCGGGTGCAGCACGGAGATCACGGGGGTCACAAGTGGTGGGACCCCCGTGATCAGAAATCTTATCCCCCATCCTTTGGATAGGGGATAAGATGTCTAGGGGCGGAGTACCCCTTTAATTTTGTAGGTTCTAACTACTTCTTCTTCCCAAGAGAAATAACTACATTGTGTGCACGGACACCAACAGACACTTGTAAACTCTCTCGCAGAATACAGTACAGTTGCAGTTGTAGTTTGTGGATATAGTAAATGCAAAAGTAACTTCTTTTAACCCATGTACACTGCTTAAACAAATAAAGGGAGCACTAAGATAACACATCCTAGATCAGAATGAATTAACTAATCATATGAAATACTTCGTCTTTACATAGTTGAATGTGCTGATAACAAAATCACACAAAAATGATCAATGGAAATCAAATTTATCAACCCATGGAGGTTTGGATATGGAGTCACACTCAAAATCAAAATGGAAAACTGCACTACAGGCTGATCCAACTTTTATGTAATGTCCTTAAAACAAGTCAAATTGAGGCTCAGTATTGTGTGTGGCCTCCACGTGCCCATATGACCTCCCTACAACGCCTAGGGATGCTCCTGATGAGGTGGTGAATGGTCTCCTGAGGGATGTCCTCCCAGACCTGGACTAAAGCATCCACCAACTCCTGGACAGTTTGTGGTGCAACATGGCATTGGTGGATGGAGCGAGACATGATGTCCCAGATGTGCTCAATAGGATTCAGGTCTAGGGAACAGGCGGGCCAGTCCATAGCATAAATGCCTTGCTCTTGCAGGAACTGTTGACACAATCCAGCCACATGAGGTCTAGCATTGTCTTGCATTAGGAGGAACCCAGGGCCAACCGCACCAGCATATGTTCTCACAAGGAATCTGAGGATCTTATCTCAGTACCTAATCACAGTCAGGCTACCTCTGGCAAGCACATGGAGGGCTGTGCGGCCCTCAAAGAAATGCCACTCCACACCATTACTGACCCACTGCCAAACCGGTCATGCTGGAGGATGTTGCAGGCAGCAGAACGTTCTCCACGGCGTCTCCAGACTCTGTCACGTTTGTCACATGTGCTTAGTGTGAACCTGCTTTCATCTGTGAAGAGCACAGGGCACCAGTGGGGAATTTGCCAATCTTGGTGTTCTCTGGCAAATACCAAACGTCCTGCACGGTGTTGGGCTGTAAGCATAACCTCCACCGGTGGATGTCGGGCCCTCATATCACCCTGTGGTCTGTGTTCACCACCTGCAGAACCACTCCTTTATTGGGGGTGTCTTGCTAAGTGCCTATAATTTCCACCTGTTGTCTGTTCTTTTTGCACAACAGCATGTGAAATAGATTGTCAATCAGTGTTGCTTCCTGAGTGGATAGTGTGATTTTACAGACATGTGATTGACTTTGTTACATTTTTGTTGTTTAAGTGTTCCCTTTATTTTTTTTGAGCAGTGTATAATTTTTTTAAGGAAAAATGCCTACCTCAAAACCAAAACTTGTGTCACTAAAATAACAAGATAGATGCAAAGTATAATAAACATATATAAAATGAGCAACACGCTCTTCAATTAATAATATAGTATTTGTGTACCATTTTAATATTCACCATTCTGCACCCTATCATAGTTGATATTTTTTATACAAGCCTAGGTTTATATAAGGCCAAAGCTACAATGTGACTTTTTGTAGCTCCACTATTTGGTTTAAGGCTATGCTGACACATACTGTGTATGCTGCATATCTTCTGCTATGTTGAGCTATTTAAAATAATATAAGTATAATAAAATCTACAGTGTGTAAAGTATGTGTGAACATACCCTCACTATCAGTTGCATGCAGTTTTCAACTGCAGCTGTCACTCAGTATACTTGATATAGTTAAAAGCAATCAGCAGCACTACAGAAGTCTCATGTAGCCCAGACCTTAGTTTGCCAGTCACCAAAATCAATCCTAGATAGCCAGACGTGTTTTACTAGTGACCTATGATGGGGCTGGAGTGTAAATTGCTATGAGCTACCGCATGCTTCTCCCTGCTCGTTCTGCTGATCGGTGGGGGTCTCAGCAAGATCAACATTTTTGACATGGCTGTGTCACAGGTCAAATGTTTGTGGAAATAACAGGGAAGAGCTGGTGCCTACCAGTATTCAGAAGCCAAAACAGCACTGTTCTTACTTCTGGCTGTTCATGTCACTACAATATGCTTGTTCTTTATTCTGTAGAAAAGAAAAAATAATTATTTATTTTGTAAAATTGAAAGACTACAACAAGTGCTAAGCTATTTAGCCATCACTCGATTTTTCCTTTCACACATATACTTGTCACCTACCTTGTCAGTCCCACACTTCTGTGCCATACGAACCTAAATGGCCTGTAATGTATTGTGCATTGCATTTACTGGCATAGGTTTGCATTCTAGCAGTATTTTTACACTTTCTAGCACAGAAGGAAGGGTGTGAACTTTTCCTTCCACTGTAATTAATGCTTCTGAAAACAAAATACTGAACAATAGTCCCTGGAGTGAAATAGTTTACAAAATGATAACTGCAGCAAATATGGGCGGTGGCACATGACTGCTCTTTCTTTATAAAGCTTTTCAGTTCTACAAGAAAACAAAAATATATTCTACTAGCATAATGAACATATGGATATACAAACTGTTGCTTTACAAACATTATTGTCTATAGGATGGAATCATCCATGCTGATTTTGTGGAAGGTTTTGATGCAGTTTTTAGGCAAACACTGGAGTAGATACAAAAGAGTAGTGTGCTCACGAATATTCGCAATTCGAATATTCGTCGCGAATATCGAATATTACGAATTTCGCGATTAAAATTCGCTATTACAAATATTCGTCTTTTTTTCAAACTGTTTTAAAAACTGAGCACATTGTAGGGATCTCCTTGGACTGATAAATGCAATGCTTGTATCATTTCATTAAAGACCCAGGGATGAGACTGTGAGGCGAAAGGTTTATGCATGCGAATATTCGCAATCTGAATATTCGCAATGCGAATATTCGTGGAAATTCCGCCCTACTTATGCCTGTGAGCCAATGAGAGTTCTGCAAGCACAGTTGTCAGAGCTTAGCAACGTCCCTAGCAACGTCCCTCGCATGAGGTTATAGCGCGCATGCGCAGACGAGCAAAATTTCGCTATTAATTTCGCATTCGCAATAGCGAAATTTCGCAATTCAAAAAAACATCACGAATATAACGAATATTCGCATTTAACGAATATGGGACGAATATTCGTCCTCATATTCGCGAAATATCGCAAATTCGAATATGGCATATGCCGCTCATCACTACAAAAGAGAGGAGAAATGTCAGTCTTTCCTGCATTTGGACAAAAGAAAATGCAAAAAAAAGAGAACCTGACATAAACATTGTGATTCCAGCCTTATAATATATCTATATCTCTATATATTTTCTTCAAATTATTGATGAGGAGAGACAGCTCCCTTGCTTGGTTGACAGCTGCCTCTTCTGATCGCTACATACACATAAAAGCTTGGCTAAGGTCAGAATTGTGGGGGTGGGGGGCAAAATGATTGGAAAACTGAAATTCAATATAGCCGATCCTTAGCTCCCAAAATCATTTGTTGGTGGCTTTTAGCTACATAAAATGTTATGCCATGTTATTGTGGTATCTTATTTATAGAGGTTCTCCTGAAAAATATTTCAATGTCTAAATGTGCCTCAGAGTCACAGTGAAAAAAAACCCAACAACAACCACTTTACTCATCTGCTGCCAGTTTATGCCAGTGCCGATCCCAGTGCTCAGAGCTCCCTATTCTCTGCCCCAACACATATGACATGCCTACTCAGTCAGTCACTGGCCAATGAGGTTCACCGCAATATTTGGCCAGTGATGTCATATATGTCTGGCGGAGAATAGGAAGCTTTGAGTAGTGGTACCAGAGCCGTCAGAACCAGCGAGGATATTTCTCCAGACAATCCCTTTAACAACTCATCATCATCACATTGATGGAATAGGCAGCTGTGCATATGGAGAAACTTTAATCTGTTGGCTGTTCGTCTAGATCAGGTATAGGCAGCCTTCGGCACTGCAGATATTTGGACTACATCTCCCATGATGCTTTAGCAGCATTTTAGATGTAAAAGCATCATGGGAGATATAGTCCAAAACATTTGCAGTGCCGAAGGTTGCTTATGCTTGGTCTAGACCGTTGGATAAGTGAAAAACCATTGTCACGATGCCGGCTGGCAGGAGGTGGATCCTCTGTGCCAGAGAGGGATTGGCGTGGACCGTGCTAGTGGACCGGTTCTAAGTCACTACAGGTTTTCACCAGAGCCCGCCGCAAAGCGGGATGGTCTTGCTGCGGCGGTAGTGACCAGGTCGTATCCACTAGCAACGGCTCAACCTCTCTGGCTGCTGAAGATAGGCGCGGTACAAGGGAGTAGACAGAAGCAAGGTCGGACGTAGCAGAAGGTCGGGGCAGGCAGCAAGGTTCGTAGTCAGGGTGGATAGCAGAAGTTCTGGTACACAGGCTTTGGACACACAAAACGCTTTCACTAGGCACAAGGGCAACAAGATCCGGCAAGGGAGTGCATGGGAGGAGGTCAGATATAGTCAGGGACCAGGTGGAAGCCAATTAAGCTAATTGGGCCAGGCACCAATCATTGGTGCACTGGCCCTTTAAGTCTCAGGGAGCTGGCGCGCGCGCGCCCTAGAGAGCGGAGCCGCGCGCGCCAGCACATGACAGCAGGGGACGGGAACGGGTAAGTGACCTGGGATGCGATTCGCGAGCGGGCGCGTCCCGCTGTGCGAATCGCATCCCCGACGGCCATGACAGTGCAGCGCTCCCGGTCAGCGGGACCGACCGGGGCGCTGCGGAGAGAGAGACGCCGTACGCGCTCCGGGGAGGAGCGGGGACCCGGAGCGCTAGGCGTAACAGTACCCCCCCCCTTAGGTCTCCCCTTCTCTTTGTCCGGTAACTGCCCCCCCTGGGATGAGGACACCGGGAAAGGATGGAGGGATTCCTCAACGGCAGGCAGTACAGCAGGAGTGGGAATGGGGAGGGAGGGCAGAGGGCGAGGCCTGGCACGGGGCAGTGTGACACCAGGACGAGGGCCACGAGGAGGCACCGAGGCTTGACTGACTGGACTGGGAGGGGGGGAGAGGCACTTCTTAAGGCGGGCAGAGTCCATAACGACCTTAGGGAGACCGGATACAGGAGGAACCACAGGGTCACGGCAGGGAGTACTGGGAACCGGTTTAAGGCAGTCCTTGAAGCAAGAGGTACCCCAGCTCTTGATCTCCCCTGAGGACCAATCCAGGGTTGGGGAATGGTGTTGAAGCCAGGGTAGTCCAAGGAGAATTTCAGAAGTGCAATTGGAGAGGACCAAAAACTCAATTTTCTCATGATGAGGTCCGATGCACATTAGGAGGGGCTCCGTGCGGAAACGCACGGTGCAATCCAACCTGGCTCCGTTGACCGCGGAAATGTGGAGTGGCTTGACAAGACGGGTCACCGGGATGCGGAATTTATTCACCAAGGACTCCCGAATAAAATTCCCAGAGGCACCAGAGTCCAGGCAGGCCACGGCTGAGAGGGAAGAGCTGGCTGAAGAAGAAATCCGTACAGGCACCGTGAGACGTGGAGAAGCCGACTTAGCATCAAGAGACGCCACACCCACGAGAGCTGGGTGCGAGCGTGCGTTTCCCAGACGTGGAGGACGGATGGGGCAATCCACCAAAAAATGTTCGGTACTGGCACAGTACAGACAAAGATTCTCTTCCTTACGGCGATTCCTCTCTTCCAGGGTCAGGCGAGACCGGTCCACTTGCATGGCCTCCTCGGCGGGAGGCCTAGGCGCAGATTGCAATGGAGACTGTGGGAGAGGTGTCCAGAGATCTAAGTCTTTTTCCTGGCGGAGCTCTTGATGCCTCTCAGAAAAACGCATGTCAATGCGAGTGGCTAGATGAATGAGTTCATGCAGGTTAGCAGGAGTATCTCGTGCAGCCAGAACATCTTTAATGTTGCTGGATAGGCCTTTTTTAAAGGTCGCGCAGAGGGCCTCATTATTCCAGGAAAGTTCAGAAGCAAGAGTACGGAATTGTATGGCGTACTCGCCAACGGAAGAATTACCCTGGACCAGGTTCAGCAGGGCAGTCTCAGCAGAAGAGGCTCGGGCAGGTTCCTCAAAGACACTTCGAATTTCCGAGAAGAAGGAGTGTACAGAGGCAGTGACGGGGTCATCGCGGTCCCAGAGCGGTGTGGCCCATGACAGGGCTTTTCCAGACAGAAGGCTGACTACGAAAGCCACCTTAGACCTTTCAGTAGGAAACTGATCCGACATCATCTCCAAGTGCAGGGAACATTGCGAAAGAAAGCCACGGCAAAACTTAGAGTCCCCATTAAATTTGTCCGGCAAGGACAGGCGGAGGCTAGGAGTGGCCACTCGCTGCGGAAGAGGTGCAGGAGCTGGCGGAGGAGATGGTTGCTGCTGCTGTAGCTGAGACTGAATCTGCTGTAGCTGCGACTGGAGTTGCTGAGTCATGGTGGTCAAGTACGACAGCTGGTGGTCTTGTTGGGCAATCTGTTGGGCTTGCTGGGCGATCTGTCGGGCTTGCTGGGCGACCAGTGTGGGAAGGTCGGCGACAACTGGCAGAGGAACTTCAGCGGAATCCATGGCCGGATCTACTGTCACGATGCCGGCTGGCAGGAGGTGGATCCTCTGTGCCAGAGAGGGATTGGCGTGGACCGTGCTAGTGGACCGGTTCTAAGTCACTACAGGTTTTCACCAGAGCCCGCCGCAAAGCGGGATGGTCTTGCTGCGGCGGTAGTGACCAGGTCGTATCCACTAGCAACGGCTCAACCTCTCTGGCTGCTGAAGATAGGCGCGGTACAAGGGAGTAGACAGAAGCAAGGTCGGACGTAGCAGAAGGTCGGGGCAGGCAGCAAGGTTCGTAGTCAGGGTGGATAGCAGAAGTTCTGGTACACAGGCTTTGGACACACAAAACGCTTTCACTAGGCACAAGGGCAACAAGATCCGGCAAGGGAGTGCATGGGAGGAGGTCAGATATAGTCAGGGACCAGGTGGAAGCCAATTAAGCTAATTGGGCCAGGCACAAATCATTGGTGCACTGGCCCTTTAAGTCTCAGGGAGCTGGCGCGCGCGCGCCCTAGAGAGCGGAGCCGCGCGCGCCAGCACATGACAGCAGGGGACGGGAACGGGTAAGTGACCTGGGATGCGATTCGCGAGCGGGCGCGTCCCGCTGTGCGAATCGCATCCCCGACGGCCATGACAGTGCAGCGCTCCCGGTCAGCGGGACCGACCGGGGCGCTGCGGAGAGAGAGACGCCGTACGCGCTCCGGGGAGGAGCGGGGACCCGGAGCGCTAGGCGTAACAACCATTGGATAAGGCAGTGACATTATGGGACGAATTTATCCATGTTTTTACCTAAAAACTAGTGTTAAAAAGTCAAACATTTTAATGTTAAAGCCTACACATAAAACATAACTGAACCCCCCCCCCAATGTGCCTGCTGGGCATTATCACCATGGATGTATTGTCATGGGTGAAAGAACCTGACCTGATAAATGCTTTTTTTCTATTTCAGACAGCTTTAATATGCTCCTAATATCATATGTAATGACCCTAGAACCCTTGTTAGGTATAATGCGTCCCTCTGAGGTGTAAGCTTGCTTTACAAATAAAGGTTCTAAGCAGACAGGACTTCAATGATTTATTATAGGTTTTGGTTATTTAAATACAGGATGGTAATTTACTATGACTATACTCTTGTAAGCTAAAAAATCCAAAAGGGAAAATGTATTAAGTTAAAAGTCATGTAAAAAATCAGGCCAGCTTAATGAAGTGAGTATACCCTTCTATGACATGGACTGCATTTCATCATATGTTTTAACACCTAAGGCTCTTTTCACACTGTGCCTTTCAGTGTCCATCAGGGTTATGTCACGTGATTCTCCAATGTATATCTTTCATGGATACCTCTCGTGGATGCTATTAGGAGGTTAATTGTCACCTGGTGGCTCCAATATTAAAAGTATACTACGCGGTATGCTTTGGTTTAACGCAGTGTTTCCCAACCAGTGTGCCTTTGGTTGTCCGGGCATGATGGGAGTTGAAATTTTGCAACATCTGGAGGCACCCAAATTGGAAAACACTGGTTTAATGTTTGTCACTTGCTCTGTTCTATACATCAAATAAATGTAGACCCAATGCATACTACCCAAATGGGGGCACTCTTTCCCTCCACTAGGTAATGGTGTCAATAGGTATGTTTATTGTATACACAAGGAGCTTGTCTGACACATATGGTAAATGGACACTGCTAGCACAGTGTGAAAATAGCATAAATGATAATGCTCTTAAAATGGCAAATAATGGCACAGTGTGTGTGTGTGTGTGTGTGTGTGTGTGTGTGTGTAAATGTTACATAACGTTTCCTGGAACAAACACGAGTTATAATTTAATCACTTCTGCACCACTGACATTTATGAAAAGATCAAGCATTCTTAAAATCGCAGTGCCATCTAGTGTTTTTTTTGCATTTTCACTTTTTCTATTGACATTATAACATTATTTTATTTATTTCCTGTTGCTTATATAGCATTACCATATTTTGCTGCAATGAAGAAATTGTAACCAATCATATCCTTGGTAAATATTGTGTGGTTTGCACTTTTATGGAGGGCAGTGTGTGGCTGGCCCTAAAATAAAAAAAATTACATATACAAATTATATAATAGGCAGATATAGGACCTTATCCTGAAAAGTCACCTGACACAACTGGTACGCTTTAAAGGGGTACTTCGCCCCTAGACATGCTATCCCCTATCCAAAGCAGGAGATAACATGCGTGATTGCGGGGGATCCGGCTGCTGGGACCCCCTGCGATCTCCTGGCCAGCGATGCAGCGTTAAGGCTTCTGTGACTGTGGCACCATGCTGCCTCCATTCATACCTATAGGAGGGGGCGTGACGGCTGTGTACAAGCCGTCATGCTCCCTTCCATACACATGAATATAGGGGGCGTGGCTTGATGTCACAATTATGGAAGCCCCAGGCTACCATGTCCGTAACGCCACAGTGCTGGCCCAGAGATCGCAGGGGGTCCCAATAGATGGACCCGCCATGATCAGACATGTTTGTTACATTCATTCCTCCTTAGGCCATGTTCACAAAGTCTCCAAAGTGGATTCTGCCGAACGAATTGACATGTCAATTCTTTGGCGAAGGCGGGTATTGGGATTTCCGCCACAGATGTTTCTGCTGTAAAGATTCAGTTGTGTGCACATTGAGGCAAAATCCCATTGAATGTAATAGCATTCTGCTTTCCGAGTTACATTTTTCGGGAGATTCTGCTCGGAAATTCCACTGTGTGAACATGGCCTTAGAGTGGTTCAGTAGAGGACCACAGCAACCCAAATGGGTTATCCAAAATGAAAGAAGCAGAAATTATTTCTTCAAAGAACAACACCACGCCTGTTCTTAGGTTGTGTGTGGCATTGCAGCTCAGTTCCATTGAAGTGAATGGACCAAAGTTGTACTACCACATCAACATGAGGACAGGTGTAGTGCTGTTTTTTTTAAAGTAATTATCACAGTTTTTCTATATCTAAAGATACATCATAGTGAGCGCTAAGGCGCGTAGCGCCGACCTAGAGGTCGACGGTGACGCCCCGTCTCCTCTCTGTCCCCTCCCCGTCCCCATACAGTTCTATGGGGGAGTCGGGGAGGAACGAACGCTGCCTCCCCCATAGAGATGCATGGAGGAGGCGTGACGGCCGCAACGTCATGCTGAGGCAGGCACGCCCCCTGCACGGGAGAGCCACGGCACAGCCGCGGCCCCGTACAGGAGATTGTGGGGGGTCCCAGCGGTCGGACCCCCCGCAATCAAACACTTATCCCCTATCTTGTAGATAGGGGATAAGTGTATATTAAGCTGCAGTTGTCCTTTAAATGGGCACTGTCACCAAACTTGTTTTTGATATGTTGTAGTACTTAAACATAAATGAGCTGCAGACCTGTGGTTTTCAATCAGGGTGCCTCCAGCTGTTGCATTACTTGCAGATTGCTCTCTCCACCCATTGAAGCAGACAGGCTCCCTGTCATCAGCTGACTAGTGAGTCAGGTCTCGACCGCATTGCAAGCTGGGAAAAATCCGAGACAGCTGTCATTTTGTATGCTGTTAAAAATAAATATTGGGGTGAAAATCACATAAGAATTGTGAGAAAACCGTCACACACAGGTAAAGACACTATATTCTGAACTACACTTACTTTACAGCCCCTGTAGCATAGTCAAACAAAAAAATTCCTGGAATACCCCTTTGATAACCGTGTGGACAAAATGCTGACCCAGTAGGAAACGGAAATATAATACATGAAACACTAGACTAGAGCCGGATGAGTCTGAATAGACTCCAGAATACCGAACAAGAATATAACATACAGAACACAGAGTACAAGTTAGACTCAGTGTGAACACAGACAGAGAAGAACGAACAAACATAATCCTAAAATCGACTAATGTAACACAGACTAAAATACAAGGAGCATGCTATATAACCATGGCTAAAAAGCCAGATAAAATGAGAATATAAATACAAGGTAAATGCTCAAGCAGACTTGAAAGTGTATTGCACAATAACCAGCACCAGAATGCAGGAGAACTCTGGTTAAATAACTCCACACAAATTCTCATTCGTTCAGAGCATTAACTATTCCCTATCCACAGGGCCAGATTAAGACTGCCTGGAAGACGGAGCACTTCATCATGATGGGGCCCCACCCCCGATAGTCCCCCTTCCCTTCCACTGAGACCTGTTGTGGGCCTGTCAAGTAAGGAACAGACTGAGACCAAAAATAGGCCTGGGTATATTAGACTATGTCCCCATTTTTTTTTTTTGGTGGGTGTCACAGGAGTCAGGCCATTGTTAAACTAAAATGGGCTGCATGGTCTAAAATCACTTCATTTCAAGTCACTCTTTCCAGCTGTTGCAAAGCTACAACACCCATTATGTCTGGAGACATACACTTTTCTTCACCAACCCCACCCCCAGTTCCCCGCATTAGGTTGTAGTCCCCCCACATTACGTTGGCAGTGTCCCCCACAGACATACAGCCTCCAGCCATATACAGTGTATGGCTGGAGGCTGTATGTCTGTGTACTACCCCAATTCAGTGCTCCGACCCCCGCCCCTCTGGTCCGGGGTCATGATCTACTGCTATGGCCTAGGGGCCGGGACCAGCAGCAGTAGGTCCCGGGACCGGAGGAGCGGTGGTCGGAGCACTGAAGATGACGTGTAGGTAACTTACCTTGCGTGCATCCTTGCTGCTCTGCTCCTATGGGCGCACGCACGGGACGTCAGTGATGTCCCTGCGTGCGCTACCTCCCGGCGGCCCCTGCGTTTTTAAAGTTATTGCGGAGCCACAGAAAGGTAACCGGGACATCCTTGTGTCCCGAAAAGATCTTTCAGGACACAGGGATGTCCTGCTGAATGTGAGGGGGGGAGGGGGAATTACAGTATTTATCTGCGTATAACACGCACTGGCATATAACACATACCCTCATTTTCACAGGAAAATTTTGGGGGAAAAAAATAAATGTAAAATAAATGACTATAGCTCTGAACTATATGCCCCATCATCCCCCCAACTTTGATTCCCCTTGATCCTCAGTTTGCCCTCCCTCCTTCCTCCCCCTTTTATCAGCCCCTGTGCCATATTTAACCCCCTCCTTCCTCCCCCTTTTATCAGCCCCTGTGCCATATTTACCCCCCCCCCTTTCCCGTGTTTTCCCCTGCTCATCATTCTCCCCCCTGCCCCCTGCTCATCATTCTCCCCCCTGCTCATCATTCCCCCCCTACTCATCATTCCCGCCCCTGCTCATCATTCCCCCCCTGCTCATCATTACCCCCCTGCTAATCATTACCCCCCCTGCTCATCATTCTCCCCCCTGCTCATCATTCTCCCGCTGCTCAACATTCTCCCCCCTGCTCAACATTCTCCTCCCTTGCTCATCATTCCCCCCTTGCTCATCATTCCCCCCTGCTCATTATTACCCCCCTGCTCATTATTACCCCCCTGCTCATCATTACCCCCCCCTGCTCATCATTCCCCCCCTGCTCATCATTACCCCCCCTGCTCATCATTCCCCCCTGCTCATCATTCTCCCCCCTGCTCATCATTCCCCCCTGCTCATCATTCCACCCCCTGCTCATCATTACCCCCCTGCTCATCATTCTCCCCCTGCTCATCATTCCCCCCCCCTGCTCATCATTCCCCCCTGCTCATCATTCCCCCCCCTGCTCATCATTCCACCCCCTGCTCATCATTCTTCCCCCCTGCTCATCATTCCCCTCCCCCTGCTCATCATTCTCCCCCCTGCTCATCATTCTCCCCCTGCTCATCATTCCCCCCCTGCTCATCATTCTCCCCCCTGCTCATCATTCTCCCCCTGCTCATCATTCCCCCCTGCTCATCATTCTCCCCCCTGCTCGTCATTCCCCCCCTGCTCATCATTCCCCTCCCTGCTCATCATTCTCCCCCCCTGCTCATCATTCCCCTCCCTGCTCATCATTCTCCCCCCTGCTCATCATTCCCCTCCCTGCTCATCATTCCCCTCCCTGCTCATCATTCTCCCCCCTGCTCATCATTCTCCCCCCTGCTCATCATTCCCCTCCCTGCTCATCATTACCCCCCCTGCTCATCATTACCCCCACTGCTCATCATTACCCCCCCCCCCGCTCATCATTCCCCCCATGCTCATCACTACCCCCCTCTGCCTCATCATCCTCACCCACTCATAATCCTCCCCTGCTCATTGCTCCCCCCTCCTCCTGCTTTTTTCTATTTTTCATATTTCCTTACCTGGCCGCGCTCTCGGCAGGCTCAGGTGATGCGTCGGGTCTTATGGGCTGTGACCAGTGACGTCTCCTGCGGCTCCTCTGCACGGCGTCAGGGACGTCACTCGTCATTTCCTGCAGCGCTGGGGTGTAATGAAGAAAACTGTGCCCTGCAGGAAATGTTGAGTGATGACCCTGACATCGTGCAGAGTAGCCGCAGGAGACGTCACTCGTCACAAGCCCACAAGACCCGAGCGCGGCCAGGTAAGGAAATATGAAATATAGAAAAGCAGGAGGAGTCCGGGCCCACAGGAACCGCCGCTGGTCACTGTTTTAAAGTGGTCGGGCCGGGCTATCGGGGGGCCCCAATCCGCAACTAAGCAGCCCGAAGGGATGTCCCGAATGTGACTGGGCCCCCTGCGGGCACGGGGCCCGGAGCAGGTGTTCCATGAGCGCCAATGATGACAGTAGAATAGCAAACTGCTCTGAACAAACTAATGTGTGAATACACACCTAAACAGAAAAATACAAAAACAAATAAACTTTCTGACACCAATTGATAAAAAAAATTTTCTTTCCACCGGAGTACCCCTTTAAGGAGTGTTGTGCTGCGATTGGTCAGGCTCCTTTGCACCATATCTTAGGTTTTGTCCAAATTAAGGCAGCACATGCCACCATTTCTACAAAGAGTAATGTGCAATTGTGTGTTTTCCAACCTTTTTCACCACAGGGCACTCCACAGAATTTTTTTTTTTTTTAATTATCTCCAGGCACCTATACCAAAAACTTTTCTACAAAAGCCCCCAAAATGAACAATATCAGTATATCTCTGTTAGCTGTGTAGAATACAGCACTGTGACTCACAGGTTATCTGATCTGAGTGGATTACTTTCCCCCTTTTCTTTTTCTCCATCCCACCCAGACTGGCATGACACATTCTTTCAGTCACAATGAACTTCCTCAGAACCTACCAGTCAAACATCTTAGATTCTTCCAGCACCCTCCTCCCCTCTTTCCCATCTATAGGGCCCCAAACCGTAATAATTCTATTTGGAGTCATGCACAAAAAAAGTGGCGAGGTAATTGGGTGGTGGGGATGGGTAGGCTGGTTGGGAAAAAGTAGTTAGGTCAACCCCTCCATCTGATAGATTGCTCCAGTAGGTAGTTTTCCCTATTAGTTAAGTGCTACTGTGTAGGTAAATTTCTCAGTATGTAGCTTTCCTTAGTAGGCAAGGGTGTGGAAAAAAAAAAAAACTACTTTGTCCAAGGGACTAAAACGGGAACACAATCTACTTGTCCCTCGTGACAATCCACAAAATAATTTCAACCAAAATAGTATGTAAATAAGGTCTTTATTAATAAAAAATAATAATAGGCAATGATCAAGGGACTTAAAACCTAACCTGTCAATAAAATCACCTATGCAAAGAAAGCCCTTATTCTATCACCAGAAGAACGCTAAGGGCACCATGCCAGGAGGGAACTTTGGATCAAGAAAGATCGGGGCAGCTGGAGTATGGGCTGAATTGCGGGGGAATCGAGTTCTAAGACTATCCCACAGCACTAACAGTTGTGATAGGGTTGGGCAGAGGATTGGGGTCTATCCTTCGAGGGGAGTCACTGAAGAAGAGTCAGGGGACACAGTGGGGCTTCAATGGTGACCCACTGAGGGGCAGTGTATGCAATGTAAAGATTGAGTGCAATAGTCTCCTATGGGGACTAAAAAAGATTTAAAAAAAGGTTAATCAATGTGAATGAATCTCTTCCCTACTAACATGTTGACCCCCCCCCCCCCCTTCCCATTTTTTTAAATTAAATATGTAAACAAAAATAAAGATAAATATATGTGGCAACACCGGTTTTCAAACAGGTTTTTTGCTGTCATTTTTTGAAAAACTGCAGTTTTTGAGCCAAAGTCAGTAGTGGCTCTATGAGGAAGGAGAAGTCCTTCCTTTTTATTTCCCATTTCTTGTCAATAAAATTCTTGCTTTGGCACAAAAACTGCAACGGCAGTTTTCTAACAAGATGCCAAAAAAAATACCTGTGTGGAAGCCTTTAATATAACGTTAATTAAATGCACGGTCAATGGCATAAAAGTTAAAAATACCAAAATCCAGAATTGCATATTTTTGGTCCCTTCATATCTCATAAAAACAATAATAAAAAGTGATCAAGTTCCATCAAAACAAAAATAGTACCAATAAAAACTACAGATGACAGCACAATAAATTCATCCTCATACGGCCCTGTGTACGAAAAAATAAAAGAGAGCAATTTTAAGCACGCTAATTTTCGTACAAAAAATTATAATTTTTTAAAAGTAGTAAAACAAAATAAAACCTATATTCATTGGGTATTGTCGTAATCATATGGACCTACAGAATAAACATGAGGTAGATTTATCATACTGTTTAGACCATTTGAGATGGTCTAAATTTGTCTCTCAGAAAGTCCATTTAGTTGAGATTTTTATGTCACTTTTGGTTAAGAGTTTTTCTCTTCCCGGCAAGCATAGTGGTTTATACTAGAGCACAAAATGCAGTGGTCATTAAAGGAGAACTCCAGAATATTAAAATTGTCCCCCATACTGCCGGCAGTAAAAAAAATAAAGATGTACATACTTTCCCCCGCTCCCCAGGGGCCTCCGGTAACCGGCTCCGGTCTCCGCCGTGATCCTCTTCCTGGTTGCCGGTGGTCAGATGAATCATACTGCGTTCAGCCAATCACCAGCCGCAGTGAAGTCCCGACTCGGCCGGCGATAGGCTGAGCGGCAGTGTGACGTTTTCGGCCCCGGCAGCAGGTGCCGGTGTAGTGAAGGATTTTGTGTCCTGAAGCGTTCTCACACTGCCGCTCAGCCTATTGCTGGCCGAGTCGGGACTTCACTGCGGCTGGTGATTGGCTGAGTACAGTATGATTCATCCAACCACCAGCAACCAGGAAGAGGATCGCGGCGGAGACCGGAGCCGGTTACCGGAGGCCCCGGGGGAGCCGGCAGTATGGGCGACAATTTTTATATTCTGGAGTTCTCCTTTAATTTATCAACTGAAAAGTTGCGAAAAAAAGTTGCATTGATGCAAACTAAGCCAAAACCTCAGACCATGTCGACCCAGGCGGTAATAAAATCTAAATAGGTAATGGGAAGTTTGTGTGCCAAATTTATGAAACAGTGTGCGGCTTTTGATAATTTTGTTGCACGCAAGACCAAAACTCTGCAAATTCTGATGTCAAAACTACCGCGGAAAATAGATCAGGATTAAATCACCCCTGTGTAGAAACTGAATCCCCCAATGTACAAAATGGCGGGTTTCTTAAATACAATCTCGCTCCACAAATGATTTTATTTTGTTTCACCATGGATTTGGTGGTAAAACGAGTGATGGCATAACAAAGTACAATTGTTGGCGCAAAATATGAACCATCATATAGATTTGTAAGTTGTATATTGAAAATTTGAAAGCGTGGCTATAAGAAGGCACAAAAAATCCCTTTGTCCTTAAAATGTATACAAAAAAATTCAAATTAATATGTTACTCAGTACCATTTTTATGTCTCTATCACATATATTTATTATAAAAAATACCTACTTTCATTAGCTCAGTGTTATAAATCCTCCCTTGTGGTGGTGAGAGGTGATTGGTGTGTCAGCCTTGTCCATGAGTCATCTCTTGTCCATGACCCATGGACAAGCTGATGCTGCTGCAGGACTCCTTAGTATCCTAGTAGGTATGGGGACCCCTAGTGGTGGGATTTTCTTTATTAAATATTCAAACTTTTTTCAACAACCATATTACAAAAGGTCTTTAATTTTCATTAGTAACACCATATAAAAAGTTTTTGGATCTGACAGTGCCCATTTAAGGGGTTAAAGAGGTTGCACCAGATAGGAAAAACATGGCTTTCTTCTTCCAGAAGCCATGCCACTTTTGTCTAGAGGGTATGCCGGGTATTGAAGCTCAGTTTTATTGAAGTGAATAGGGCAGACCTGCAGTACACCACACAACTTCTGTCAAGTATTGAGCTGTTCTTGGAAGAAAGCCGCAATATCTTTCTAATCATGTACAAATCATTTCCGAGGGCCCAAGCATGTTCTGCAGCTCTCAGTCTGTATATATACAGTATGTGTAAGGCTATGTTCACATCAGAGTTGTTCAAATCTGTTGTCGACACATAATGGAGGTCACCAGGGTTGGCCCAAGACATTGGGCCAACCCAAAACTAAAGCAAATTTAACGTAACGGCCAAATAAAAAAAGCCCATTGACAAGAATGGGATCGGTTACCTTCTTCTTTCATCTATGTGTCTCATTTCTATAATGGAGATGAAAAACGCTGTTGTGAACGCAGCCTAACTTTCCTGCATTGTAGCAGCCGAAGCAAGAGATGAGCTAGGTATGCCGGAGAGCACTACAGCCTGGTCTAACAGACAGGGGATGGAAAATACCGTACATTACAGTCAGACAATGCCGTGCGTTTAAGGAGCACCAATATGGCAGCAATGGAACGCTTCACAGAAGAGTACTAACATGGTGGCAATCACGTGACACAGACCGCTCCACATTCGCACAATGGAACTCCCAAGGGGCAGCGCTCTAGTCTCTGCGTGAGGACGTCTAGTTACGCACCGCATACGCATGCGCAGATTAGCCTGTGTGCTACAATATTGAGACTCATCGGCGGACATGGAGGAACAGAGCCGGAGTCAGCAGACAACCCCGAGCGGGAAAGGCAAGGAGGCCGGCAGCCAGCAGTCAGATCCTGTGAAGGATAAGAAGGAGGACCAGGAGCTGGTGAGATACTGCAGCGAATAAACTGGGTCACGGTATGAAGGAGGCAGCGGCCTAGATCGGGGAGAGCTGAGTCACCCAGGGCCGTGCATTACAGGTTCATGTGAAGGCTCCAGCCTCTGTACAGCGGACGGGTTCATTGGATGTCCGCTTCTCTACACTGTGCGGAGCATGTCTGTGTACGAGTCTGGGCTCACTATGGACTGTATGGGGGGCACACTATTGGACTGTATGGGGGAGGCACGCTATTAGACTGTATGGGGGGGGCATGCTATTGGACTGTATGGGGGGGGCACGCTATTGGACTGTATGGGGGGGGCACGCTATTGGACTGTATGGGGGGGGCACGCTATTGGACTGTATGGGGGGGGGGCACGCTATTGGACTGTATGGGGGGGGGGGCACGCTATTGGACTGTATGGGGGGGGGCACGCTATTGGACTGTATGGGGGGGGGCACGCTATTGGACTGTATGGGGGGGGCACGCTATTGGACTGTATGGGGGGGGCACGCTATTGGACTGTATGGGGGGGGCACGCTATTGGACTGTATGGGGGGGGCACGCTATTGGACTGTATGGGGGGGGCACGCTATTGGACTGTATGGGGGGGGCACGCTATTGGACTGTATGGGGGGGGCACGCTATTGGACTGTATGGGGGGGGCGCACGCTATTGGACTGTATGGGGGGGGCGCACGCTATTGGACTGTATGGGGGGGGCGCACGCTATTGGACTGTATGGGGGGGCGCACGCTATTGGACTGTATGGGGGGGGCGCACGCTATTGGACTGTATGGGGGGGGCGCACGCTATTGGACTGTATGGGGGGGGCGCACGCTATTGGACTGTATGGGGGGGGCGCACGCTATTGGACTGTATGGGGGGGGCGCACGCTATTGGACTGTATGGGGGGGGCGCACGCTATTGGACTGTATGGGGGGGGGGGGCACGCTATTGGTCTGTATGCAAAGCACTGATCAGTGTAACCGGCGCTCTGCTGCTCTTGCCTGGAGCAGTAGATGGCCGATCGGAAATTGGAGAGGCAGGTGAGGACCCTCCCGTCGTCCGGTAAGCTGATCGGGACATCGCCATTTTGTCATGATGGTCCTGATCAGCTCCGCTGAGCTGCCAGGATTCTTTTACTTTTGTTTTAGACGCCACAATCAGTCTAAAGGGTTAATTCCGGGCATCGACCTGATCGGCTGTGCCCGGCATTAGCCGTGGGTCCTGGCTGCCCGTAGCAACCGGGACCCACCGGGTTTAACCCTTTCTCTGCTGGTGAGAACGGTTTAAACCCAATAAGCAGGACCAGGGCATACAGGTACGCCCTGAGTCCTAAAGGATTGGGGATGCAGGGTGTATGCATACGCCCTGCATTCCCAAGAGGTTGAAAAGACTGCACTCACTACTTAACATTGTAGCAGAGTGTCATTTCTTCAGTCACATGAGAAAATAAAATAAAAATTTAACAAATGTGAGGTGTGAACTCACTTATGTCAGATACTGTATAAGTACAATTTCCCAGGGCTTGACAAATTTTTTTAAAATGTAGGAGCCAGAATTTTTTTTTTTATACAACCTGCATGATTTCACTGGAAAACTCTTATTACACACTAATATATAACATATAAAGCATGGTTGTGTACCTAGGCATAATTGTCAAGCAGGAATCTAGGAAAGGTGGGTGATAATCCACGGGGAGGATATAAATGGGTTCTTGCCCAAATTGTCTTGACTCCTGAATGGAAAACTGTCTTAGTTATGCAATATTATAGAGGCAGGTTAGCCATTGCTTAGTGACTAGGAAGAATTATTGTGCCTAGGAGTCTAGGAAAGCTGGATGAGAATCCTATATCGGAGCTATGAACAAGTTGTCACCCAACTTTATTCACACTAATATAGAGGGAAGGACGGGAGCCATGGTTGTGCGCCTAGGCAGAATTCTCAAGCCGGAATCTAGGAAAGATGGGTGAGATGTGGAGCAAATGAAGTTGTCTCAGCAGCCTGGGCAGCTGAGCTTAATCACCCTTTCAAGGACATGTAACACTGGGAGTAGGATACAAGGTACCAGCCTACGCCTACACATAGCTGCATGGCCTACACCAACGTTAACCCCTTAAATGGGCACTGTCAGATATAAAAACTTTTAATATGTTGTACATCTTGGCAGAACAATAGTTTTTCTCAGTATACTTCTTTAAAAAACTCACATTTTATTAAAGGGAAATGCCTCTGAAAATACCACCACTCGGGGTCCCCATACCTCCTGGGACACTGAGTCCCGCAGCAGCAGGAGCGTGTCCAAGGGTCATGGACACAAGATGGCTGATTGACAAGGCTGCAGGAGGAACACAGCTTGCTGCAACACTGCTGTAACACAGAGCTTTACTGAACATGTGCCTCCAGCTGTTGCAAAACTACAACTCCAAGCCTGCCTGGACAGTCAAAGGATGTCTGGGAATGCTGGGAGTTGTAGTTTTGCAAAAGCTGAAGGCTCACAGCTGAAGGCTACACTGCTGCAAAAAAAGTTATCCAGACACTGTACCTCCAACGATTCCAAAACTACAAGTCCCAGAATTACAGGACTGCCAAAGGATGATACACATGAATGACATAGGAAGATGTAAGTTATACACTCACCATATTGTCTTTGGTAGTAGAGTAAAGGCAGTCTCCAATAATCATTGTGTGTGTACAGCATAAAACCAGAAAGGGAAGGGTTACAGAGCAGGGCTGCCAGGCTCCTCCAAGAGCAGTGAGCCTTTTGGCTAAGATCAAGTGTAGTATCTGTTCATCAGGCAGTCCACTGGTAGGCTACATGGAGGAACAGGTGTATTGGGGCGTTCCGGGGCTGGTGCCACGTAACCAGCTCAACGGCTGCCCTGATGTGACCTGTGTCCTCCGGGTCTCACTATGAGGCTGGGAGGGTCTAGAGCCGAGGTACTGTGCTGAAACTCACTGCACCATATACTCTTCACCTTTGGCATCCCGGCCTTCTTGCTAGGATCAGGGAAAATGTTATAGATCCGGCTGGATGACCGGGCAGTAACTCACTGCATCATCCGCTTATTTATTTCCTTTTTTTGTTTGTCACTGTGCAACTTTTACGTGTTTGTTTTTGTACACAAAATTTGTCAGGCAGCGGTAGTCCCTCCTGGCGGTCTAGGGGAGGTGTGTGGCCATCAGGTTCCTCACCTCCCTGCAACCCCTGGGCGTATTGGCTTTGGCTGAGATGCCACCAGTATGTGGCTACTTGGCTAATACCTTGGTCAACGCCTAGGTTGAAGCCAGGGGCATTTGTGGTCCCTTAGTAGCTTAGGCGAAAAGGGACATCGAACCAGGATCCTTGCAGGTGCCTTTTGGCCAGGAGGTGAAGGGTAGGTTTGTTGGGGGCCTCTCTCCTGTTGGAGAAGGGCATCCTTTGTGCCCGTTTTTTATTTTTTTTTTTAGTGTGACACATTTGCACTTTTCCTTGCACTTTGGGTGATAGAGAGCACGTTCTTCGGTTCATAAAAAGAAAAATAAGGAGCCTCTTTATCAGCAGAGACGTATGACTATGCTTTTTGTTTCCACAGTCTGAAGAAGACAAACAACTGCAAGATGAACTTGAAATGCTCGTGGAGAGACTGGGGGTCAGTATCCTGCTGTAATTCCATGTATTTAATGGGGAACACACAATCCTTTTGGTGTCAGTTTGGGACACATTTCATTTATTTATATATAATGGCGGCCTTCATCATTACCTTTTTGTATATGTGGAGTTACCATTTGCAGTATCATGACATGGTTTATTTATCCCTCCCCCCACCTTCCTCATTTTAGGAGAAGGACAGCTCCCTCTACAAACCAGCTCTGGAGGAACTCCGTAGACAGATTCGCTCTTCCACCACCTCTATGACTTCTGTTCCCAAACCACTGAAGTTCTTGAGACCACACTATGGTAAACTTAAGGAGATATATGAGAATATGGAATCTGGAGAAAATAAGGTGAGTGTTAGTTCACTTGTTGTTAAAACTAGGGATCGACCGATTATCGGCCGATAATCACGATTTTGGGCATTATAGGTATCGGCAATTACCTTGCCGATAATGCCCCGCCGCACCACGAAAGCCCCCCGCACCCCCCACCGTAGTGCTGGGCGGTATACCGGTATGAACCAGATACCGTTTGTTTTTTTTTCTCCCACGCTATGGATTTTTGCCCATACCGCTATACCGGTCGGGCCCCTCCCCCACCCTCCGAGTCAATAAAAAAAAAATTAAACTTGCCCGTAATGGGGGTGGTCCGGGCCATCCATCCTTCCTGTAGTGTCCGGCGGCATTCCGGGTGGAGGGTGAACAGGTCCGGGCTGTCCTTCTCCGGGGGTCCTCTTCTCCACTCCGGGCAGGCTCCGGCCTAGTACGCTGCATAGACGGCGCTAAGCTGTGACGTCAGGTGCGTTGCTGCGCAGTGGCGTCTATGCAGCGTTACTAGGCTGGAGCCTGCCCGGGGTGGAGAAGAGGACCCCCGGAGAAGGACAGCCCGGACCGGTTCACCCTCCACCCGGAATGCCGCCGGACACTACAGGAAGGATGGATGGCCCGGACCACCCTCCCCGGACGGTCCCTGCAGCAACTGGGAAGGTGAGTCAGGGTTCTGGGATGGACAGGGGTCTGTATAATATACTATACCTACAGTAGGCCCTCCAGCTGTTGCAAAACTACAAATCCCAGCATGCCCGGACAGCCAACGGCTGTCCGGGCATGCTGGGAGTAGTAGTTTTGCAACAGCTAGAGGCACCCGGCGGGGGGGAGCAGTGTCGGTGATAGGTCTCAGGACCCCCGGACAGGCAGGGGGAGAGAAGCGGGTGGCGGCGGCGGCAGCAGCCTATGGCACCGCAAAAGCCACTGCAGTGCATTGATTTAAAGCGCCTGCTTTAAATCAATGATCTGCAGTGGTGTCGCAGGGGGATAAATAGCCAATAATTTATACCGGAATATCGGTATAAGTTATCGGCCCTAACCTCCACAGATTATTGGTATCGGCCCTAAAAAAAAAAAAACTATCGGTCGATCCCTAGTTAAAACTGGCTGAGGGAGTTATAGGGGTGTAAAAAGTCTGGACTTCTAGAGATAATCACATCTGACAATGCTGTTGATGCTACCAGGCTTGTCAAAGGCAGCCTGAGGATGATTGTGTCATGCCTCATAATGTAAGCCAATGGTGTCAAATGTGACATATTTGGACAAAGGCCAGTGCAGTGAGAGAATACAAACCTACTGCTAGCCTCTGGAGCCGTAAAGAAATGGGTTAGGTGACTGCAGCCCTGGAAGAACCTTTGTGCTTTATTTTTTTTTCCTGTTCCCTTTGATTTTCTTTTATTTCTAGGGGAAACTGAAGAGCTTTCACAACTACAGAGGAAATATAGTATAATATAGTGGCTCTCTGTCTTGTCTCGTAGTGGCTCCCCAGCAGGAACAGGGTTTGTCTTTGAGACAAAATTACAGATCTTTTGGGTGGGATGAAGTTTTCTGCATGTCCATATGTGTGACTTATATAATGGTGAAAGAGATCATGTATAAACCTTCATAATATAAATGTAATGTGATTCTTACAGTATATAGTGTAGAATTTTGGGTGAAGTCTGATGAAATGTCCTCTCACTTAAGAATCCACTAAAGCTATATTACTCCTATTAGTGTTCTGCCTCGGACACTTGCCACAGGTGCTATGTCCCTAGGGCAGATTTTTGCAATCTTATGTTGACATGCCCATATATTGCGTCCTTTTGGGCTGTGTACTGTAACTGCTCTCCACTATTAACTTTTCTCCACCTACGGAACCACTAATCTGTCTATTTGGTACCTTGGATGAGGAGATCTGGCCCCACCATACTCGTGTTCTCCACCAGGAGACGCTGTACATGGCTAGGAAAACTATGGCACTCCGGTGGAAGGACCTGAGGCCCCTGACTCTTACTAGGTGGAAAAAGTTATGGTACCCTTTTCTCATCTTGTATATAATCACAGGAAATGTCCTGCTAAATTTGATCGGGTATGGGGCCCCTGGTGTTCCTCTCCCCTGACCCGCTGTTTATATAATACATCGGGTGGGTCCTCTCTGCCACTTTCGTGAAGCTACCTCACTTTTACCTGTTTCTAGACATCGATTGATCTGCAGAGGTGTGGTGTCCATTACTTACCTATGAGCTGTGCGTTTTATGTGCTTTAATGATGATGGAATATGTTCGCTGGTTTGATGTTTTTTTTTTTTTTTTCTGTCATCCTAGCATGTCTTTGGTTGTATGGTTTACTCTGTTTTTTGACATGTACCAATTCATGAGGCCTTACCCATGAGGACTTGTGTGTTTTTTGACTTCCCTGTCATGTAAGCTTTCTTAATCATTGTATTTTTTACACACGTCTATCCTTCTCTATAAGCTGTACTCTTAAAGGGTTTTGTATTCTTCAATAAAACTAATTTAAAAAGTCTGTTGAAATGTAATTATGAATATTCTCTTTCCTTAGCGATTTGCTGCTGATATAATTTCGGTTCTTGCTATGACTATGAGTGGTGAGAGAGAATGTCTTAAGTACAGACTCCAAGGTTCACAGGAAGAACTAGCATCATGGGGGCATGAGTATGTAAGGTAAGGTAGAAAACAGTCTGGGTTTAAGCATGCCTTTACAGCCTTGGGGCACATTCACACTGTATTTTGTATCCTTATAATTTTGCATTTAAACAGTACTGGTCAGGTCCCTGGTGCCCCATACACAAACGCCTGACAGGGGAGAAGAATGATGTTCTGAGACGTGAAACCAGGCTGTCAATCAAGAGTAAATGGAGACAAGTGCTCTCCTCACCTGTCGGGTCCTGGGGCCAGTATGTGGAGCTGACCGTTTCTGTTTAAATGCATTCATTGACCAAAAAGAACAAATGATTCACACTGTATGGTAGATGCACACCCATCCATACTATTCAAATATTTTGTTTAAATGCCACAGTTTTTGACCCGCCTTAGCTAGTGATTGGCTGAGCAGGTGGTCCCTGCATGGTCGCCACGTCACAGGATGCTGGAAGAAGCCAAGAGAATTGAGGATCGGAAGCTGGTGGTACTGCTGCAGCTGGAGAGCAGGGCTTTACTTTATATCTTTTCAGCCCCTGGAACTCTTTCTGAAATTAACTTTGTCCCTGGACAGCCCTTTTGTTAACAATTTTCTACTATTTTGTTCTATGCATCTACATTGTAACTGTTGGCAAACAAACTGTAGCATGATCCTGCTGTTTTTTTTTTTTACGTTCTGTTTGTCCTCTACTTATGGCTAACCTACCAAAAGTATGTTTGCACAAAGTAGGGGAAATGTAAGTGTAGATGAGACTGTAAGGCTAGGAGGCACTTAATCTGCATGAGAGCTGTAGAAACTAAACAAATAGTAAAATGCAAAGTAGCCTAATTTTCCCTTTTGGATTTATTGGGAAAATAAAGAATAATTATAAATATGGACACACTCTTTACAATGTATGTCTAACAAATAAAGTTTAGCTAGAAGGAATCGGGTTGTTTTGGTGTAAAAATGAAAAAAAAAAATTGTGGTAACTTTGGTTCTTACTTTCTTCCTGTTAGGCACTTGGCTGGGGAGGTTGCCAAAGAATGGCAAGAAGTGGAGGAATCAGATAAATCCCAGAGGGATACTCTGCTGACATTGGTGAAGGAGATCATCCCATACAATATGGCTCACAATGCCGAACATGAAGCCTGTGATCTGCTCATGGAAATTGAGAAAATGGACATGTTGGAAAAGTACATTGATGATAACGCATATGCTAAAGTTTGCCTCTATCTCACTAGGTGAGTCTTGTGTGCATATCACGTTTACCAGTGCTTTAAAGAGTACCTGTCACCAAACTAAACTTTTAATATATTGTTCCATATGTAATTCATAAGACACTTTGCTATTTACTTGCTGTTAAAATTCTCTACCTTTTTGTTTTTAATGTGATTGAAAAAAACAGCCACTAGGTGGCTCTGTTCCCTGCAGCAAGTCAGCTAGTTTGGTCTCCTCCTGGCCTGGCAGGAGACCAAACTCAGGAAGTGCGTGCGGGGCATGGCGCAGGCTTCAGTGATGTTGTGCCTGCTGTGGAACACCCACTTTCTCCTGCCTGGAGCAAGGGGAAAGGTATGATACTGAGCTTTTTAAAGCTCGTAAAAAAAAAAAAAATTCTTCTGAGAATGGAAATACCCCATGTGTGGACGTCAAGTGCTCTGCTGTCGCACTACAATGCTCAGAAGAGAAGGAGCGCCATTGAGCTTTTGGAGAGAGAATTTTGTTTGAATAGAAGTTGGGGGCCTTGTGCGTTTACAAAGGCCCCACCCCCCCCCGTGGTGCCAGAACTGTGGACCCCCACGTGACCCCATTTTGAAAACTAAACCCCTCACAGAATTTAATAATGGGTGCTGTGAGTATTTACACCCCACTGCCGTTAGACAGATCTTTGGAACAGTGGGCTGTGCAAATGAAACATTTTCACGGACCACTGTTCCAAAAATCTGTCAGACACCTGTGGGGCGTAAATGCTCACTGTACCCCTTATTACATTATGTGAGGGGTGTAGTTTCCAAAATGGGGTCACATGGGGGGGGTTCCATTGTTCTGGCACTATGGGGGCTTTGAAAACACACGTGGCCTTCAATGCCGGACACATTTTCTCTCCAAAAGCCCAATGGCGCTCCTTCTCTTCTGAGCATTGTATTTCGCCCACAGAGCACTTTACATCCACAAATGTGGTATTTTCTTACTAAGAAGAAATGGGGTTACAAATTTTTGGGGGCTTTTTTCCCTATTTTCCCTTGTGAAAATGAAAATTTTTGGGTAACAGCATTTTAATTGGTTGGGGACAGAGGACGTATGGATAAGCCCTCGCGTCCCGATACTTAAGGATGGAGAGCATACCTGTACGCCCTCCTTATTTCCGATCACCGCAGCTCACTGGGCGATGATCGGAACAGGATGGCCAGGGGGATCCTGGGAACGACCCCCCCCCCCCTTGTCGGCGATCGCCGCAAATCGCTGGTGAATTCACACAGGTGATTTGCGGCGATTCTGGGTCATACGGGTCTCCAGTGACCCAGAAAATAAGGGTGAAGTAAAGGGACAGGAGTTAGGTGGCAGGGATGCCACCCCTCTTATCCCTGCTATTGGTGCGGTGGGGGTTAGAGTTCGGTTTCCCCCGCTCTGCTAACGCACTGTAGTCCGGAAAGAGCAGGGGAACAGTCTGTGACCGGTGCCGGAGGTCACTTACCATCGGCGGCGGCGATCGGCGGTGGCAGCTGGCGGCGATGAGTTGCCTATCACCATCTGGAGGGCTACAGTTTGAGACCACTATACAGTGGTCTCTAAACTGTAGCCCTCCAGATGTTGCAAAACTACATCTCCCAGCATGCACACACAGCAGTTTGTTGTCTGGGCATGCTAGGATTTGTAGTTTTGCAACATCTGGAGGGCCACAGTTTGGAGATCACTGTGCAGTGGTCTTTAAACTGTGGCCCTTCAGATCTTGCAAAACTACAACTCCCAGCATGCCCAAGCAGGAAACAGATGTCACAGCATGCTGGGAGTTGTAGTTGCATACCTCCAGCTGTTGCATAACTACATCTCCCAGCATGCCCTTCGGCGATCAGTACATGCTGGGAGTTGTAGTTTTGCAACAGCTGGAGGCACACTGGTTGTAAAATACGGAATTAGGTAACAGAACTTAACTGAAGGTTTTCCAATCAGTGTGCCTCCAGCTGTTGCAAAACCACAACTCCCAGCATGTACAGTCTGTCAGTGCATGCTGGGAGTTGTAGTTTTGAACAGCTGGAGGTTTGGCAACCCCCCCCCCCCCCCATGTGAATGTACAGAGTACATTCACACGGGCGGGTTTACCGTGAGTTTCCTGCCTCAAGTTTTAGCTGCGGCAAACTTTCCTCCACAGCGCAAACTCCTAGCGGGAAACTCGCCGTAACACCCCCGCCAGTGTGTACTCTAAAAACACTACTCTACCACAAAATAAAGGGTAAAACAATACATATATACAGTCCCTTACGTTGTCCCTACACCCCCCAAATAAAAATGAAAACTTATCGTACGGCAGGGTTTCCAAAATGGAGCCTCCAGCTGTTGCAAAACAACAACTCCCAGCATTTCCGGACAGCCACTGACTGTCCAGGCATGCTGGGAGTTTAGCAACAGCTGGAGGCACCCTGTTTGGGAATCACTGATGTAGAATACTCCTATGCAATACCTAATTTAGTCCTCAAATTCACATGGTGCTCTCTCACTTCGGAGCCCTGTCGTATTTCAAGGAAACAGTTTAGGACCACATATGGGGTATTTCCGTACTCGGGAGCAATTGCATTACAAGTTTTGGGGGGCTTTTTCTCCTTTTACCCCTTATGAAAAGGAAAAGTTGGGCTCTACACCAGCCTTTAAAAAATAAATTTCTACACTAACATGCTGTTGTTGCCCCATACTTTTTATTTTCACAAGAGGTAAAAGGAAAAAAGACCCCCAAAATTTGTAACTCAATTTCTCTTGAGTGTCGGAAATACCCCATATGTGGGCGTAAAATGCTCTACGGATGCACAACAGAGCTCAGGAGTGAGAGCGCACTATGTACATTTGTGGCCTAAATTGGTGATTTGCACAGGGGTGGCCGATTTTACAGCGGTAAAATAAATACCCACGTGTGACCCCCCCCCCCCCTCATGGAACGTAACAAGGGGTATAGTGAGCCTTAACACCTCACAGGTGTTTGACGAATTTTCGTTAAAGTTCTCAGAAGAGAAGGAGCGCTATTGGGATTTTGAAGAGAAAGTTTGTCCGGAATTGAAGGCCACGTGTGTTTACAAAGCCCCCATGTGACCCCATTTTGGAAACTACACCCATAACGGAATATAATAAGTGGTGCATTGAGCATTTACACCCCACAGGTGTCTGACAGATTTTATTAGCAGTGGTCCGTGAAAATTAAGAATGTAATTTTTCATTTGCTCAGCCCACTGTTCCAAAGATCAGTCAAACGCCAGTGGGGTGTAAATGCTCACTGCGCCCCTTATTAAATTCTGTGAGGGGTGTAGATTCCAAAATGGGGTCACATGTGGAGCGTCCACTGTTCTGTCACCACGGGGGGGCTTTGTAAATGCACATGGCCCCTGACTTCCATTCCAAACAAATTCACTCTCCAAATGCTCAATGGTGCCTGCACAGCACTTGACGTCCACACATGGGGTATTTCCATACTCAGAAGGAATGGGGTTACAAATTTTGGGGGGAATTTTCTCACATTACCATTTGTAAAAATGGCAAATTACGGGGGGGGGGGGGGGGGGAATGCACTTAAGTGAAAAAAATAATTTTTTCATTTGCCCATCAGACTTTAACGAAAAGTTGTGAAACACCTGTGGGGTGTTAAGGCTCACTGTACCCCTTGTTACGTTCCTTGAGGGGTGTAGTTTCCAAATTAGTATGCCTTGTGTTTTTTTTTCTTCTTGCACCATAGGGGCTTCCTAAATGCGACATGCCCCCCAAAAACCATTTCAGCAAAATTTGCTTTCCAAAAACCAAATGTGACTTCTTCTCTTCTGAGCATTGTAGTTCCCCTGCAGAGCATTTTATGTCCTAACATGGGGTATTTCCATACTCGGAAGAGATGGAGTTACGTATTTTGGGGGGGCATTTTCTCCTATTACCCCTTGTAAAAATTCAAAAACTGGGTCTACAAGAACATGCGAGTGTAAAAAAATGAAGATTTTGAATTTTCTCCTTCACTTTGCTGCTATTCCTGTGAAACACCTAAAGGGTTAACAAACTTACTGAATGTCATTTTAGATACTTTGAGGGGTGCAGTTTTTATAATTGGGTCATTTGTGGGATATTTCTAATATGAAGGCCCTTCAAATCCACTTCAAAACTGAACTGGTCCCTGAAAAATTCTGTTTTAGAAAATGTTGTGAAAAATAAGAAAATTGCTGCTGAACTTTGAAGCCCTCTGGTGTCTTCCAAAAGTAAAAACATATTAACTTTATGATGGAAACATAAAGTAGACATATTGTATATGTGAATCAATATATAATTTATTTGGAATGTCTATTTTCCTTAAAGCAGAGAGCTTCAAAGTTAGAAAAATGCAAAATAAAAATTCCATCAAATTTTGGAATTTTTCACCAAGAAATGATGCAAGTATCGATAAAAATGTACCCCTAATATAAATTATAATGTAACGAAAAAACAATCTCTAAATCAAATTTATAAGAAAAAGCATCAGTTATTAATGCATAACGTGATTAGAGGTCAGATTTGAAAATAATGCTCCCGTCCTTGGGGGTCATAATGGGCCCCGTCCCCAAGGGGTTAAAAAAAAAAATTTTCATTTTCCCATCCAAATTTAACGAAGATTTGTCAAACACCTGTGGGGTGTTCAGGCTCACTATACCCCTTGTTACTTTCCGTGAGGGGAGGTTATTTATTTTTTTGCGTTAATGTCAGAACCGCTGTGAAATCGGCCACCCCTTTGCAAATCACCAATTTAGGCCTCAAATGTACATGGCGCTCTCACTCCTGAGCCTTGTTGTGCGTCCACAGAGCATTTTACGTCCACATATGGGGTATTTCGGTATTCAGGAGAAATTGTTACAAATTTTGGGGGTCTTTTTTTCCTTTTACCTCTTGTGAAAATAAAAAGTGTGGGGCAACACCAGCATGTTAGTGTAAATTTTTTTACACTAACAGGCTGTTGTAGACCACAACTTTTCCTTTTCATAAGGGAAAAAGACCCCCCCCCCCCCCCCCCCCAAAATTTGTAACACAATTGCTCCTGAGTACAGAAATACTGCATATGTGGCCCTAAACTGTTTCCTTGAAATACGTCAGGGCTCCGAAGTGAGAGAGCGCCATACGCATTTGAGGACTAAATTAGGGGTTACATAGGGGCAGTCTATGCCAGTGATTCCCAAACAGGGGGCCTCCAGCTGTTGCTAAACTCCCGGCATTCCTGGACAGTCAGTGGCTGTCCGGAAATGCTGGGAGGAGTTGTTTTGCAACAGCTGGAGGCTCCATTTTGGAAACACTGCCGGACTATACGTTTTTCAATTTTAATTGAGGGGGGGGGGGGGGGACAGTGTAAGGGGGTGTAAATGTAGTGTTTACCCTTTATTATGGGGTAATGTAGTGGTTTTTAGGGTACATTCACACCGGCTGGTTTACGGTGAGTTTCCCACTAGGAGTTTTACACTTTTGCAACAGCTGGAGGCACACTGGCTTGAAAACCTTCAGTTAGGTTCTTTTACCCAACTCAGTATTTTCCAACCAGTGTGTCTCCAGCTGTTGCTAAACTACAACTCCCAGCATGTACTGATCACCAAAGGGCATGCTTGGAAATGTGGTTATACAACAGCTGGAGGTACGCAACTAAATCTCCCAGCATGGGGAGACAGACGTTTTCTGTTCGTGCATTCTGGGAGTTGTAGTTTTAGAACATTTAGAGGGCCACGGTTTAGAGACCACTGCACAGTGATCTCTAAACTGTAGCCCTCCAGCTGTTACAAAACTACAACTGCAAACTACTAAAACTGCTAACATCTGTCTGGGCATGCTGGGAGTTGTAGTTTTGCAACATCTGGAGGGCTACAGTTTAGAGACCACTGTATAGTGGTCTCCAAACTGTAGCCCTCCAGATGTTGCTAGGCAACTCGCCGGCTTCCGTAGTCAGAAGGATCGCCGCACGTAATCACCGCACCAGGGAGGGGATTGCCTCCGCCGATTGGCGCAGGTAAGGGACCTCCACCAGTCACACTACAGTTCCCCCGTTCTGACCTGACTACCGTGGGTGGGCAGAATTGGTAACAGAACTTTAAACCCTCCCGCCGACCCCATCTGCTATTGGTCGATCGCTTCTGACTAATCAATAGCAGGGATAGGAGGGGTGGCATTCCTGCCACCTTACTGTTATCCCTTTAGGGGGATCCCTCTTATTTTCCGGGTCACCGGAGACCCGTATGACCCGGAATCGCTACAGATCGCTGGTCTGAATTCACATGCAGACATTGGGGGGGGGATGTTCCGGGATGCCTGCTGAATGATTTCAGCATGTATCCCGGTCCGGTCACCGACCGGCTAGCGGTGGCGGTGGGGACCGGAATTCCCACGGGTGTACAGGTACGCCCTACGTCCTTAAAGACTCAGGATGCAGGGTGTATGCATATGCCCTGCATCGTGAAGAAGTTAAAAATAAATAAATAAATGGGACGGACAAAAAAAAAAACTGTTCACAAATGTTCAAGTCATTTTCTAGCAATGCCAGCAGTGGCTGTTATTTCTCAGTCTTCGTGTTTGTTCAGATTTAGAATAAATAGGCTTATGGTGCAAACAGTGCCAAACTACACCAAGGGCCGTGTATCATGTCCAATTTGGTTTTTATGGTACATAAATTAAAAGAACCTGTCATCATATTTATTTTTATTTAATTGTTATTTATTTTTTTATTTTTTTTACTGCTCTTTTGCACTTGTGGAAGGCTGAATATTATCGGGCACAGCACCACTGCTTCCTTGCACAGTCTGGCTGCTCAAGTGTTGCATTAAAAAGTCCCTGGCATGTGGGTTGGAACAGATAAGTTAATTTAGGTCCAGGGATGTGGAAATCCTATCGCCTGACAGGACATATAGTTCCGGGCGCCAGGCAGGTGAATTTTTCATAGATCTAGCCCTGTAACGGGCAAGCAGGGCTCCTCCCCCTGATACTCGGAGGCCCCGGCTGATTTCAGTAGTTGACAGCGGTGTGTCTAAAGGGATCTTTTAACCATCCCTGGTGGTCTAGCGGGGTGGATTGCAGCGCGATCGCGGGGGGGAGGGGGGGGGGGGGAGACAATCCCCTGTGGAGGTAGCCAGAGGGCTTACCTCTGCATTCATGGCTGCCCCCATAGATCTGCATTTGATTGAACCCAAATGAACACAGATCAATGGAGTTCAATAGAACTGCATTGATCTGTATGAGGAATCTAAATGATTCCTCCTAAAAGTGTATTTAAAAAAATAATAATTTTATTAAAAGTTTAAAAACGCCCATTAACCCCTTCCATGTTAAAAGTTGATATGTTTATTATTATGTTTACATATTTTTATATTTGATATTGGTGTGTGCGTAATTGATCGAACTATTAAAAAAATTCAAATTTTATATCCCGTACGGTAAATTACGTTAATGTAAAAAAAAAAAACACAGAATTAAGTTTTTTTTTTTTTTTTTTTGTTTATAACCTCATATCCCAGAAAAAATGAAGTGTTCAAAAAGTCCAATCAATACCAAAATGGTACCGATACAAACAGCATATTACGGCCCAAAAAATGTGCCATCATACAGCCCAGTATACGAGAAAAAAAAATATAGGGGTCAGGGATATTTTTTTTTATTAAAAAGTATAATAATTATTAAAACATGACGAAAACTAAACAAATTTGATATTGGTGTAATCAGGCCTACCTAAAGTATCAAAATAACATGTAAGTTTGATCACAAGGTGAATGGCAAAAAAAGAGAACCCCCAAATTTGCAGTTTATTTCAATTTCGCCTCACAAATAATTTTTTTTTCAGAGCATAAGTTATGGAAAAATGAAAGGTGTCATTGCAAAGTATACTTGGCCCTGCTAAAAACAAGCCTCATATGGGTCCGTAGATGCAAAAATAAGAGTTATGGCTATTACAGGACGAGGAGGGAAAAAACGGAAGTGCAGAAACTAATAAAGACCTTTTATTTACATATTATTTTATCTACCAGGACATGATTTGGGTGCTGCTGGGCAATCGTGCCTGACTTTTAAAGCAGTGTGCCACATTTTCAAACTGCCCATTACACATTACTCACTCTTACAGACGACTTGAAAATGCTTTTTATTTTTTTATATATTTTTTTATTCTCTTTAGTAGTTGTTTTGTTGTTCTGTTTTTAATTTACCTAATGCACTGCTAATTTATTTGCTTCTATTTAGTTGTGTGAGTTATGTTCCGGAACCAGAGAATTCCTCCCTCCTGCGCTGTGCGCTCTCTATCTTCAGAAAGTTTAATCGTTACCCAGAGGCACTGCGACTTGCTCTCATCCTCAATGACATGGAGCTGGTGGAGGACATCTTCACTTCCTGCAAGGATGTGTAAATATCACTTATTTGATCTATTAATGTTGTGTTTATATTAGTAGTTTCTTATTGTATGTTGTTCCACAGGCAACAATTTTTGCTGCTATTCTCTTCTAACCATACAACTGCCCCCACCCCCCCGACCAAAATTTTTTGTCCAATTATGAAACAAAAAAATCTACCTTAGATGTAAAAAAAAAAATTAATGGTAAAATCCCAAAAATATTAGTGCTCCAAAAATACCTAATATAGTACATATTCATTAAAGACTACCTATCCCCATTTAATCTTTCCCTAATCACCCTCCCAATCTGTCCCTGACTCTAGTCTATCCCTGCATTTATTTTGCTTTAAAAAAACCCTAAAAATACCTTTTTTTTTATTTTTATTTTTTTTTTTTTAATATGCTCTTCAGTAGCTCAGTTGAAGGCACAATGCAGGGGAGGTTGTCAAAGCAAAGCAAGGCAAGTCAGAGAGCAAGATAAACAGTGCATATATAATTAGCCATGAGGGGAGAGGAACAGAGAACAAGAGAAGAGGGAATGTATCCTCTCTGTTCACTCCCTGCTTGTGTACGAGCTCAATGCTCCCTCCTGCCTGTCTGACCCTGTGTGTCCTGGCTGCAGAGTGATTTCAGACTCACTGAGTAAGAAATGCTTGCTGACAGGATTGTTAGAGAGAACCATAGTGGATTTTTAATTTTTTAATTTTTAAATAAAAGCAATTGAAAAGTTGTTCAGCTTTATAAAAAGTTTGTTTCATGAGAGGTACACTTTAAAATTAGACAAATAAAATAAAATATAGAAAATATATATTCATATTTAGATAACCACGATGTAAAGACAACAACGTTTAAGTAGTCTCATGCTACCTACCTACTTAAATGTTGTCTTTACGTTGTGGTGTTATGTGTGTGTGTGTAATTTCAGTCCTGTAAATGTTGAAATTTTTCAAGAAAATAAAGTATTTCTCACAGAAAAGGATTGCAGTAACACACGTTTTGCTATACACTTGTTTATTCCCCTTGTGTGTATTTGAACTAAACCAAAAAAGAGAGGAAGAAAAGCAAATTGGAAATAATGTCACATCAAACTCTATGAGCTGGACAAAATTATTGGCACATTTTCAAATTTGTGGAAAAATAAGATTGTTTCAAGCATGTGATGCTCCTTTAAACTCACTTGGGGCAAGTAACGGGTGTGGGCAATATAAAAATCACATCTGAAAGCAGATAAAAAGGGGAGACATTCACTCAGTCTTTGCATTGTGTCTGTGTGTGCGCCACACTAAGCATGGACAACAGGAGGAGAAGAGAACTGTCTGAGCACTTGAGAACCAAAATTGTGGAAAAATATCAACAATCTCAAGGTCACAAGTCCATCTTCAGAGATCTAGATTTACCTTTGTCCACAGTGCGCAACATTATCAAGAAGTTTGCAACCCATGGTACTGTATCTAATCTCCCTGGGCGTGGACGGAAGAGAAAATTGATGAAAGGTGTCAATGCAGGATAGTCTGGATGGTGGATAAGCAGCTCCAAACAAGTTCCAAAGATATTCAAGCTGTCCTGCAGGCTCAGGGAGCAACAGTGTCAGTGCGAACTATCCGTCAACATTTACATTCCATTAGAAAATTTTCAGTATGTCAAACTGCCCCTCCCTGTCTGCTTGGACTCTTACTAGTCCTGCTGTGTCCATGCATAATCACCTATATCATGGACATACTTCCCTGATTGACAGCTGTGAATGCAGGGCTCACAGCTGGAGGAAAAATCCTCCCACTGTCAGCTTGTGTCCCACTACTGTCAGTGAGGACAAGCTGGGATTTGTAGTTTTCCTAATGCTAGGGGAGATGTGATCAGACAGCATACTGAGGGAGGGGGCGAAGACCTGCACAGTGAGGCCACGCCCCCCTTTTAGAGGAATTCAGACTAGTGAGCTAAATTAAGTGTAATAAAAGAATAAAGGTTCTAGACACATAAACATTAGATGTACATGGTCAGGATTAGGTACTGAGTGATATATTTAAAAAAAATAATTTTTTATTATTTTTTGTTGGCTCTGACTGGTACGCTTTAAGGGTGTCAATAATTTTTTCCTGCCCATTTTTGGAGTGTTGTGTGACATTATGTCCAATTTGCATTATTTCCTCCCTTTTTTGGTTTACCGTATTTTTCGCCATATAAGACGCACTTTTTCTTCCACAAAACTGGGGGGAAAAAGTCGGTGCGTCTTATACGGCGAATACACCCCTATCGCGGCGGTCCCTGCGGCCATCAATGGCCGGGACCCGCGGCTAATACAGGACATCACCGATCGCGGTGATGCCCTGTATTAACCCTTCAGACGCGGCGATCAAAGCTGACCGCCGCGTCTGAAGGGAAAGTGACACTAACCCGGCTGTTCAGTCGGGCTGTTCGGGACCGCCGCGATTTCACCGCGGCGGTCCCGAACAGCCCGACTGAATAGCCGGGTTAGTGCTTACAGGACACCGTGAGGGACCTTACCTGCCTCCTCGGTGTCTTCTCCGTTCAGGGATCCCCTGTATGGCCGGCGCTCTCCTTCCCCGTCATCACGTTGTCACGTACGTGCGTCGGCGTGCGTAACGACGTGATGGCGGCGACGGAGAGCGAGGATACCCGGCCGGCAGCAGAGACGTTCCGGAGCGACGGGGACACGGCGACAGCGATGGAGCGACATCCAGGGCAGCAGTGACGGGTCCGGAGCGGCGGGGACACGTGAGTATTACCTCCTCCTGCAGTGGTCTTCAATCTGCGGACCTCCAGATGTTGCAAAACTACAACTCCCAGCATGCCCGGACAGCCGTTGGCTGTCCGGGCATGCTGGGAGTTGTAGTTTTGCAACATCTGGAGGTCCGCAGATTGAAGACCACTATTGGGTTCAAAATCTTTATTTTTTTAGATTTTGCCCCTAAAAAATTGGGTGCGTCTTATACGCCGGTGTGTCCTATAGGACGAAAAATACGGTAGTTCCAATACACACAAAGGGAATAAACATGTGTATAGCAAAACATATGTTACTGCAATCCTTTTCTGTGAGAAATTCTTGATTTTCTTGAAAAATTTCAGGGGTGCCAACATTTACGGCCATTACTGTATGTATTTTATATTTATTTATATATGTGGAGGGATTTTTAATATAAAATTAATCTTGTACAAGTATACAATATGATACAGATAGCGAAGAATAGTCAGCAAAAATGAAGATATACTTGGTAACATGCAAACGAACAATCTTTGCAGAGCTGATGTAATTGGGGGTTGTCCCCTAAGATAAAGGTCCTGTATTCAGCATCATGTGTACTGTGAGGGCTGCATTGCACTAGACAAACCTTACTTTCATAGAACCTTTATCTTACATCAGTGCCAGCTACCCTCAGAGATTCCACAGTGTGGAACTCTGGTAAATGAACCTGGTATCATATAGTTGCCAGATTGTCATACAGTAGATTGTTGGGCATTTGTTAACATTTTTTTTACTTCTAATATAAGATAGTGAGCCTTGAGGAAAGTAACCTAAAATAAAAATGATCTGCAAAATGCACAAGGCTTTTGCATGGGATTCAACCTTGTGGCATCAATAGTGGATACACTGGCACTGACAGGAAATCTCAAGTAGCTTCCCACATGGGTAGTGGCATGTTTCAAATAACATTGTTATATGTAGGGTAAAATTCCTTTATTAGAAATGAGTATGTGTTTTATGTACTGCTGTACACTGTGGCCCTGACACAGTGTACAGCAGTGCACAAAATGCATTTTCCATTGTTTGGATGTGGTGGTATACCATCCTTGCTATACCCAGATAGCAACTGGACATTTGTTCCAGAATCTTCATGTATTCTCTCTAGTGATTGTAAATGTTGTTTCAGGGTTATTCAGAAACAGATGGCATTCATGCTTGGCCGACATGGAGTCTACCTCAGTCTAAATGAAGACGTTGAAGAGTATGAGGATTTAACTGAGATCATGTCCAATGTCCAACTTAATAGCAACTTCCTTGCTCTTGCTCGTGAGGTGAGTAATGTGATTTAACTAAAGCTTTTTTCCACTCATTTTCTTTTTGTGACGTTACCCATCTATATAATCAACTATTCTAATTTCCTTCTTTAGCTTGATATCATGGAGCCCAAAGTGCCAGATGATATTTACAAAACACACCTGGAAAATAACCGTAAGTTCTGTTTAAGTGATTTAAATGGGCACTGTCAGATACAAAAAACTTTTGATATGTTGTAAAGCATGTAAACCAATAGGTTTTGCAATTGCTTTCATTAGAAAAGGTTCAGTATTTCATACTGAAAAAGCCAGTCAAACAACTGCCCCCCCCCCCCCCCTGCCTGCTTGGACACATACTAGTACTGCTGTGTCCATGCATCATCACCTATGTCATGGACACACTTCCTTGATTGACAGCTGTGAGCGCAGGGCTCACACCTGGAGGAAAAATCCTCCCACTGTCAGTTTGTGTGCCACTACTGTCAGTGAGGACAAGCTGGGAGTTGTAGTTTTGCTAATGCTAGGGGAGGTGTGAGCAGACAGCATACTGAGGGAGGGGGCGGAGACCTGCACAGTGAGGCATCGCCCCCTCCCTTTGAGAGGAATTCAGACTAGTGAGCTAAATTAAGTGTAATAAAAAAATAAAGGTGCTAGACACATAAAAATTAGATGTACATGGTCAGGATTAGGTACTGTGTGATATATTTAGAAAAAACATTTTTATGTTTGATCTGACAGCTACGCTTTAAGGGGTAGCAACAATAAGTAATGAATGTCCTTTTTATAATATATGAATATTTATCCAAAGGATTTGGAGGTAGTGGATCTCAAGTGGATTCGGCAAGGATGAATTTGGCTTCATCCTTTGTGAATGGATTTGTTAATGCAGCCTTTGGTCAAGACAAGCTGCTTACTGATGATGGAAACAAGTGGTTGTATAAAAACAAGGATCATGGTAAGAGCTTAACTGGGGTGAACTTCATTGCTTTTTCATTCAGCACGTTATGCTGGGGTATCTCAATTGTCTTGTATAATACTGTGTTCATAGGAATGTTGAGCGCAGCTGCTTCTTTGGGAATGATCCTCCTTTGGGATGTGGATGGAGGTCTTACTCAGATAGACAAGTACCTGTATTCATCTGAGGACTACATAAAGGTAAGAAATCCTTATAGTAAAAGAATACAGGTTTTAATACAGGTTGGAGCAGTTAGAGCTTATAGTTATTAGTGGCTGCTCCTGCAGCTAGCAGACTACTTCTGTTTCTGTTGCTTATGTGCTGACATCATGCCTCTTAACCTCTTGATGACGAAGGTCGTACTTGTACGCCCTGTGCCAGCTCCTCTTCTATGACTCAAAAAATGAAATAGTTAGGGTGCATGCACACCACGTTTTTGCTATCCAGTTCCCGTATACGGTTTTCCTTCAAAAACCGTACTAAAACGTATTGAAAACCGGATGTATTGACTTAACATTGCAAACCGTATTGCAAACGCATCATACGGTCATGTCCGTTTGGTGACTTTTACGGTTGGGCCCGGTTTTTCAGCCACGTTCGCAACCGGAGTATACAGCGTTTTTAGGTCCGGTTGACCAACCGTATCCTAACCGGATACGTTTTTATTAACATGGAAGTCAATGAGAACCGGACTAAACCGTATGAGTGTACGGTTGCATCCATTTTAATCCCTCCGTTTTTATTATTGCACATGCGCAATGCAAGCCGAAAACACCACCCACCTTCTAGAATGTTCTTTCTGGAAAAACTTTATTTAAAAACAAGGCGAACATTGACAGACGTATACGTTTTTTTTAGGGTGAAAACGGATACAACCGGATTAAACCATACATCACGATTCAAACCGTATACGGTTTCAAACCGGATACAGGTTGATCTATGTGCACGCGGTTTAATACGGTTGAGTCCGGTTTTTGCCTATCCGTTTTTTACAATAAAAAACCTGATACGGGAACTGGATAGCAAAAAACGTGGTGTGCATGTACCCTTATAGGGGTTGGAAAAGGAAATTTTAAAACATGCAAATTTTCGTACACAAAGTAGTAATTTTTTTTAAGAAGTAATGCAAAATAAAACCTATATAAGTTGGGTATAATTTTAATTGTATGGACCTGCAGGACAAAGGTAAGGTTTGATTCTTACCAGAAAGTACTCTGCATCGAATGTGAAGCCCCCAAAGGTTACAAAATGTCCAAAAAACAAGCCCTCATATGGGTCTGCAGGTGGAAAATTGAAAGGGTTATGATTTTTAGAAGGTGAGGTGAAAAAAAAAACAAAACACAAGGGTAAAAAAAATGAATAAACCATGCGTCCTTAAAGGGGTACTCTGCCCCTGGCATCTTATCCCTTTCCAAAGGATAGGGGATAAGATGTTAGATCGCCGCGGTCCCGCTGCTGGGCACCCCGGGGATCGCCTCTGCGGCACCCCGCCATCATTACTGCACAGAGCGAGTTCCCTCTGTGCGTAATGACGGGCGATACAGGGGCCGGTGCAGCGTGACTTCATGGTTCCGCCCCTCATGACATCACGGCCCGTCCCCTAAATGCAAGTCTATGGCAGGGGGCGTGACGACCGCCGCGCCCCCCTCCCATAGACTTGTATTGACGGGGGCGGGCCGTGACAAACTCGCTCTGCGCAGTAATGATAGCGCGGTCCCCAGCAGCGGGACCCCGGCGATCTGACATCTTATCCCCTATCCTTTGGATGGGGGATAAGATGTCTAGGGGCGGAGTACCCCTTTAAGGGGTTATTCATGTGACGTCAAAGCCGAAGATGCAACTTTATTGTTGTTCAAATCAATATAGGGTCTAGCAAGGAATACGAGCATATGATGTGGGCATATCTGCCATTTTAAATAAATAAAATTCTTCTATCAAGATAATGCATTTCATTTATGTATTTCGTTTTAGGACAATGTAGCTTTTAATGTTATTAATAAAGTGTGTACTGGGGGCTGCCATTACTGTAGCTTCTGTTTGGTGTGTCACTTCATAACACCTACACAGTTGCTTTATGGCATGCACAGGGGCATAGGAAAGTTAGGACTAAGTGTCTCCTAGAAAAGCATGGTTTGCTTACTGCACATGTGCATAGCAAAGGCTAGGTAAAATGAAAGGGGGAGCCAGCACCATTTCCTTAAAGTCCCTGAGGAGAAACCCCCTCTACTCTTGCGCACACACACATAAAAGGAAGGTAGAAAAGATGCTTGCTCTCACCAGATTCCTCATGTTAGCTCCTTCTGCTGGTCAACAGTGGGCGATGACAAGTTATTATTTAATTTGTCATATTTTGTGACAAGTTCATTTTTTTTTTTTAAATATATTTCCAAAAATATTTACAAAATTTAAACTTTAAAAAAACATTCCCTTTTAAAAGGGCTATTTGCTGCTGTCCAATTTTATTAAGGGTGGATGTACACATGTAATACTCAAACTGGGGTGGATTTAGTCAATAATAATAATAATATACTATTGATTTGGCCTGAACCCCCTCCAGCCACTAGGAGGCACTGTTGGGGCTTGCATGTCAACCCCAAGTGATGCTTTCTTCTAGATTCTCAAGTGTTTAATATAAAGATGCCCTTTGTGGTTTTATTTTCTGGGCAGTATGACCAAAAGTGTGTATCACGGAATAAATGAACGATCAGCCGCAGCTCTGTCCCCATCATGTTACCCGCAGGCGCTGATCTTTTTCCTCCTGGGAGCCGCAAAGGCTGGAAATGAATGAGTTGTGAGCCGTGGGCGCAGGACGGAGAACGGAAGCTGTCACCTCCCCCTGCAAGCACTGAAAGCCAGTGGGCTGCAGGCGCTGCAGAAGTTCTGATCAGATTCATTTCCAGCGCTGCGGCTCACAGGAGATGATCAGTGCCTTCGGGTAACTTGATTAGTCCCCCGATGCGGGGACAGCGCTGCGGCTGAAAGTTCATTCATTCGGTGGGGGGGGGGGGGGGGGGGGAGGAAAAACAGGACAGCGCCCGCAGGTCATATAATATTACGGTAGTTCCCCAGCGCACTGCAGCTGATAATTCATTCATTCGAGGGGGAAGGGGCCTGACTGGTATTGCAGTATAGGGAGAAATTCATACCGTACAGAAAAAACTCTGACTAATCGCTAAGGCGCGAAACGCGTCAGGGTGCTGAACATGTATCTGCAAATCTCCAAATAAAGTATACGCTTGGAATTCACCTGGATGCTGGATACTTCTTCTTTGTACAGAAAAAACATACCGGTATTCCGTATGAACGGTATATCGCCCAGCACTAATATGCTGTAACAATTGAAGATTTTCCTAGTCATGACGAAAATATGGATTTCTCGTTTGACTCTATTGGGGGACACAGAGACAGTGGGTTAATGCTGCTGACACTAGGCAAAAAAAAAAGAAAGTCGTCCCCTCCCAGCAGGATATACCCCACCTACAGACTATCCGTTTTAGCTTAGTGTCTAGGGACGTGTATGTAGATTTTATTTTTTTTTCTCCCTTTTATTTCTCTCTTTTTAGGTGGGGGTTCACTGTTGCCCCATTTGTGAAGAAGGGGCACAGGCATCGAGTTATGCACTGTCAATCCCTTCTCACCACCTGGGGTTGCACCTTTGGGTCCAGGTCCCCCTACGTATCCTGCTCATCTCGCTGTCTCAGCCCGGCATGATGCAGGTGTATAATAGCTGCCTAAAGACTTCAGCAGGTAAGTTTTCTGAGTCAAGGTGAGTATTTCCTTCTCTTTTTTTTCCTTCTCCCCTCCTCTTCTTTTTTTTTTCTAGGAATCTGTTTTATTCAGATTTTCAACCTCTGTAGCCTCTTTTTCTTTCTCATGTGGCTCAAGGCCTGGGACGCCGATGCCGCTTCCAAGAAATCTCACTGAGCTTCTTTTCTCTGGGAAATGCCTGGATGAGATCATCTCCGAGGCTACTGGAGGTAAAAGTTCCTTATTGCCGCAGAACAAGTCTCGCCGTAACGATTGTCGTAGGAGGTCGGGCAACCAGACCGGCACCCTCACGGGATAAGAAGGTCCCCTTCCTTCAAGGCCCATCCCTCCTGTAAGTATACCCGTTCTGGCCGTCTTGCAGCCAAGTCAGGACACCTTTTAAGCCTCCCTCCGCTTGAAGGGAAGCCCCCACCCGAACATTCTTTTCGGGTGGGAGGTCGTTTGTCCCTGTTCCGGGACGTCTGGTCTTCCCACGTGCCAGACTCTTTTGGTCCGAGATGTCGTTTTCGATGGCTATCGGATCGAGTTTTCTTCCCTTCCAAGGGATCGCTTTTTTCGATCCCGCCCTCCTCTCTCTCCTTCCTAGGCAGTGGATTTTAGGGTCGCGCTTCAGACCCTTCTCGCTCAGGGAGTGATCGTCTTAGTTCCTTCCAAGGAGTGTTTTTCGGGGTTCTGTTCCAACCTGTTTGTCATCCCCAAGAAAGGGGGTTCCGTCCGCCCAATCCTGGATATGAAGCTCCTCAATCGCAACTTACTCCTGCGTCCTTTCCATATGGAGTCTTTCTCATAGATCAAGGGGAGTTTCTTTCCTCGGTGGATATCCGAGACACTAACCTTCATATCCCCATTTTTCCAGGGCATCAGCCCTATCTTTGCAGTTTCGGAAGGCCATTTTCAGTTTGTGGCCCTTCCTAGCCATGGCCCCAAGGGTCTTCACCAAGATCCTGATGGCAGTGATCGCCATCCTGCGAGCCTGGGGTGTTTCCGTGATTCCCTACCTGGATGACCTCCTGGTCAAGGCTCCAACCAGGGCCCAGAATCAGGAGTCTGCCTCACTTGTCAAACCTTGTCCTGTTTCGGCTGGGTGGTCAATCAGGACAAGTCCAACCTGATTCCACGGCGAACGCCCAGATTCAGCTCCCACCGGACAAGCACCACGCTCTGTCATCAGGGGTTCGTCTTCTCCGGCGTCTGGTTCCAGTTTCCATTCGGTTCTGCATGGAAGTCCTGGGTCGGATGGTGGTGGCCATGGAAGCTGTTCCTTTCGCCCAGTTTTATTGTCGACCTCTTCAAATTTCTCTTGTCGTTCTGTCCGGTGGGACAAGTCTCCGCTATCCCTCGTTCGCAGGATTATTTCCCCCCCCCCCCCCCCCCCCCCCAGGACTCGCCAGTCCCTCCTGTGGTGACTTCGGTATCCTTTTCTTCGACAGGGGCGATCTTTTTTGCCCCTCCACTGGCATGTCATCACGACAGATGCTAGTCTCAGCGTTTGGGGGGGGGGGGGGGGGAGAGAGTCTGCAGGGATCGAACGGTCCAGGGCCGTTGGTCCTCCCAGGAAGCTCTCCTCCCCATCAACATCCTGGAACTTTGGGCAGTGTACCTTTTGTCTCCTCCATTGGGACCTTTTGCCTCTTCTCCAGGACCATCCTGTTCGTGTCCAGTACTCCACGGCTGTGGCATATGTCAATTGCCAGGGCAAAGCTCGCAGTCCCGCTGTGATGGTCGAGGTCTCCAGGATCCTTCTCTGGGCAGAAATCAGGGTTCCCTCCATCTCGGCGATTCACATTCCCCGAGGGGGGGGGGAGGGGGGGGGAATTGGGAGGCGGACTTCCTCCACAAGTAGTCCCGTCATCCAGAAGTGTTTGCGGAGATCTGCAACCTCTGGGGCACTCCGGATATGGACCTCTACGCAATCCCGCCACAACCAGAAAGTTCCTCGCTTTGTCGCGAAGTCCTGAGATCCTCTGGCCCTAGCCATAGACGCCCTAGTAATCCTCTGGTCGCACTTGGTCCTCTCTTATCTCTTCCCTCCTCTTCCTCTCCTTCCCAGAGTCCTAAGTTAGCTCAAAGCAGAGGGCGTCCCCGCCATTCTCGTGGCTCCGGACTGGCCCAGGCCAGTGTGGTACGCCGACGTTGTTCGCCTAGTGGAGGACATCCCACTGTGCCTTTCATTTCTTCTCGACCTGCTTTCTCAGGGTCCACTTTTGCGTTTGAAACCGCGGTTCTGACTGCCAGGGGGTTCTCTCCCTAGGTGATCCACACAATGATCAGGGCACGCAAGCTTTCCTTTGCGACGATTTGTCACCGTACTTGTCGGTCCTACTTTCGATTGTGTGAATCTCACTCCTTCTCCCCAGTGGTGTTCTCACTTGCACGCCTTATTTCCTTTTTACAATCTGGGCTGTAACAATGCTTGGCTCTTAGTTCCCTTAAGGGTCAGGTGTTGGATCTCTCCATTCTCTTTCAGCGTCCCTTTGCATCTGACCCTCACATCCACACCTTTCTGCAGGGTGTTGCTCATGCGGCTCCGCCATACAGATCCCCTACTCCCCCGTGGGACTTGAATCTGGTTCTCAGTGCCTTGCAGGGTACTCCCTTCGAACCTCTCCAGGACGTTTCTCTTCGTCTCCTTTCCTGGAAGGTGGCCTTCCTCATCGCGCTCACCTCCATTAGGAGAGATTCGGAGCTGGCGGCTCTCTCCTGCTGTTCCCCCTCCCTGGTTTTACACCAGGCAAAGTTGTTTTCAGTCTGGTCCCGTCCTTTTTGCCTAAGGTGCTCCCCGCCTTTCACCTTCCTTTTTGTCCAGCTCTGTCCCATCCCAGGGAATGTTTGCCTCGTGGTCTTGATGTGGTACGAGCTGTTCAGATTTACCTTTCGGTCACTTAATCCTTTCACCAGTGTGACTTTCTTTATGCTTATGGAGGGTCGTCATAAGGGATTTCCCGCTTCGAAGGTGACCATTTCGTGGTGGATCCATTCTGCCATCTCGGAAGCTTACCGCTGCACAGGGAAGACTCCTCCTTTCTTGGTCTCAGCTCATGCCACTCGTTCCGCCAGGGCCTCCTGGGCACTCCAGAACAGGGCTTTTGGCCTTGCGAGTCTGTAAGGTGGCTACCTGGTCATCCTTGCACACGTTTACGAAATTTTACCAGGTGCATACCTTTGCATCCGCTGATGCTGGTTTGGGTCGCAAGTTGTTGCAAACTGCTGTGGCCCAGCCTTCCACCTGAGTTGCTTGATTTTTCTGCCACCCCGGGGACTGCTTTGGTACATCCCATGGTCTCTGTGTCCCCCAATGGAGCCCAACGAGAAAAGTAGATTTTTATGCTTGCTGTAAAATATTTCTCGGAGGATCCATTGGGAGACACAGCTCCCACCCATTTGTTCTGTCTGGTGTCCTTGGTTCGGTTGCCTTTCCGAGGGTTGGTTCAGTTAATTTTTGTCTGTGATTTCCTCACAGTTGCTGTTTTTGCTTTCCCTGTTGGTCCTCCCCCTACTGCTTTGGGACTAAACTGATAGCTCAGAGTCTGTAGGTGGGGTATAGCCTGCTGAGAGGGGCCGACTTACTTTTGTTGCCTAGTGTTAGCCTCCTAGTGGAAGCAGCACGGTCTCTGTGTCCCCAAATGGATCCTCCGAGAGAGATATTACAGTAAGCCTAAAAATCTACTTTTTATTAACACCTTGGTGACAGAGGGTTTTTCTGTTTTCTGCAATTTCGTTTTTTCCTCCTTACCTTTTAAAAATCAGAACCCTTCCAATTTTGCACCTAAAAATCCATATGATGGCTTATTTTTTGCGCCACCAATTCTACTTTGTAATTACATCAGTCATTTTACCCAAAAATCTACAGCGAAACAGAAAAAAAAATCATGGTGCGACAAAATTGAAGAAAACATGCCATTTTGTAATTTTGGGGGCTTCCATTTCTACACAGTAAATTTTTTGGTAAAAATGACACCTTAGCTTTATTCTGTAGGACCATACGATTAAAATGATACACTACTTATGTAGGTTTGATTATGTCATACTTCTGGAAAAAATCATAACTACATGCAGGAAAATTTATATGTTTAAAATTGTCATCTTCTGATCCCTATAACTTATCTTTCCGCTTACAGGGTGGTATGAGGGCTCATTTTTTGCACCGTGATCTGAAGTTTTTAGCAGTACCATTTTTGTATTGATCGGACTTTTTGATCGCTTTTTCACTTTTTCATGCTATAAAGTGACCAAAAATAAGCTTTTTTGGACTTTGGTATTGGATGCTGCGATGCCACATATGTTTATTTTTATTTACACTTTTTTTTGCAAAGTTATAGCTCCCATAGGGGGTTATAACACTTCACATACTGATCTTTTACATTGATCAATGGTTTCTCATAGGAAACCATTGATCAATGATTCTGCCGCTTGACTGCTCGTGCCTTGATGTCAGGCACTGAGCAGTCATTCGGCGATCGGATAGTGAGGAGGAAGGTAGAGACCCTCCTGCTGTCCTTCAGCTGTTCGGGATGCCACGGCGATCCCGAACAGCACCACTGAGGTAACCGGCATTAATTTACTATCACTTAAGACGCGGTGTTCAACTTTGAATGCCGCGTCTAAAGGGTTAATAGCGAGCATAACCGTGATCAGTGCTGCGCGCTGTTAGCCACGGGTCCCGACCCGCTATGATGCATGTGGCCCTGCATTATGGAACGGTAGTGGGCGAAGGGCGTATAGGTACGCCCTTCGTCCCCGACAGGTTAAAGAAGGGAGACTAACATTAAGCATTGCAACTTTCTCTTTACTGATAGCTGCAAAATCAATAAAGGTGTATAATAGAGAAAAAAACTTTGAAGCAGTGTGTACAAACATGCTATGTGATCAAGGTAACCTAGAGTCCATATAATAGAAAATAATAGAAGAAAAAACTTCAACGGGTATCAGGAACAGTTAAAAGAATCCAATCTCTTGAACGTATACCAAGGTGAAATTAGATGAAGAATCTTCATAAAGTCTAAAATGCTGTAGAAAAAAATTAAGAGAAGTTAAGCATGTAAATATAGGGATTGGTATAATAGGGTGGGATAATGTTCGTCTCCTGTCTTTAATAGAATCCATAGTTTCAGTCATGACTAGGAAAATCTCCAATTTTATTACATGACCAGAGACTTCACATTATGAAAGAATTGTTTGTTTAATCCACCTGGCCAAAGTAGAAGACAAAACAGGGAAATGGGGCTTGCAGTACGAAATAAGAAGTTGAGAAAAAGAATTCCGCAGGGAAGGTGTTTTAGATTGCTAACTTGTAAGCAACGGACGACACATAATCTCTCATTATGAGGAAAAGGATAAAATATGGAAGATCAATTTTAGTACGTCTAAATATAGAGAAACGAACTCCATTAGGAAGATTTTGTCTGTGTGAAAAATCCAAAGCTCTCACACCCGAATCTCGTTTGATAGAAATCAAACACAAAAGAATTGTAAGTTTTGATTAAAGAAGTTTAAGGGATAGAAGATCATTGTTCTCCCAGGAAGTGAGGAAATTCAGAAGAATAGAAAAATCCCAAGTAGCGTGATACCTGGGAAATGGAGGTCTTTCAGAATGGATACTTTTCAAAAGTTTGCAAACTAAAGGATGTTTGCCAACAGGAAAAGTCAATGGGTACATGACTGAAAGATATAGCAGAACGATAAAGACTGTTGTTCGATAAGCTTTTCCGGAATCCAAAGAGTGTGATAGAAAATTCAAAATTAGATTTTTAAAGAAGCTAAAAAGGGATCCAAGTCCTTTTGTGTGCTCCAATGAACCCAAAGTTGCCTGGCTGATCTATAAGCCATCTTGGTACCTGGGGCCCAGGTGTCTGATGAGAGGTTTCTAGATGTTTCAGAAAGGTCCGTGTCAATTCTAGTTGGCCTAATATCTTCCAAGCAATCAACGTCAGTTGATACGAAACAATTAGAGGATGAGGTTCCTCTAAAGGATTGAGGAGAAGATGTTGATGGGAGGTAAGATCCTCGCAGTGTTGATTGTCATTCCAGGAATCTGGGGAAACCTCGCCTACATCGGCCACCGGGGTTGTCAGAACCAGAGTGGATTTCTGTAATAAAACCTGAACCAGAACTCTGGGGATCAGTGTGATGGGAGGAAAGTCTTATAGGATTTCCTGTGGCCAAATCTGACAAAAAGTATTTACTCCCGATGCTTCGGGATGCGGACACCAGGTGTAAAATTGGTGAAGTTGTTGGGCCCCATAAAGAGTTTATTTGCGGAAAAATTAAGGGCTCTAATCTCCAATCGCTGTGGTCGGTGAGATAATGGGAATGCCAGTCAGCCACCGTATTGGAAAGGCCTGGAAGATATTCCGCCTTCAAAACTATACTCATGCCAAAGATCTTTTGTGATATTAATGAGTAACTTGGATCTTGTACCTCCTAGGCGATTTGATGTAGTGGACGGCCGATATATTGTCCATACGTAGAAGTATGCAACAATGGGAACTATGTTTCGCAAACCTTTTTAGAGCAAAAAAGCCTGCGAGAAGTTCCAGACAATTTATATGGAGATGACTTTATGAAAGACCATTTCCCTCCTCTAGAAAGGGAACCGCAATGAGCACCCCATCCAGTAAGACTCTCGTCCGACTATAAAAAGATCTGGATTGGAGTTGAAAATAGTCTTCCCATTCCATAGCTGAAAATGTTGAAGCCACCAGAGAAGGACAAATTTCGTCTGAATAGTTCAGACTGTCTAATGTTGGATTTTTAATCGTTGGCGAGCCCTGTAATGAAGAGGGGCTGGAAAAATTGCCTGAATGGAAGCAGATAGAAGACCTACTATTCGAGCTATGGAACATAAAGAAAGGAGATTTTTGTTTTAAAATTGAGCGAATCACTTTTCAAATCAATTTTTTGTTTTTTGGTTGGTAGAAATTGAATAAAAATGAATTCATGAAGGGAGAATACAATATAATGAGGATAAAGAGAAAAAAAATTATATAAATCGAAAATAAAACAGATTCAAAGAAAATAAATAATATATACAAATATATATAATATAATATATACAAACATATATAATACAAATAATAAATGATTACATAACAAATATGAAAATTAATATTAAGAATTCATAAAAGTGAGCATAAAATTAACAGCCCTTATCTTCCTGAATAGCAGCAAAGAAAAAGGGTTATTTGGATGACTCTCAGACCTATATTTTATGGACTCTACTGTGATTATTTACCTTTATTACATAGCATGTTTGTACGCACAGTTTCAATTTTTTTTTCTGTTTATATATCTTTTATCGATTTTGCTGCTATGAGTAAAGAGAGAGTTGCAATTAGAGATGAGCGAACTTACAGTAAATTCGATTCGTCACGAACTTCTCGGCTCGGCAGTTGATGACTTATCCTGCATAAATGAGTTCAGCTTTCAGGTGCTCCCGTGGGCTGGAAAAGGTGGATACAGTCCTAGGAGACTCTTTCCTAGGACTGTATCCACCTTTTCCAGCCCACCGGAGCACCTGAAAGCTGAACTAATTTATGCAGGAAAAGTCATCAACTGCCGAGCCGAGAAGTTCGTGACGAATCGAATTTACTGTAAGTTCGCTCATCTCTAGTTGCAATGCATAATGTGAAGTCTCCGCTCTTGTAATAAAATTGAGGATTACAAAGAAACCACAGGGGAGATATATTAAGAATCCATAATTGGGAGTGAAATGTGCAAAATTTATACATCTTTGGCTGTCCTTATGTTGGAATTCAAAAACAATTGAGACCACTCCCACTCCCAGTTAAAAGTCCCAGTGACAAGAGGGGGACTTATGTGGTGTGCCATCATTTTGCTAATTTTTAATCCCAAAATAATGGACACAGATCCTTTAAAATTCTTTACTGTCTGACTTACAACTTTTTTTTTCCTTCTCTTCAGTCTGGAGCTCTCTTGGCCTGTGGTATTGTGAACTCTGGGGTGAGAAATGAATGTGACCCAGCTTTGGCCCTTCTCTCAGACTACGTCCTCCATAATAGTAACACCATGCGTCTTGGTGCCATTTTTGGGTGAGTGGCAGATCACATTTGAGGTTATTTTTGTTTCAGGTTGGATATGCAGGGGGATAATGGTGAGCTGTGGTCTTGGATAAGGCCTCCCTATTTAGCTAGTATAAGGTACTAATATCAGTTCGTTAATTGATAGATCAAGCGCCATCAGTGATCAATTTTTTGTATTGTCTAAGGATCATTTCTATCAATACTTTGCTTCTATTAGTACTCTGACTCATACCTCGTTCCCCAGGGTTGATTGATGTATATATCCTTTACTGTCAAAACCGTATAATATATTCTCTCCATATTGGTGAAGGTTATTCGCACGAGTTGTATTGGTAGGGTGGTTGTATTATGCTATATTTTACCTTTTTACTCTAGCAGTATTGTATTAAAAGTTTAGTTTTAAGACGTCATTGTTTTTTTTGTTTTTTCCAATGATTTGAATATGGATACATGCTGCTAGTACCGTGTTTCTCTGAAAATAAGACCGGGTCTTATATTAATTTTAGTCACAAAAAACACACTAGGGCTTATTTTCAGGGTAGGGCTTATTTATTTACAGTATGTACATTGAACAGCATACATTGCCCCCCAACGTCGTCTCGCGGATTGTGTGCGTGTTGTGTTTTAGAAGATGTCATGATTATTTAGTGAGTTATATTCCATAATAGAAGAGGCAATGATGTTTGACTGGTTTGGCAAATCTCTGAGTACCTGCATTGTCTAGGGCAGGGTGTTGGTGAAGCTGGTAATAAACATGTGCACCAACTCCAGAACTCGTAAAATCGGTTGCAGGATTTACATAAAAATGGTTAAAACCACCCACCGACCAAATGCTAGATTAGGCCACATGAAGGGGCACTAGGACTAGAAGCCAGAGTGGAGAGCTGTTAAATGGGCACGGTCAGATTCAAAAACTTTTTATATATTGTACATCTAGGCAATAAATTAACCTTTCTAATATACTTCATAAGAAAATATTTCCTTTTTATAGAAATCATGGCTTATTAAATCATGGCTTTGACCAAGATGAAGCACAGGCATGGACAAAGTCCAGTAAGTGAGGGTGGGCTAGCACTCCTCTGTGCTCTCTCCTGTCTGATAGGGCTCCTCTGTTCTCTCTCCTGTCTGATAGTATTTCTCTGTGCTCTCTCCTGCCTAATAGGACTCCTCTGTGCTCTCTACTGTCCTATGAGACAGGATAGAGCACAGACTGGACTTTGTTTATGCCTGTGCTTCAGCTTGGACAAAGCCATGATTTTATAAGCCATAATTTCTATAAAAAGGAAATAACATTTTCTTATGAAGTATAATAGAAAGGTTAATGTTTTGCCAAGATGTACAACATGTAAAAAGTTTTTGTATCTGACAGTGCCCATTTAATGCTTCAAGGGCTAAATGCTGGACATGGGTCCTTTATAGAAATCATTGCTTATAAAATCATGGCTTTATCCTCCTGTCTGATAGCACTCCTCTGTGCTCTCTCCTGTCTGATAGCACTCCTCTGTGCTCTCTCCTGTCTGATAGCACTCCTCTGTGCTCTCTCCTGTCTGATAGCACTCCTCTGTGCTCTCTCTTGTCTGATAGTACTCCTCTGTATTGTGTTCTGTCTGATAGCACTCCTCTGTGCTCTCTCCTGTCTGATAGCACTCCTCCTCTGTGCTCTCTCCTGTCTGGTAGCACTCCTCCTCTGTGCTCTCTCCTGTCTGGTAGCACTTTTCCTCTGTGCTCTCTCCTGTCCTATCAGACACAGAGGAGTGCTAGTACACCCTCACTTACTGGAATTTGTCCATGACTGTGCTTCAGCTTTGACAAAGCCATGATTGTATAAGCCATGATTTCTACAAAAAAAAATAAATCCTAAAGTATATTAGAAAGGTTAATGCTTTGCCCAGATGTACAAAATATTAAAAGTTTTTGTATCTGACAGTGCCCATTTGAGTTTTGGATAACTCTACACTTCCATGTTATCTGAGGAAATCTGTGGCTAGTCTTGGGGGCCCTACAAAAGTCATTGTCTTAACCCCTTAAGGACAATGGACGTACTCGTACGCCCCCGTTTCCGAGTCCTTAAGGACCGAGGACGTAGGAGTACGTCCTGTCCATTCCCGGCCCCCCCCCGCCGCTAGCCGGAGGGGAGCCGGTGCCCGATGCCTGCTGAAATTGTTCAGCAGGCATCGCGGCATATCGCCCAGGGGGGTCATTATGCCCCCCCATGTCGGCGATGGCCGCAGATCGCTGGACAATTCAGTCCAGCGATCTGCGGTGATTCCGGGTCAATCGGGTCTCCAGTGACCCGGAATTACTGGCTGATCGGGGCCATCAGAGACGGCCCCGAACAGCCAGAGCCAGCAGGGGTGAGGTGGCACTGGTGCCACCTCACGATCGCCCTGATTCGTAGGCCGACCAATCAGGGCGCCTGCTGCGGGTGTCACTCCCGCACCCGCTCCGCCCCTCTTCCGGAGGACGTGAGCGGGTGCGGGACGTGCACCCCGGGTGCTGGGGACCCCGATCCCCGGCGTTAATGTTGGGATCGGGGCCCCAGGAGCGGCGGCCGCGGCGGGACTGACCTGCGCGGCGTCTATCAGCAGCAGCAGGAGGTGAGTGACAGCCTCCTGCTGTTGCTTAGCAACAGCTCCCAGCATGCAAAAAGGGCATGCTGGGAGCTGTAGTTATGCAACAGGAGGAGGCAGACCACCACAACTCCCAGCATTCCCTTATGGGCATGCTGGGACTTATGGTTTTGCAACAGCTGGAGGCACATTCTTTCTATGGAAAAGTGTACCTTCAGCTGTTGTATAACTACAACTCCCAGCTTGCACAATCAGCTAAAGTGCATGCTGGGAGTTGTAGTGGTGCATCTGGTGGTTGCATAACTACAACTCCCAGCATGCCCGTTGGCTGTCGGTGACTGCTGAGAGTTGCAGTTTTGCAACAGCTGAAGGCACACTGAGTTAAGTAGCAAACCAGTGTGTCTCCAGCTGTTGCATAACTACAATCCCCAGCCAAAGTAGTATGCCTCCCGCTGTTGCATAACTATAACACCCAGCATGCCCTTCCACTGTCCGTACATGCTGGGGGTTGTAGCTTTTGCAACAGCTGAAGGCACACTGGTTGCAAAACACTGTTTGTTACCAAACTCGGTGTTTCACAACCAGTGTGCCTCCAGCTGTTGCAAAACTACAACTCCCAGCATGCACTGATAGACCGTACATGCTGGGAGTTGTAGTTTTGCAACAGCTGGATGTTTCCCCCCCCCCCCCCCCAATGTGAACGTACAGGGTACACTCACATGGGCAGAGGATTACAGTGAGTATCCGGCTGCAAGTTTGAGCTGCGGCAAATTTTCTGCTGCAGCTCAAACTGCCAGCGAGAAACTACTGTGAACCCCCCGCCCGTGCGACTCTACCCTAAAAACACTACACTACACTAACACAAAATAAAATAAAAAGTAAAAAACACTACATATACACATTCCCCTACACAGCCCCCCTCCCCAATAAAAATGAAAAACGTCTGGTACGCCACTGTTTCCAAAATCCTCCAGCTGTTGCAAAACTACTCCCAGTATTACCAGACAGCCACTGACTGTCCAGGCATGCTGAGACTTTTACAACAGCTGGAGGCACCCTGGTTGGGAATCACTGGCGTAGAATACCCCTATGTCCACCCCTATGCAATCCCTAATTTAGGCCTCAAATGCGCATGGCGCTCTCACTTTGGAGCCCTGTCGTATTTCAAGGCAACAGTTAAGGGTCACATATGGGGTATCGCCGTACTCGGGAGAAATTGTTACAAATTTTGGGGGGTATTTTCGGCTATTACCCTTTTTAAAAATGTAAAAATTTTGGGAAACCAAGCATTTTAGGTAAAACTTTTTTTTTTTTTTTTTTTTTTTTACATATGCAAAAGTTGTGAATCACTTGTGGGGTATTAAGGTTCACTTTACCCCTTGTTACGTTCCCCGAGGGGTCTAGTTTCCAAAATGGTATGCCATGTGGTTTTTTTTTTTTTTGCTGTCCTGGCACCATAGGGGCTTCCTAAAGGTGACATGCCCCCCAAAAACCATTTGTCGCTCCTTCCCTTCTGAGCCCTCTACTGCGCCCGCCGAACAATTAACATAGACATATGAGGTATGTGCTTACTCAAGAGAAATTGGGTTTCAAATACAAGTAAAAATTTTCTCCTTTTACCACTTGCAAAAATTCAAAAATTGGGTCTACAAGAACATGCGAGTGTAAAAAATGAAGATTGTGAATTTTCTCCTTCACTTTGCTGCTATTCCTGTGAAACACCTAAAGGGTTAATACACTTACTGAATGTCATTTTGAATACTTTGGGGGGTGCAGTTTTTATAATGGGGTCATTTATGGGGTATTTCTAATATGAAGACCCTTCAAATCCACTTCAAACCTGAACTGGTCCATGAAAAATAGTGAGTTTGAAAATTTTGTGAAAAATTTCCAAATTGCTTCTGAACTTTGAAGCCCTGTGGTGCCTTCCAAAAGTAAAAACTCATAAATTTTATGATGCAAACATAAAGTAGACATATTGTATATGTGAACCCAAAAATGTTTTATTTTGAATATCCATTTTCCTTACAAGCAGAGAGCTTCAAAGTTAGAAAAATGCTAAATTTTCATTTTTTTCATAACATTTTGGGATTTTTCACCAAGAAAGGATGCAAGTTATCATAACATTTTACCACTAAGTTAAAGTAGAATATGTCACGAAAAAACAATCTCAGAATCAGAATGATAACTAAAAGAATTCCAGAGTTATTAATGTTTAAAGTGACAGTGGTCAGAATTGCAAAAAATGCTCTGGTCCTTAAGGGGTTAAATGTGTTGTCACTCCACACTTTTCTATTTTTTTTTTACATTTTTAAAAAAAAAATTTATAAAAAAATAAAAATGAAACAATAATACTGTTATTAAGAAGTGGCTCCAAGCAATCACACATGTAGCAAAGCTATCTGTTATACATGTACTCATTACATAAGGAATATGTTTGTTTGATCTTTCAGCGATTTGGGTGATTTCATCAATAAAAGAGTTTTGATGACTTTCCCCTGTTATTAAAAACACTATGGATCAGTCTAGCTTGTGGGGAACAGAGCTGTGTGGTTTTATTTTTATTTTTATTTTTTAAATAAAACACACAGCTCTGTTCCCCACAAGCCAGACTGATCCATATAGTGTTTTTAATCAGTTTTTATTTTTTATTGATAAAATCACCCAGATTGCTGAAAGATCAAACATATTCCTTATGTAATGAGTAAATGTATAGCTGGATAGCTTTGCTACATGTATGATTGCTTAGAGCCACTTCTTAGTATCTATTTTTTTTCGAAGTAATTTTTATTTTAAAGAGATATGAAATAGTATTCAACAGTACAAGTAAGCATACAATATATACCAACACGCTCCAGGGACTGATTACAAACTGGGTGCTGCGTGCATGATCGCGGGTGTCCCCAGCTGCGGGACTCCCGCGATCAGGCATCTTATCCCCTATCCTTTGGATAGGGGATAAGATGTGTAAGCACCGGAGAACCCCTTTAACAACAATTCCTCAAACATCTGTGGGGTGTTAAAGGGGTATTCCAGGCAAAAGCTTTTTTAATATATATCAACTGGCTCCGGAAAGTTAAACAGATTTGTAAATGACTTCTATTAAAAAATCTTAATCCAACCAATAGTTATTAGCTTCTGAAGTTTTCTGTCTAACTGCTCAGTGATGATGTCACGTCCCGGGAGCTGTACATGATGGGAGAATATCCCCATAGGAACTGCACAGCTCCCGGGACCTGAGTCATCAGAGAGCAGTTAGACAGAAAACAACAACTCAACTTCAGAAGCTAATAACTATTGGAAGGATTAAGATTTTTTTAATAGAAGTAATTTACAAATCAGTTTAACTTTCTGGAGCCAGTTGATATATAAAAAAAAAATTTTGGCCTGGAATACCCCTTTAAGGCTCACCATACCTCTTATGTTCCTCAAATGTACATAGTGCGCTCTCACTCCTGAACCTTGTTGTGCGTCCGCAGAGCATTTTACGCCTACATATGGGTTATTTCCGTACTCAGAAGAAATTGCGTTACAAATTTTGGGGGTCTTTTCCTTTTACCTCTTGTGAAAATAAAAAGTATGGGGCAACACCAGCATGTTAGTGTAATATTTTTAATTTCTTTACACTAACAGGCTGGTGGTCACCCAACTAATGTCGCAATCTGAGAATGCTTATACAGTGGTCCCTTAGACAATATTACCACCAAACATCAAAGACCAAAGTACAGACATTATACCAACATATATGAGAACCTTTATTAAACATATACAAAGTATAAAATCACATAAAAAAAACACATATGGAGAGGTAAACCGATGACATGGACAGAAGACAACAGAGGTAATGGGGTAGCATGAATATTAAATCTTGGCATACATGTGGTAAATGGCGTGGTAAATGGCGTGGTGCGGCTCTGATCTACACATGGGTAATGGTGTAGCAGTAGCCATAATAGCATTTAGACACAAGTGATAATCATTCTTGGAATATACAGGTAGTATAAATAATAAGATTAAATAGAGAAATGCACCCTGCCTAGACACCTCACCTCTGTTCAGCCCCAAACGCGTTTTCACACACCTGCTTCCTCAGTCGGTGTGTCATGTGTTGGTTGCCTCTACTATTTATACTATAGGCCATCCAATGAAAATAAGTTTTCTCTATCGGCTCCATTGGGGGACACAGAACCTTGCTGCTTTCTCTAGGAGGTTGACACTATGGTAACCAAAAAGTCGGCTCCTCCCAGCAGGATATACCCGCCTCCAGGCCACTGAGCAATTCAGTTTTTGCTTAGTGTCTAAAGAGGTGGACATGGTCTGGTTTTCTCCAGACTAAGTCTCATATTTTTATTTATTAGGTTTAGGGGACGTGCTAGTTCTTTATTTCTGTTTTCAGGTGGGGACTCGGGAACGCACGGTTTCCTCATTGCGAGAGGTGGCAGGCATCTTGGATGTACTGTTAACCCCCTCTCGCCAACGGTCAGCGCTTTGGGTTGTACCTCATGGGTCCAGGTCCCCCCTACCTCCCTGTTCACCTCGCTATGAGCTTGGATTGCCGCAGGTGAAAATGCTGACTGAAGACTCCATGACTGAGGACTTCATGAGGTAAGTTCTTCAGACAAGGTGAGTATATCTCCCTCTCTACAGGTCCTGGAAGAGCCCTTGCAACCTCTGGAGACCCCTGACTTGTGACCACTCTTATACTATTTTTCTGGGGTCTGTCTGGAGGGTATTGTTCCCTCCTTATTCTCTATATGGAACCCCCCTTTTTATATGGAAAGGGGCTCTCTTTATTCATGTGGGGAAGGGGCTCTCTTTATTCATATGGGGAAGTACAGTGGTGCTTTTGTGTGGTGCTTTTTCCCTGCACTCCGGGCCAGGGATTACTCTGCGCGTGGCTGCCGGCTTCAGCGGCAGCAGCGCTTTTACTTTCACTTCTCGGCGGCCTTCTTATCCAGGGAGTCATTGTCCCGATCCCTTCCAGGGAGCTCTTACGGGGTTCCCAAGTAGGGCGGTTCTGTGCGGCCCATCTTGGGTCTCAAGCATCTCAAAGAACACCTTCTAATCCGCCATTCCCGAATGGAATATCTCCGCTCATTGGTGGCGTCTATGGATCTGGGGGGAGGGGAGGAGATATCTACGATGCCTACCTCCATGTTCCTATATTTCCCGGCCATCAGCGGTACCTCTCTCTCTCCCTCTCCCTCTCTCTTTCTCTCTCTCTCTCTTTCTCCCTCTCTTTCTCCCTCTCTTCCTTTCTTTCTCTCTTCTACCCCCCCCCCTTTACCTGGCGGGCTTACTTTTGTTGGTGCGAAACTCAGACCCTTTTTTTCTCCAAGCTGTCCCCATCTCCCTCTCGGGACTTAAACTTAGTCCTAGATGTTCTCCAGGACGCCATATCCTCCTTCGCCTCCTATCCTGGGAGGTGGTTTTTCATTGGCTATTACTTCCGTTAGGAGAGCATCTGAGCTGGCAGCTCTTCCTGCCGTTCTCCTTTCCTGATAGTTCTTCAGGACAAGGTTGTTCTCCGGCCACATCCGTCCTTCTTACTTGGGGTCGTTTCATCTTTTCTTCTCAACGAGGACATCATCCTTCCGTCTTTTTGTCCCGCTCCTTTTCATGCCAGGGAGCGCTTACTCCACAAATCGCATGTGGTATGGGCTGTCCGAGCTTATCTATCTCTCACCTCTTCCTTTCACCAGTGTGATCCTTTCTTTTCTTCATCCTTGCGGAAGGGACAGCCTGCTTCCAAGGCCACTGTTTCCAGGTGGATCCGATGTGCCATTTCAGAAGCTTACCGCTGCATGGGAAAGGTCCCGCTCTTCAGGGTTTTTTGCCTCATTTCACCACTCTCTGGGAGCATCCTGGGCTCTCTCCGAAACAAGGCCTCGGCCTCACAGATCTGAAAAGCGGCCACCCGGGCGTCTATGCACACTTTTTTCGAGCCTTTACCAGGTTCATACCTTCGCATCGGCTGATGCTAGTCTGGGCCGTAAAGTGTTGCAGGTGGCGGTAGTACAGCCAACTGCCTGACCTTTTTTCTCTGCCCACCCAAGGGACGGCTTTGGTACGTCCCAAGGTTCTGTGTCGCCCAATGGAGCCGATAGAGAAAAGGAGATTTTTTAGACTTAACGTAAAATCTCTTTCTCGAAGGATCCATTGGGGGACACAGCTCCCGACCTTTTTCTGGGGTTCCTTTTCGGTTATCTGTCCGAGGGAGTGTGCAGTTTATTTTTCTTCTGGTACTCGAACAGTTCGTGTTTTTTTTTTTTTTTTTTTTTTTCCCTTTGACCTGTCGGTCTCCTCCTATTGCTCTGGGACTAAAACTGAATTGCTCAGTGGCCTGGAGGAGGGTATATCCTGCTGGGAGGAGCTGACTTTTTTTGGTTACCATAGTGTCAACCTCCTAGAGACAGCAGCATATACCCAAGGTTCTGTGTCCCCCAATGGATCCTTCGAGAAAGGGATTTTACGGTTGTAAAATTGTCTCCTCACCCACCTGCTGGTAATGATGTACGCAGTATAATGAGGCTTGTGACAGAACCCCGTCATTCTCAGAATTACAACTCCCAGCATGTACTGACAGACCGTGTATGCTGGGAGTTGTACTTTTGCAACAGCTCGAGGCACACAGATTGGAAAACCTTCAGTTAGGTTCTGTTATCTAACTCAGTATTTTCCAACCAGCATGCCTCCAGCTTTTACAAAACGAACTCCTAGCATGTACTGATCGCTGAAGGGCATGCTGGGAGATGTAGTTATGCAACAGCTGGAGGTACGCAACTGCAATTCCCAGCATGACGAGACAGCCGTTTGCTGTTCGTGTATGCTGGGAGTTGTAATTTTGCAAAATTTAGGGGGCCACGGTTTAGAAACCACTGCACAGTGATCTCCAAACTGTGGCCCTCCAGATGTTGCAAAACTACAAATCCCAGCATGCCCAAACAGCTCTCTGGGCATGCTGGGAGTTGTAGTTTTGCAACATCTGGAGGGCTACAGTTTAGAGACCACTGTATAGTGGTTTCCAAACTATATCCCTCAAGATGTTGCTAGGCAACTCAACAGCTTCCGTAGTCTGCACCAGGGAGCCAGCCGCACGCGATCGCCGCCGATGGTAAGTGACCTCTGGCATCAGTCACTGTCTGTTCCCCCGTTCTGCCCGGACTACTGTGGTTGGGCAGAATGGGGGAACTGAACTTTATTTGTCGGTCACTGATCTGCCACTTCACTCCTATCCCTTCAGGAGGATCCCCCTTATTTTCCGGGTCACCGGAGACCCGTATGATCCGGAATCACCGCGGATCACTGGTCTGAATTCATGTGGGGGGGGGGGGGGTGGTTATGCGTCGGGATGCCTGCTGAATGATTTCAGCAGTCTTCCCGGTCCGGTCCCTGACCGGCTAGCGGCCGGGACCGAAATTCCCACCGTGTACCCATACCCCCTTAGTCCTTAAGGGCTTTAAAACGGGGGCGTATGGATACACCTGCCGTCCTTTAAGGGGTTAAAGTGCATTTGACACTTGATCTATAGTTGATAGCCCTTACTACACTGTGTGGCACTTTTAACAACCTAATGTCAGACATAAATTTTGTTCATTTGTTTGCTTAAAAAAAAAAAAACTAAAAAAAAATACAAAACCACATTGTATGTACAACGTAAGTAATACGCATTGATGGTGCATGCGTGAGTAAATTACAAATTACCGCCTCTCTGACACAATGGGGGAGGTTTATCAAAATTCTAACTGTAAATATGCGGGGAAGTAGCACAAAAATAAACCGCTCATATGTAGTACCCAATAGGGCAATCACTCACGGATCCATGGATAAAAGGTAGTTTAACAAACCTTCGTAAATACAGACACAGCATGCTGCAGTCTTTGCCTCTGTGCTACAAGTTGCAGGTGGTGCTGGCTGTTATTATATCTACTGCAGAGATTTATCAAAACCTGTCCAGATGAAAAGTTGCTGAGTTGCCCATAGTAACTGATCAGATCACTTCTTTCATTTTACAGAGGCATTGTTAAAAATGAGTGATCTGATTGGTTGCTATGGGCAACTCAGCAACTTTTCCTCAGGGCAGATTTTGATAAATCTCCCCCTATGGGACAAGATAAATATTTTTGTTTTTGTTTGTGATATATATATATATTTTTTTTTTATATATATATTTTTTTTATTGAACTAAAGAGAAACAAAGAAATAAAGGTATACCTTGCATTAGGTTAACCCCTACTATACTCTGGCCCATTTAACAACTGTATCAAGTGACTAATACACTGTAATATTTTCTAATTCTAAAACTGCCTAATTAACTATTTCCAGACTGGGACTTGCGTATGCTGGTTCCAATCGTGAGGATGTGCTGACACTTCTGCTTCCGGTAATGGGGGATTCAAAGTCCAGTATGGAGGTAAGACATTAAATATCGTCAAGTAAAATCCTTCAGGGATATGTATCAATACCTGTGCAGAAAAAAACTTTTTGAGGCATCCTTTAAAATGAAAGGGGCAATCTGATTGGTTGCTTTGGGCAACTGCACCACTTTTTCCTCTGCACAGGTTTCTATACATTTTCCCCTGTGTCTTTTCAGAAAATTGTGTCTGAGTTGGTAGGAGTCTGACTTTGACTTTTTTAGTTCACTCACTATATAGGTCTAGTCTTGGTGAGCCTCTTTCCAGTCTTACTATACACATTCCTTATTGTTCATTTCTGGTCTATTAGGTGGTTGGAGTAACAGCCCTTGCTTGTGGAATGATTGCTGTGGGGTCGTGCAATGGGGATGTGACTTCCACAATCCTTCAGACAATTATGGAGAAATCTGAGCAAGAGCTGAAGGACACATTTGCTCGTTGGCTTCCTCTTGGCTTGGGGTTGAACCATCTAGGTAAGTATGTTTGTGTTCAGAGTGATTTTGTAAATCCAGGAAAGTTCCTATTAATGTGATTGCTTCTTGTTTCTAAGTACCATTCTACTCCTCTCTCTCTTTTAGGAAAAGGTGAAGCTATTGAGGCAATCCTAGCTGCTTTGGAGGTTGTTTCTGAGCCATTTCGCAGCTTTGCCAATGCTCTTGTTGATATCTGTGCTTATGCAGGTAGGTTCCGAGTGTGGTAGACTAAATTAATTGTGCAGGGATTAAACAAGTAATAGATGCCTAATAACAAAAGTTGGGACGGGGCTCTATCCTGGCATGTGCTTTATCAATGTGCGATGGAAATGCTCCTTTGTATGTTGGCAGCACATGTCTATGTAAGGAATTTAGAGTTCTCTGTCAGTGTTCCAAGTTTTCTAAAGATATATTACCTACAAGCCCAACGCGGCTAATAATTTAATCAATAACCTACAAAATTAGCCCAAAGATATAGTCAAAAATATAATTCTTTATTACATATACAAAAATAGGTAGAAAAACACCCATAAAATAACCCACCCTTAAAAACCCTTAAAAGGGTGGGTTATTTTATGGGTGTTTTTCTACCTATTTTTGTATATGTAATAAAGAATTATATTTTTGACTATATCTTTGGGCTATTTTCTAAAGATATGTTCAAGTGAACCAAGCAGCAGATTTTACCATATATTGTAGGGGACCAAGGGCATACGCCCTTGCTCCCTGGTACTTGGCGTTTCCATTCACTGCCGCGCACAACAGCTATCCTATGGCATCGGCTAGGGGGGGTCCTGAGGAGGAACTGGAGTTGAAGTTTTACAACATCTCCAAGTGGTCTCCAAACTGTTCTCCAGTTGTTGCACAACTACAACTCCCAGCATGCCCTTTGGCTGTCCGGGCATGCTGAGAGTTGTAGTTTTGCAACAACTGGAGGCACACTGGTTGGGAAACACTGTTTCCTAACTCACGGTTTCCCAATCCGTGTGCCTCCAGCTGTTGCATAACTACATCTCCCAGCATGCATGGTCTGTCAGTGCATGCTGGGAGTTGTAGTTTTGCCATAGATGCTTATGAATTTGATTCAGAGACAGTTTTTTCGTGACATATTCTTCTTTGTTAGTTGTAAATTTTCGTGGATACTTTCATGAACTTCATGAAATGTTGAAAATGTTTCCCTTTTCGAACTTTTAAACTCTGCTTGTAGGGAAAATGGACATGCCAAATAAATTTATATATTGATGAACATATACAATGTCTATTTTATGTTTGCATCATAAAGTTGACATGTTCTTACTTTTTGAACCCATTAGAGGACTTCAAAGTATAGCAGTAATTTTTTCCAAATTTTCACAAAAAATTCTAAATCTGAATTTTTCAGGGGCCAATTAAGTTTGAAGTGGATTTGAGGCGCCCTTCTGTGAGAAATCCCCCATAAAGTATTCGAAATGACATTCAGAACTTTAAACCTTTAGGTGTTTGACAGGAATAGCAGCAAAATGAACAGTCCATTCATGCTGGGAGTTGTAGTTATGCAACAGCTGTAGGCACACTGGTTGGGAAACACTGAGTTAAGTAACAGACTACTACAGTGTTTCCGAACCAGTGTACTTCGAGCTGTTGCAAAAATACAACTCCCAGCATGCATGGTCTGTCAGTGCATGCTGGGAGTTGTAGCTTTGCAATAGCTGGAGGCACATGGGTTGGGGAACACTAAGTTAGGAAACACTGTTTCCCAAACAGTGTGCCACCAGTTGTTGCAAAACTACAACTTCCAGCATGCTAGGACAGCCAAAGGGCATTCTGGGAGTTGTAGTTATGCAACAACTGAAGAACAGTTTGGAGACCACTGTGTAGTGGTCTCCAAACTGTGGCCATCCAGATGTTGCAAAACTTAAACTGCAAGCATGCCTAGACTGCCCAGGCATGCTGGGAGTTGTAGTTTGGCAACATATATATAACTGTGCTCTTCCAGATGTGGCAAAACTAGAACTCCCAGCATTCAGAGACCTCCCAGCATGCTAGGACTCTCTGTCCATGCTAGGAGTTGTAGTTTCGCAACATCTGGAAGGGCACAGTTTGGAGACCACTACACAGTAGTCTCCAAACTGTTCTCCAATTGTTGCCTAACTACAACTCCCAGAATGCCCTTTGGCTGTCTGGGTATGCTGGGAGTTGTAGTTTTGTAAACCCCTAGCAGCATACTCGCATCGATCGCTGCCGCACAGGAGTCGTCGTCCCCCCTGCGCTCTGCGGGCAGAGCGGGGGATTAACTGTATTGGGCAGCGCCAATCACTCTGATTTACCAGGCCATCGGGTCAGCAGGGTCTGAATTGTCCGACGAATCACTGCGATCGCCGACAAGGGGAGTCTCAGAGCCCCCCTGGGAGATATGCCAGGATGGCTGCTGTTAGATAACAGCAGCCTGCCCGGCCTGATCACCGCGTCCAGAGACGCGGTGATCACGGAACGCAGCGCCGTAAACGTACGGCGCTGTGCACTAAGTGACTCTTAGCAGCGCCACACATTTATGGTGCTCATCCCTAAGGGGTTAAAGTGACACTGGTCAGACACAAAATGCTCTTGTCCTTAAGGTCATAATGGCTTGGTTCTTAAGGGAATATGTAACTCTTGACAAAGCGTTATGTATGGTAAAATCTGTTAAGCAGAGTGGGCGGGACCATGGCCGGAGTGACTGAACTCAGTAAGTATAGCAACCCACCCAGGGGGACTACTTACAGGGCAGCACGGGGACTTTATAACTTCATATCGTCGCCATCCCTGCGGACAAAAACGTTCCCTGGGGAAGTTAAGGATAAAGATTTTACCACATATAACGCTTTGTCGAGTGTTTATCCCCTTAAGGACTCAGCCCATTTTGGCCTTAAGGACTCAATTTTATTTTTACGTTTTCGTTTTTTCCTCCTCGCCTTCAAAAAATCATAACTTTTATATTTTCATCCACAGACTAGTATGAGGGCTTGTTTTTTGCGCGACCAATTGTCCGTTGTAATGCCATCACTCACTTTACCATAAAATGTATGGCGCAACAGAAAAAATTACTATTAGTGTGGAGAAATAAAAAAAAAAAAACTGTCATGTATGGTACGTAAATGTACGTCCTGGTGCGTTAAGAACCACCGCACCAGGACGTATATTTATGTCCTGTGTTAAGGGGTTATATTGTCAAATCAGCCGCTTGGTTCCCTTTAGAGAATAACCTGCATCGAATTTTTATGGTTTTTGAGGTTGTTTTGCTCATTCTAAGGACTTAATAGGGACCCTAGAATCTTTTAACTCTTGGCATCTTTAGTTTAATTTATAACCATGAATTTTAACATCTTTGCTAGGTTCTGGAAATGTACTGAAGGTCCAGCAGCTTCTTCATATTTGCAGTGAACACTATGACTCCAAGGAGAAAGAGGAGGAGAAGAAAGACAAAAAAGAGAAGAAAGAGAGTGCTGCTGACATGGGATCTCACCAGGTGGGGCTTTATACCTGTCTTGTTCTATTTTATTTAGTCACCTTAGATAGATGAAAAGGAACATCCCCCCCCTCCCCAATCCAAACATATGTTTACAAGGGTATGAGGAGGATGGCACCACATATTGAGGCCAAAGTTAAGTGGTGTTAGAAAAACATGTTTATTATTCAAATATTTGCTACAATGTATGGACCGTGCACAAATATTTAATTCTCCCGTGTATGGAAGCCTTTTTTTCCCTACTTTTGATACGAACTGGAATCATTACTTGGTATGGTCTGTGAACTTTTCAGAATATCCTGAAATGCAAGATTTCAGGATTATTTAAAATGGAAAGTTTGACCAAAAACATCACCAAAAATTCTTAACATCCTGAATAGAGAGGGCATCAATCACTGACTCTCAAGGTGCCAACACCCGACACCCTGCACTTTTCATTTTATAGTTGTGTAACTGGAGATCCGCTCCCATTCACTTCAATTGGAGCTGAGCTGCAATTACCTGGTGCCACCGCTGTACAATGAATGGTGCAGGGCTTCCTGTCCCGTTCACTATATAGTGCAGGGGTTGAACAGCTGGTCATTGCGGGTAACACTATGCTGTTCAACTAGTGATGGCCTGTCCTTTAAAGCTGGCCGTACACATTTGTACAATAATTTTTAAATTTGACATTTCATATTTAATCTAATATCTGTAAATTGAAAATCAGTTTGGTATTTCCTCCACTAAAAATATTTTGTTATAGGGTGTGGCAGTCCTTGGCATTGCTCTCATTGCTATGGGTGAAGAAATTGGATCAGAGATGGCACTCCGCACCTTTGGACATTTGGTAATATATGTAAATTTGAATCTACCCCCTTTCTATTCGGAAACAAATGTTTTTCCTGTTATGCTATTGAGATGGTCTCGGAGCACTTGGTAAACCCTGTACCTATTCCACACGTTTTTAATGTGTTCACTATTTTTGACACTGATATATTTTTGATATCCTTCCCTGTGTTAGAAGGCCTCTGCTTTAACAGTGACAGTTTTGACAGTGTGATATTCTGCAGTGATTTATAGTAAACTGCCTTGTATGGCTGCACATGAGTGTGAGATCTCTGTCTCTCAAAGTAAAAAGTTAACTGTAACATACTCTAAAGTCATATAAATTATGCTACCCATTGACTTTAAAAGGTCAACAGCAAATCTTCATATCCTCCGCTACTGCAGATTTGCTGTGGACCCATTAAAATGAATGGGCAGCAAAATTCTTAGCAGACTTTCTATGTGGAAAATCCTCAGCAAAATAAACGTGTGAACATACTCTTAGGGTGGATTTTCACAGCGTATTTAGCTGCGGATCCGCTGGTGAAGGCCCCGCTGTATGCTGTCTTTATATGTGCCTGCTGGTAGTGGCAATACGCCGCTACGTGCAGACATAGTGCAGCGATGTGCGCGGTTTACTCGCACATCGCGGCCGCTCTCCCTGCTCTGAGCTAGGCAGAGAGCTCCCGCGATGTGAGAGTATACTGCGACTCGCACATTGCAGTGTATCTGCTGCCAGCAAGCACATGTAAAGCCAGCATAGAGCGGGCCTTCACCGGTGGATTTGCAGCGTAAAATCCGCTGTAAATACGCACGGGAACGTACCCTTAGGCTGCTTTTACACTGTGCCGTAATTGCTCATAATAAATAAGTTAAAATAAAGAAAAAATGCCAGGTCTGCTTCACACCTGGCCTCAAAACTGCACTATGTAAGAGCACCTTTTTAAATGTGTATGTTTATTGTAATTTGGTCTGCATTCATCAGGAGTGTTGTGTCAAGATGGCACCTTGGCATAAAGTAGATAAAAGTTGACACAGGATTATTAAAGAAGATGATTAACATGTGAGATGGACCTTTGATTCAGTAGATTAATACTTGGAGCCAAACAGCAAACTCTTTGGGTTTGACAAAGAACTCAGAGTGCTGTTTTCTACTTTCTCTGGCAGTCCCGTACACGTAGGGCACTCTTGAATCTGTACACTGCTGCTGTATGCAGGTCTTTGTGTTTGGCACCTATAAAGCCGTAAGTTCAGGTGCCAACTACAATTAAGGGACTGCAGACTGCACTACGGTGTGTAAGAGCGCTCTTTGAATGGAGCAGCAGTGCTCACACTTGATCACCTATTACTCTCACATCTATTCAAACAGGCATACAGGACCCATGTTCTTATGATTGATTATGGTCCCAGTGGTTGGACCTCAGTTTATTATATGCCTTTCACCTATCCTGTAGATATCCAGGAATGACCCCTTTTAATTGTGACAGATGACAAAGTCCACAACTTTATTTGACTAGTGCATCATTATATATAAT